>NW_027528977.1:7884777-7961497 GCF_008692635.1 Crocuta crocuta | reverse complement strand
AGCATGATGCCCTTTTTCATCCACATTTGTGTTTCAGGTGTAGAGAGGAGAGAGTGAACAGGGAGCGGGGCTTTTGTCTGTAAGTATATGCCTTCCCATCCCCGGCCGGGAGCGCTGCTTTCTCTTTTGTGTCGATTTCTTGCCATTGCTCTTAGCTGGACCCTTCAACCCTGCAGAGTTCATGCTTCTTCCCTCTAAATTTTAAAGAGCTGAAGCGTGTATCTTGAAGAAATTCTGGCATTTTGGTCCTGCTGCATTAAGGCTGGAATTTAACTTGGGCTTTTTTTTTTTTTTTTTTAATGCACAAGTTAAAAGGGAGAATTCTTTTGAGAAGGGGTGGGGTTTTTTTTTTCTTTGCTTGGTGTGGTTAATTTTTGTTCTTCTTGCTTATAAAGCATTGTTAGGGACTGTTTTGTTTCTTTGCATTAGATGCACTTTGGTGCATGCACCCCCCACCCCCTTTATTAAATAATTTGTATCCCTTCATCCTTTCACTTTATTACTCTCAGCACTGCTACCGCCGCCAAGGGTCTTCTCAGGCATTTGATCTTGCAACACTTTTTCTGCATTTTCTTATAAAGCAGTTGAACTTTGGGGGAGGGAGGGTGTAAAAATAAATGCTTTTTGCTCGATGATGATGATAATAATCTGATTTGCATCATGTGTATCTATAATAACATTATAGGAAAACTCTAAGAGCCTATGATACCCTGTTGGAGAACTTTTACTTTCTCCATTCATCTTAATTTTTGCCATAACTTATTTTAACAAAAGAACCGTCTTCTGATGGCATAAAGGTTGAGAGGAAAATCACTGCAGCATGTACATTAATGTTTATTTGGTACAGAGAGAAGGGCATAATGGTGTATATTCCTGACTTTTTTCCCCCAGTGTAGTTTTTTTTTTTTTTTTAAAGACACGGAAGGTTATGTAATGCAGTGCCATTTCCAAAAATATCCACTCTGAGGCATTACACTACACGGTGGAAGGCTGATTCCTATTCTGCTGTCTTGATTGCAAATATACTGCCAGTAGTATGTCTGGGAACAAAGAGCAGCCAGAAAACAATCTATTTTTATCGCGTGGTTCTACTTTTAAGTTGCTAAACCTTTTGAACTACTGCAATTTAAAGAGAACCAAACACTAAGAATAGCCCAGGACTCTGCAGAGCCAGGTACCAGGAATTTCTTTGTCCCCTGTTTAAGCCTATAGACCCTTGGAAAGCTCTCTGAGAAGTCCCAGTGGTTACAATAATTTGCATGTAACTTATCTTAACCACAGAAAATGGTTATTTGTCTGTAACCTCTAAACCGGCATTTTTCATTTCCTGACCTGTGGTGAGGCGATTTGTCTTCTGTATTTAAACATATTTTGCAGGTTGATCTCCCTGGACTGAAGAGAGGGAGGGTGCAAGGCCAAGACTGTTAAGGATTCTCAAAATGGTAAGAATGGGTCATCAGAGGTGATTCTCAGTAGGCTCTTGTCAGACTTGATTTCATATCAATATCAACCACACGCCTTCATCCTGCCTCAACCCCTTATTGTTCCTACCCCCATTTGACCTTTAAAGGGGTCTCTCTCCGGCATGTGGGAGCTTTGCAGTGCAGCAGTTGATACGAATTGGATGTGGTGAATTAGATCTTTTTGATTTGCAGTCATTTTGAATAGAAACTGAAATTCCTCTTTCAGAGGCGAAGATTTATTTCACTTGAACAACAGAAACCGTTGTGTTCTTTAAGAAGAGTGGGGTGTTGTGACATGCATGGACGAGGTAGCAGTGGTAGGGTTCAAACAAAGCAATGGGTCCTATTTTAGAGCTCGCCAGAACTCACCCACAGAGTGGGGGTCCGTATCCCGCTAATCAAACACCGGGACAGTCTGCTCTCCTTAAGAGCAGCCTATGTGAATAGCATGGAGTGTTTACATTCATATACCCTGCCTATCGTATCTCAGATATAATTAGCATTGACCCTTTTTGTTGATGCTTAACTTCACTTCTGAGAGTCATCTGCTGTTTCAGAAGTCAAGCATGTTACCTCTGAATGAAAGTGTGACTATTTCTGACAAGCGCTGTGATACACAGAGAAGGCAGTTTTATGTTGGATGACTGGAAAGAGCGAAACAGATGCAATACACATTAAAAACAGCTGAATAAGTGTACTCATCCCCTATGAAAAATTTCCTCCTTGGAAATAAGGTTGGACTGCAAAAAAATTAATAGATGTGTCAGGCAACTTTTCAGTGAAGTACATGTCCTAGTGCAGATGTCTCTGCTCTTTAAAAACACCTTTTTGCCGCTCAGAATGTGTGATTTCCAAATTTAGTTTTAGGCTTTTTTTTTTTTAATTGAGGGTGGAATTTAATGAATCAAAATTGAATCTGATATACTTGGTGTTTTCTTTGAGAACAACCCCAGTATAAGCTTCCAAGAGAAGAATGAATCAGAGCAATTAAATGAGTTCAGTTTGAATCCTATTAGCAAGTAAGCTCTTTATTTTTTGTGTGTGCCTCACCTGTCAGTTCAACAGGTGGGTGCAGAGCCTCATGGAAAGTAGCTCTTTGCTGGGACTTAGCGGATAGTGACCAAGTTAAGGAACTTGAGGTGGACTGGCAAAAGGGGTGAACAGAAAAGTAAACTGATAAGCAGGTTTTGTGCAAATCGTTCCTAACTTTGTATTAAGTTCCTAGTTAGCCCTTGTCGTAGAGTGCTAGGATGGTAATAAAATGAACCGCTGCAAAGTACTTTTGTTTATTTTTCTTTTACGGAGATTGGCCACATCACTTTGTCTTGTCGCTCTTTATCCAGTCTTACCCTCTCTATCACCATAGGTGGACAGACCATGAAGGTTCATGTACGCTGTGACATGTCAGGTGACCAGTTTGGTTAAACATAAATTTGACCGCTGACTCTGCCAAAACGAGCAGACCTGACTGTAGGCCAAAACCTGACTATAGGTCAGGCTCAAAGAGTAAATATCATGTTTCTGTATGAGTGAGTGGGATGAGCTTCATGAAAGGCAAGCGTGCGTGCCAAAGTCGAGAGTGAAAGTTGGAACAATTTGAGTGCAGAAGAGTAAATCTGAATTCGTATTACGTGTTGTTAATTTCTTACAGTTGTCCTTTATGTATGGTGGCAGAATGAGAAATCACAGTGTGTTGCTCTTGGAAAGATTTTTACTCATGGAAAAATTCTCACAACTTTTTGGTGACCCTTTCATCAAGATGTCAGTCCCTTTTGGCACAAGCCCATTGCCTGAAATGAAACCACCGACAGTTATTGTCTGTGGGTGATTCCAAGTAACTTTCTAGCAATTCGCTTATTCCGGGAGGCCTGAGCTCTTCAAAGTCTTTGCACCTATTAATGTTAAAAAAAAGTTTTCATTATATTCTTTAAGAAACTTACTAGAGGCATCTTGTACCTCCTTTTCTCCTCTTTGGCAAAATGGAGTTATTTTCTTTCCTTGATTAGAACTGGAATTACTTTGCTGATCTCTGTAACTAGCTTACAGGAAGACTTAGCCTACATACAATAGAAACTTCTAGGGAAGCAGCAGATTTAACACCTGGCCACCTCTGCAAAATATACGAACATGCTTTTTCTGTAAACAAGTATTTCCATTTACATAATTTAAAACACTAAAGAGGATCTAATTTCAGTGTATTTATCTGGTTTAGTTAAGGGCTTATGTCAAATACAAATTTATAATCAGCTCATTCCAGAGTATGAAATTACTGGTAGACTTCAGAGTTCAAAACCGAATGATCCATAGACCTTAAAATGATGATGTTTCATAACAATAATTTCAAGACACTCAGAATCCTAGAGTCCCTTTGGATTACCAGAAAAATAGAACCACGTTGTTAGCTCTCCCAGGCACTGATCATGGTGAATTCTTTGTAGCGGACTCTGAGGGCAATTCTGGGGGGCACCATTTACATAGTTAACAATATATTGTTACACAACTCAGGAGTACTGTCGGAAGGTGTAATGTTGAGTATAGGTTGCTGGGTCTTAGTTGACCAGAGTGTTCTTTTCAGTAACTCCTTTCCAGACTTTTTAAGTTATCTGGTACATGTGCATTTTTTTTCCAATCGCCCCTTTTTAAACATACATACATACATTTATTTATTTATTGCAATTAACAAGATATTGCGAGTCTGCAGAGATTTTCAGTATTTCTTTATATTTGGCTTTTTGCTAAGTTTGAGTTTCGAAGATCTATTTTATATGGGTTTTTGTTACTTAGGTGTTTTATTTTAAACGTACTTGCTTCAGATACATCAATGAGAAGAAAATACTTCAGAATGAGCAGATGATCTTGAATAGCCTGAAAAAATAATTTAATCCAATGTCAAGGTTAAGTCCTGATTTACAATATGACTACCCCCTGTGCAATAAACTTGCCTTTGAGTATGTGTGTGCGTGGACTCACAGTGGCATAAGCGTGGACTCATTATGTTTTAATAGCGATCTAGGAATTGGAACAATTTAAGTTCTCTCCAAGGCTGATGCTGAGCTTTTCACAAAGATGAGTTGACTCTATTGTACCGTTCATAGAGCTCTGCTTTTTGTACAGTCTGTGAAGTGGCATTCATGGGCTCACAAGGAGACTCTTTCAATAATCTCCCCATTAACATAAGGTTTTCTCCTTTAAAAGAGAGAGACAAAGATTGAGGAGGGATGAGGTACTATTGGTAGCTATACCATTGGCTTTGGAATGTAAATTTACAGGTTGCTCAGTTGATTGTGGAGTTGCTGGAGAGTCCCTAGGAGGGTAATTTTATCTGGTGCTATTTGACACAAGGCCTTCCAGCACTCTGTAAGGGGAAGCTTCAGGGTTGTTTGGGGACTAGGGCAGTAGGGATGATGTATCCAGCTTTAACCCCAGCCCAGCTTCCTCTTGAGTTCTATAGGTAATTCACGCAGGAGGCATTTGAGCAGAAATCTTGGAATAAACAGTTATTCAGAGTCTCACTCTATTTTAACCTGATAGATTCTTAAAAACTTGTATGTAAAGCAGATCATCATAAAATACTAAAGAAATTCATTTTGTTTTAAATCCTAACATGAATACTTCTGAAGTAGAAAAACACACTTCTAAAATGTGAATACTTCACTAAATTCGATGAGGAACCTCTAGATGACAAGCGTTATGCATGAAGTATTCATCCGCACTGGACTGACTGCAGAGGCTTGGGGTGAAACACTGGCTTCCTTGCTCTTCCGTATGTTTTTCCTTAGTGTTGTTCCTGGCTGAAAAGTCTTCTAAGGCCTTATCCCCACAGCCAAAGTGAAATGGAGCACCGGCATAGTTATTGGAATAATTATGCTTCAAACAAACAAAAACTTGATTTCATCGGATTTATCTGGTTATTCAGAATGTTGCTGGAGTGATATAGCAGTGGAAAGGATTTGCCTGAATTATCTGTGTAATTCCTTTGTTATACAGGAAAAGACTAGGGATAAGGAAAATCATATCGGCAAATCCAGTTTGAATGTACCAGAGGAAAATGTATGGAATGTACTTGGACTATGTCATCTTGGTTGATCAAGATATATGAAAAGATTCCCATTTTAAACTGTTCCTTTGCTTTGAACTGCAAAACAGATTAACCATAAGTCTCAGCCCACATCTGTAGACATCATGGTTGCTAAAAATACCATTTATTGGGTCTAAATTTATCTGAAATGCCTACTTCTAGACTTATTTTGCAGGTAGGGACAGCTTCAAAGATTCTGTCTCAGTGGTTTAAAAAAATAGCAGTGACCCTGAAATTGATCTGCTAGGGCACGATTAACAGCAGCTACTGGTTTAGCAGCACTAATGGTTTTGGATTTAAGCATTAACATGGCTCTCAACTAAATTCTAAATATCAATTCAGTTATTAGTAGCCATGACATGATATTAACCTGGGTGTAACACCGGATCATACTCTCCTGCATTATTGGTTGGTTGGATCATATTCGTTTGTTTCATTAACCAAATAAATTATAGGTTCCCAGAGGGTTTATAAATTTCATATAGAGTGCTTAATAAAGTTTTAAGTATATGTTAGAAGTTCAATAAATGTTGGGTTGGACTTAAAAAAATTTTTTAATGTTTATTTTAGAGAGAGGGAGTGCACATGGACAAGCAGGGAGGGGCAGCAAAAGAGGGAGACAGAATTGGAAGCAGGTTCCAGGCGCTGAGCTGTCAGCACAGAGCCTGATGTGGGGCTCGAACTCAAGACCGTGAGATCATGATCCGAGCTGAAGTTGGATGCCCAACCGACTGAGCCACCCAGGTGCTCCATGGGTTGGACTTTTAAAAATTCATCCTTAATGACTTAATCGTGTTTAGTTTTGGTGACCTGGAAGTAATTTGTACCCTTACCTTTTTCTGAAGAGCTAGAAAGTTGAATGAATGTAAGTTTGGTTTTCACAGTAAAGTATTTTCCACTATTTATTAGCAAGAGAAAAAATTTGTGGTTAGTCCATAAAGCTACTTGCCAAAAGAGAGTGGCTTGCAGTTGCTCGCATTTACCAGCTTTTAGAGCCACGCTCTGATCAGCCTGGTGATATGCTAGGTTTGATCCAGCTGTGTTAACTCAGAGCTAACAGCAGCTTTTCCTGTAGCCATAAAAATCCCCTCCGGGATCCAGGAGGAGCTTTGATCCCAGTACTAGAACTTAAAAGTCCCCACTTATTTCTGTATAATCTGGTTTTGTGATACTATGAAAATGACCTCGAGAACACAAAGGTGCCATGACTGAAAGTATCGAAGAAAATGAGAAAAGTTCTCAGTGGGATTGTGCGTCTATTCCCCTGTCAACTGAACAACTATTTTTTTGAGCATTTTATTTGTGCTTGGTTCTTTGCATTATAGAAGATGCACGCTTGACCTGTGCCCTCAGTCAGCTTAGTGTTTAATTGTGGAAAGAAGGCTAATATGTGACAAATTTAATGTAATGCAATATAATCTAGTTCTGCATTGTTAGATGCAGAAGAATGATAGTATTGAACGTGGGGAAATGGGAATTGTCAGGGAAGTTTTTTTAAGGAGGTAGACATTAAGCTAGACCCAGAGTTGGAAGTATATGGCATGCATGCCAGTGCGAACTCCTGCTACACATGTGGCAGACGTTGCTAATCAGGCTTGAAACCCATGATTATTATTCAGCCTGAATTGGATTTCAGAATCCTCAGTATGGAATTCTGTTAATAATTGATTGGAGTTGGCACTCAATTTAAAACCTAGAAGTGAACTATTTGCTCCTTGAGAGCAGGTGCCATGCCTTCTTGAGCTTTTTATCCCTAGGGGTTAACACTAGTCCTTAATAATTCTTAAGCAAATGAAGAATTAAGAATATTTGGATAGATTTAGATTAGAAAGAAGTGTATTCTAATGTATTCCTTGTATTAGAAAGGTATGCTTGCTAGAGTAAGTATGATGCATTTTTGCACAGTAGGGACTGTCCTCCTTCCTGTTTAGGCCTCTGTGCTATTAAGGACAGACCTCACAATCTAGATCTAGAAGTCAAGCACTTGCTGTGCTAAGCTATAGGAAGCCACCAAGCAGACGTCTTAGAGGACATCAGTCAGGTTCCAACCTGTCCGGTTCTTTGCCTTTTGATTGTGCCCAACAGACAAGAGCACACACATACACTCCTGGTTAGATGTAAACTTATTTTGTTGTTGCATCTCCCTGTCCTCGGGCTGGGGTAGAGTGGTGGAGAGAAAGCTGGCCCCTAGCTACAAGGAATAGGGAAAGAAGAAGGGAGCACCGGTAATCTCTTTCTCTTGAGAAGGTGGTAGCACTTCTGCTGGCCAATTCCATCAGGTTCCTCAGTGCCCATGCGGCCGGAGAGGGTGTTGCTGCTGCCTGAGAGGAGGCACCACACTTCCCTCCGTGAGGCTAACTGGGTGGAGCCATGTGCTAATCAGTTGTAACCACATGTACCCAGTTGGTTCCCTCTTTCCACTTCTTCCTGATTAGCCAGACATACTTACTCAAAATTCAAGCCAACACTGACATCATCATCATAAAATTGTTTACAGTTTGAGGCCTACAGGCTGTTACTAAGTTGGTCAATAGTCTAGTGACCATGTGAAGGGAATCTCATCACATGACACAGAAGATGGGGAAAGCCAAGACTGAGAAGGAGTTTCCTTACATTTCTTCTGGTTACAGCACAGACTCCTAGCGTAGAATACATCAGCTTCACGATTCCCAGTGTGAAATGATTTCACTGACTCTTTTAGTCCCTTCAGATGAGGCTGGACTTAACCTGATTCTCTTGGTAACAGTAACATAGGTAAACATCATTCCTTGAATTCTTTATGCCTACTCTTAACCTCATACTTTTAAATAATTTATTTTTTAATGTCTTTGTTGAGACCTTCATATATTTAGTTTCTGTAACTGGGCAGTCATGTCAAGAACCATGTAAACAAATCTTATTTCTAGCCAGAATGGCATATATTTTCCTAGAGGAACCAGGCACTTGTTACTCTAAACATACCCCAGGAGTCCCTCCTGTGCCTTTGCTTACTCAATCCTAGAAAGAAGCCTCCTTCTGACAAAATAAAGCCATTCTTCGAGACTGAGTTTAAATGACAGCTCCTCTATGAAACTCACCCCTGCACATCCAGCAGGAATAATCTCCTGCTTTCTCTATACAGTCATCACACTTAAAATATTCTACTTATTGGCTGGCTTATTTCTGCCCACCTGTTTTTCTTTTCTTTTTTTTAATGTTTCATTTATTTCTGAGGGAAAGAGAGAGAGACAGCATGAGCAGGGGAGGGTCAGAGAGAGAGGGAGATACAGAATCTGAAACAGGCTCCAGGCTCTGAGCTGGCAGTCAGCACAGAGCCCGACGTGGGGCTCGAACCCACGAACCGTGAGATCATGACCTGAGCCAAAGTCGGAGGTTTAACAGACTGAGCCCCCCAGGCGCCCCTCCCCGTCTGTTTTTCTACCCTCCAAGTCTGCAAACTTGAAACGAAAACATTGACCACTAGTAAATAAGCATCATTACCTTTCTTTTTGGTAGCAGTTGAGACTGTGATGCCTTGTTTTTTCCTTTTCCTCTCCAGTCAGGATGGTGAATTCAGATGTGGAAAAGTTTCATCACTGAGAGGGAACTCTAGAACAGCTAGTCAAGTTGACTGGCCTTCTCTTTCTGCAAAGTGGAAGGAAACCTAACCTTCATTAATATGTCCTAATGGGACATTGGAGCAGATCCCATGTCTCTGAACCAGCTTGATTGCTGCTTCAGTACCTACACAGGATCTGGCACATCCTTAGTGATCAATAACTGTCTGCAAACTAAATGAATGAGTCAGTAGTTGGGGATACATGGAGATCTGTTATTTCTGGGCAGAACCAGGCGACTCACCTTGAGATTTATGGCTAGTAACAGCCTTACACTCTGCAGAGTTGTGACAGCTCAGGTTATAAAATTTATGGCACAGGAAATGAGATGAGCACAGATAGATTTTTGAATTTTCTGCTGAAAAGCCCCTTGCCATGATCATTAAAGGTAGCTTGGTGGTAGGGAAGTGGGGGAATAGTTAAGTGAAACCTACGCGTGCCACAGAAACAACTCCTCCTTTCGGTGCTCCCTTCTTTTACACTTCTTTCAGCGGAAGAGGTCCATAAAGAGTCCAGAAGGTTGACTTGGAATGGGCTGCTCAAAGAGGAATCTGCTCTCAGGGTAGAGTCACCCATCTCATCCACAACACTGGCTGTGGAGTGCCATTATGTGCTGGGTTATTAAAGCTGTTTTTCTAGCAGTTCCACTGTTTGGGTCTCAGCAACCTGACTGAGGCCGTCATGATGGTAAAGCCTAATCAGCTTTGGTTTCACAAGGTGATGAAATCTTCATAAATATAATCACGGCCTGTTAGTACCTTAGAGTGGCTTCCTTTTTAAGTGTTGCGCCTTAAAAGTGTTAGGATCATGTCGCTGGAGATATTTTTAAGCCCTTGATTTTAGCCTGTGCTTGTTCCGCATTCATCCTTACTTTCATAGACTAAAATACAATTGGGACTCATGTTTGAAAAGGAAAAAGAGAAGATACATAAGAGAACGTGGCCAGTGAAAGGAAGGTCTGTCTGCCCCCTTTTAAGCTGAAATTGGGAACCAGAGCCATTGATGGGAAAGGAAGGGAGAATAGCTGACCAGTCATTGCCAGTAATAATATGAGCCCCAGACTCCTACCAAAAAGTAATTAAAACAAGAGGGAGATTCATAATGTGCACAGAAGTTCTGCTGTGGTTGTACAGTTCTAGCTCCTCTCCCTTCTGCACTCCAGCCAGTACTCAGATCACCATCACACACCGCTGTCCTTTGATTACTGGGGCAGGTAACAGCCTTCCTGTCTGAACTGTATTTGATACAATTCCAGCAGGGAAAAGTACTGCAGTCTGGTAGCTGAACAGGGAGAAATCTACAAAAGTTGTTGTGTTTAAAGTGGGTCCAGGCATTTTGAGGACGCTTTTGTTGGATAAAGTCCGTGTCGGAGAGAAAACCTGTTCTTGGACAGGAAAGAGGAGAAATTAGGAGAAGATACTGCATCTTTGGCAGCCTGTGTTCAAAACTGTCAAGGAAAAGCTAGTGTTGGTAGCTAGATGGATGAAGCTAATGGACTAAGGTGTTAATAAACATGACCCATGTCAGGGATTGTTATTAAGTACTTTTCCAAGAAGTACTGTTTCATGCCCTTCGTTAAGTGATGGTAGTGAAGGTTACCCAGAAGGCTTATTGGGATCATGATCTGAAAGTCTGTTCTTGTTTTGCCAGGCATTTGCTGAATCTTAGTCTATCAGTGTGCTGTGTGGGTTTGGCGGCACATGGTTGAACGCTTAGCCCAGTGCCTGCTGCATCGTGAGGGACTCGGTGAATGCTGGCTGAAGGAATGAAGAGTGGGCAGGGAAGGGAACCACTCTTTTGAAACCTGCGCTATCAGGGACTTCCAGTTGTTGTATGGTTCGGAGAATTCAGACTTAGTTACAAGCCCAGTCCTCTCCTGCACAGACACCCCAGGATTTGGTGGCTTAGTTAAAAAACTCCTTTGAAGAGGTGTGTTTGCTGCTTTGGGCACGGCCAGCCCAAAGTAATGAGATGTACTCTTGGTAAGATGTTCATTCTGTAGGATTGAAAGCTACCTACCAAATAGTCAATACCTCACTAGAATTAAGAACACAGTAAATATTTTTTGATTAATTGGATAATCTGAATTATATACCCAACCATTAATACAGTATCAGAAATTCTGCCCACATCTTCTCTGAGTTCTCCTCTTGGTCATAATTTTGGTCCTTCCTTAAGTGGATTTGACTGTTTCTGAAGCCTGGATGCTCTGGACCATAGTAACTGAGTGTCCATTTCATGGTGCCTTGTGGAGACTTGGGTCTGATCATATATCACAAAATGCCCCAGGCCCTTGGATATTTTGCTCACTTCTTGATAATAGAATCTTAAATTGTTCTGATCGTGTTATCAAGGTCTGGGAGCCAAGTCTCCACACATCTTTTCATCTTTATTAAGCGTATTCTTTTTCCTTTTTTTTTTTTTCATGAGGACTGCTTTTTAAATTTTAATTGTATTATATGAAGCTTAACCGTCTACACTGTCACAATCAATTCAATCAGAAATTCAATTAAATTTGTTTTTTGGCATCATAGAAACAATTCGTCTGATTATTAATGTGAGTTTTTACTAAGTTGATCAGCTGTTCTTACACTGTTGAGACAAAGGCAGAGCGAGGCTGCATCTGAGTGGGATGGAATCTGAGTGGGATGGAATACGTTGCACCAATGTAATCTGGGGATCACATGCTACTTACTTGCTATTTAGCACCATGATAATAACTCATTGGCTTGTTACCCCATCTCTGTTTTTCCGTTTTTCTGTCTTTAGGAATATCTACATTTCTTCTACATTAATTAAAAGTTTCCAAATGGAGTCAGGTTACATTTGTTCTTTCTGAATTGCCATTCTTAGTGGTTTATGCACTGTCTCTCTGGGCTCTTAAGTGTTGCTTTTCTTCCTCCACTAGGATCATTTCATATTTTTATGTAGTAGAGTTGACCCTTGAACAACACAGGTTTGAACTGTGCAGGTCCACTTATATGCAGACTTTTTATAAATACAGGACAGTAAATGTATTTTCCCTGTGATTTTCTTAATAACATTTCCTTTTCTCTAGCTTCCTTTATTACGAGAATACAGTACATAGTATGTATGATATGAAATATGTGTTAATTATGGCTATTAATAGTTAAGTTTGGGGGGAGTGAAAAGTTGCACACAGATTTTTGCGCAGGCTGTTGGTGCCTCTGAACCCCAAGTTGTAAAAGGGTCAACTATAATGGTTTGTATATTTGAAGATCATTGATAAAGATAAGGTTTTAATTCTCCTTTAAGCAGTTTGTTTTTAAATTGAAATGTTGGAAAGCATAGTTACAGTGAACATGATTTCACATACATCTGATGACAGATATTCTGAATTAGACTGTGCATTGCTAGGCCCTCCGAGAAGTTGTTTTGAGAGTTCATTTGGGGGTCATATTAAAACAATTTGGTTTCTCAGCAAATGCCCTTTGTAATTAGCTGCAGTGATTGCTAGATACTTGTTTTGTTCTAAACATTTCCTTCCAGGGAAAATTGAAAAAAGACAAAAGTGTGATGACCAGTATAGCTTGCGTTCAATTAGATCCAAAGTCTTAACGTAACCAAGCTGGAGTTGCTGGTCTAAGAGCAGTCTTTCCTCAAGGACTGTGGCAACACATGGATACTGGAGAGCAAACCCTCTCTGCCTTCAGATAGTGCTCGTTGGTTTTTAGGCAATTTATTTTTGAGGGCAGCTGGTCATCAGAAACACAGGCAGCAGAGAAACAAATATTTTAGAGAAAATGCCTCTTGATNAGGCCCCTGCTCTCAGGGGAGCTCACGTAGGCACTCTGGGTGGCCTTGGGCAACAGGCAGAGGAGGTCGATGTTGACAAATAGTATTCTACGAGAGGAGAGGCTGGGCTTGCATCCTGTCTTCTCCACTGCTGGGTTCTGTGGATGGGTCTCCCTCAGTATTCTCATCTGTAAAATGGTAAGGATGACGGAAATGGCAGCTAGCCCAGATGCCCTTACTCGTGCGCCTCAGCCAGTTGCGGCACCGTGATATACTGGTGCACTGCATCCTTGGAACCACACTGAGGATTCAATAAACACCTGGGAAACATGACTAAAGACATTATAGTGCAACCGCATGCGTGTTTCCACAGAAAACCGGGGTCTCCGAATTTACATACTCTGCCTTCGTGGGTTCCAGCAACTCCTGTGTATTGTTCATAGTTCTCTTCCTTTGGAGAAGTCGTGTTTTGATGATTGGTTTACAAGGGAAGAGAGACTGAGGGGGAGAGAACCAAAACCGTGAGGTCAAAGTATTCTGTTGTTGGAGAATGCAGTCAGGACTTAGAATGAAGGCCTGCGTTTTGAGTACTTGCTTTTTCATGTGCACTAGAACATAAGTGAAGGAACCTTGCCTCCTAAGTTGGCATTCCTCTTTCCTTTTGCAGTTACCTTCACACTCTTCAGGTGTTGGTGTCTTCAGTGACTCCCAGTCCTGAAACACCATTATCAGTTTGGGTTCCCCTTTGGATCTTGTTTGCTTCCCACGGCACTGCCTGACTGAGCCCTCATCAGAGAGAACCTCCTGAATCAGACCATGCCCCCTGTCAGTGAGGCTAAAAAATCCAGGTGGTGCACATCCACCCCAATCTTACTCTCTCCCTCTTGTGCTTTTAGTTTTTTGCCAGTTTTCGTAGAGGACAGGTTATGGAAGCCTCTTAGTGGCTTCTCTGTGACCCGAGCACTTAACAGCATGTGGGTACAGATCTNAAGTCGGACGCTTAACCAACTAAGCCACCCAGGCGCCCCTAAAAGCCAAACTTTTTATAACACAGTCAGCTAGCATCTGATTTAAACCAGTTTTAATTACAGCCTCTTGCAATAGAAATTACTTTGCCTCCAAATCTGGAGATCTGTTACGATGCTGACTGTTGGAAGAGGTAGCAGCTTTAAATGACCATGGCAGTGTGGGGCAAGCGTGGAGCCACAGAGTGACTCGGGCTCGGTGCTGGGGGCTTTGCGGCTGCCAGCTGAAGAGGGCACGCTAATGGGAAGAAGGAGCAATTTCTGTGGGAATGAGCACTTGGGGATAAAATGCACTTTCTGCACAGTCTCGAATATGTCAGCAAGAGGAATGCTTTGATATTTCCACAAACTCCTCAAAAGCACCTGGCTATCTCATCATCCACCTAGAGCAACAAAAATCCAAAATTCTCAGGTCAGCCTTTGATTGAGGACTTGAACAAAGAAACTGATTTTTGAGGACTTCTGTGTGGTTGGTGAAAATTTTCATAAGGTTTTAGTGAGCAGCACATTATTTTAAGACAAGAGGAAGGAAAAAAATGGCATTCTTGGTGAGTAGAAATCAGACTTCTTATAGTTAATTTGAAGGTGAAACCCAGCATACCTAACATTAAACCAGCTAATAAAAGCAAGACGAGATGTTTCCTATTAACCTTGGAATGTGCTTGGAAAAAGTCCTGTTTGCTCCAGATGTCTGGTATTGGAAAGCGTATCAGCAGCATTACTCTCATTTGTGACAGAGAATACCGTGCAGAAATTCACAAGTGCACTTTGTTGTCCTGAGTGCAGTATAGTTTTCTTCTTTGTCTCCCTTTCTCCCCCCAACGCCTGCTCTGCCTTCCTTCTTTTTCTTCTTTCCTTCCCTCCTTCTTGTCTTTCATCCTAAAAGTAGAAACATTGCAAAATATAGTGTTTCTAATTCCTTAATTACAAATAAAAACCAATTTGTATGAGGGAATAAGGTGGTCCAGACTTAGAAACCCAATGTGTTAAGTAAATATTTAGTCTGTTTCCACTCCAGGGAGGTAAAAGATTTTATTAACATATTTGTTGAGGTCATAGAGTCAAGGAAAAACTTATGCTGTGCTTAAATGCCTGAGGCCCCCCCCTTTTTTTTTGTTTTGCTGCTAGTTAACAAAGGCCAGTATTTTTTTTCTGCTGAAAAGAGCAAATATCTTGTTTTGTGGCCTTTACTTTCTTATTGTTCATTCACAAACTGCCTAATCTCAAACCAGAGCTTTAAAAAGCTGCTTTATTTTTTCCCTTTGTTTGGGAAAATCTCTCCTTAGATATCCCTTATGAGATTTGTTTCCAAGCTTTGTTCTTGTACTTTTTCTTCTGGTTTACTTTGGGCTGTTATCAGCTGTTCGTACTTTGTTTTGTCTTCATCACCGAAAAGAAAAATCGTCTATTAAAAGTCAAGATTTGAAGCGTTCAACTTAATTCCTTGAGTCCAGTCCACAGTTTGGCTCCGATTACTGTACCAGGCTGACCTCCAGCCCAGGGGAGGGTGCCTTGGCAGAAATCTGAGAATTCCTCGATCAGTAACTCCCTTTTTTGGATTTATGGAGTCTTTAGGTGGATTGCTTTGTGCTGAGCATGTTCCCGTTGGAAAGGAATGAGGCTGGGGTGAGAGGAGGAGTTTGCACAACACACATGTTTGCAGCTGACCTCGGTGTTCACTACGCTCAAATTAGCCAGCTGCTGCACCCTGCCTTGAACCAGGCACCATCAAAGCCCCGACAAATCACATAACCATCTCAGATAGTGGTGAAAAAGCAAAGTTGGATCATGGTGTTAACCTTTCAGGGCTCGCTCCTGCCTTGATCCGTGGCTCCTCTTGAAAGTCTTTGCTATTATTCTTAGAAATCAAATTTTTAAAGACTCAGCCACCAAACAAGCAGCATATTATATTGTGGAACAGAGTGACTGGGAAGGCTCTTTGTGCTGACGATTAATTTCACATGTAAACACTTTCATTTTGTTGCCAGCGAGGAGATTTCCTTTTCCTTTCTCTGCCTCGTTGAAATCTAGAAATAAAATTCCACAGCTGTCAGGTTCCCACATATTCATCAGCGGCCTCTCAAGATGGCTTCATGACGAGCAGAGTGAATTTAAAGAATTTTACTATGAAAGTCTACACAGCTTGTTTCAGACACCCCAACTCACAAAGTAAAGCATTCTGAATCTTTTGCCTGCCTCACATGTAACGTTGGTAGTAACATAATATGCTGCATGGGAATAAAACATGGGCATTTTCTGTACCCATAGTGGACATGCGCACCTGAAGCAAAGCTCATGCCAGTGAGCTTAGCCAATCTGTGAGCTCTCGTTATCTTCCTCCTTGAACCACAGTTGTCTCCTCTAACCCCGTTTCTACAGGTGAAGAACCTGTCAGGCCACAGAAAAGCTGAGAGTGTCAGCAAGTGCAGCAATACCACAGTGCCCTAAAAGGCCCTGGTTTCCTTTCTAGCAGGACAGCATTTATGGCTGAGTGCAGTAGTCTGGTGTTTGTAATGCTTTCTCTGTAATTACCCATTGTTATCGCAGCCAGCTCGTGTGTGTGTGTGTGTGTGTGTGTGTGTGTGTGTGTGTGTGTGTGTGTGTTTAGGTGGCTGCATGTTTCATTTAGTTCCCAAACAAGAATGTTTGCCAACTTAGGCACCAACTAACAGTCCACTTTCCAGAGTATGCAGAGGTTTCTTATGTTATCTGAATGGCCCGGTGTTGTGTATTTTTATCTGTCTTCTGGTTGCAGGGCCTTTCCTCCATGCTGTGCTCCATCTCCAGACAGCACTCACAGGGTTAGGCGGATCGCTAAGACTAGGTCTCTAGAGAGAGAGCTCAGTGCATCATCTTTTGGCACCATCTAATCTTTGATGTAATGCTGTTCAGAGAAAATGATCCTTGTAACTCATTTATGGTTTCAGTTTACATTCTGCCCTCTCACATGGCCAGCAACACCTGGGAGCAGAGTAGCTTTTGAGGGAGAGTCTTAATAGCACCACTTCAAAGGGTATTTGCAGAAATGAAGTACATGTATATGCATATAAATTCTCCTTGTAATACAGAACCGGCTTTCATGACCTCCCAGCCAATTAGTCAGAACAGAACATGTACACAGGCAGACACGCACACACATACTGTTTAATTGGCAGAGAGATTATGAAATATGCTTCTTTGCTGTTTGAAGAATTAATTATGCAGGCTGGACACCTGCTGCCTTGGTCTGTTTTCCTAATTGCAGGGGGTGGGCACCTGTCCTTGTTAGGTCATAAAAGGGCCACGTGTGTGCATTCCTTAAGCACACAGAACTCCACCAAGGATGGAATAATTGTGGTCATTAACAACCAAGCCATGCAACATCTTCATAGCAGGTTGCTAAGAAGGTATGTTCACCAATTAAGTAAGCTGCACATACATATGTGATGTGTTCAGGCTCTGAAATAGCCATGCACCTTCCTTTGAGGATCATTCTCCTATAACAGTCTCTTCAAAGAGCTACTGCTAAAGACAGGAAGTGAAGAGAGGAAAACACAAATTTACAAGCAGGTGGTAAATAATTAGAATTTTACACGTAGCAAAGAAGTGGTAGGATTGACATAGAAACATGACAACTAGTTGGATTCTGTGTGTGGACAATACTATTGGAAAACACACTGCAAGATATTAAATGAAAAGCTTAGGAGAGGTTTAAAAAAGAATTTAAGTGATAATCAAGTTTGTATGATTTTAGGACCTTGCAGGAATGGTCTCTGATTCCTCCCACATTTTATTTTTCTAACCTGGATACCAAGTAATAATTATTGGCAAGCTAATTACTGTATGGACCGAAAAATATGTAGTATTTTCCTAAGGCACTATCCAGAGAGTAAAACAAGCCAAGAAAGAGAGAAAGGAAGAAAGAAAACAAAACCTTTTTAAGGTTTCACTTTAAAAAGGTGAGACCATGAGCATTTTATTCTCGACTTGTATGTTGAAGAGTTAAATACCCAAGCATCAAACACATGGAAGAGAATCAGTAAGAAAAAGTACATTTTTACCATAAAACTGTATTTACATATACAGTGGGTTTAAATATATTTAATATACTTAAAAGCAAAAATTTAGTTTTACCTAAGAGTTGGCCATGGATATCTAAATATGTATCTCTCATGACTAGTGTATGTAAGCCAAAGTAGTTCTTTATGTCAGTTCTGTTGTTTTTAAACCTAGTTGTCAGATAATGTAGCACTGTAAAAAAAGATGCATTAACTAATATATTCAGTGACAAGCATGAACACTCAGCCTTTCCCAGAATTCAAGCAAAACTTTTGTGTGTTCTCCAGTTTAAAACAGTAAAATTTTCCTTGCCTCTGTATTTTCTCACTCAGGTTTTCTTAATTGTTGTGAGGATATAGCTTGTTTCTCTGATTCCTGACTTCTAAAAAAGATAGTATTCCAGAGGGTTTTGAAGATTTTACAAAATTTTTTATATATGGAATATATAGAATACTTTAAAAGAATATGTATCTTCCTGTTAAAAGGATACAGTCTTCTATTGTGAAGATTACGGCAAACTTTGGTTTACTTGTTTAATTAAACAATAGTTTCTAGGGACTGCCATCTGTATTACCCAGAACGCTTACATTTCTGACATGTAAACCACTACCACCAATAGAAAACTCTATGAAGTTTAGAAAAGAAAAAGTTTAATTGGCCTTCATGAAAAATACAAACTTGAATCCAGAAAACTGAGTGAATGGAATGAGTTGAAGCCATGTGTCCACCTTTGGAGTCTCAATTGACCAGGACCAAAAAGAATGAATAGGTTTAGGATCCAGCAAGAACAGATGGACTTTAGGAAGGCAGATCAACTTAGCCCCGTTTTCTGACCCATATATTCCCAGCACCTGATATCCAGAACCAGGTAAAAGACTGGGTACAGCCTGTGGGGTTGGATTTGTGCCGTCACTATTATGGCCACTGAGAGCTGCAGCAAGACCTCCTGGCCATCGGGTGCTGTCCCACACGGAGCTCATTACACCCTTATCCTGAACCCACTATCTTCCTTGGCTTGCATCTTGTAACCATTGGATGCCCTCCCAGATCTGCTCACCGCCATCCCCATTTCCTCTGTTGACAGTACAACTGGATGGTTTGCTGAATGTTGGTTTTGTTTCTTTAGTCTGTTGAGACACGTTCTAACAGCTATTGCATTTGACATAACCTATACATTTTTTTAAATTGCACTTAAAGCACGCTATTAATTTGCTTGGGCTGCCAAGACAAAGTACCACTGATTAGGTGGCTTAAACAACAGAACTTTGTTTTCCCACAGTTCTGGAGTCAGGAACTCTGAGGTCAACCTGTCAGCAGGGCTGGTTTCTTCTGAGGCTGTTTCCTTGGCTTGTCGATGGTCATCTTCTCCCTGTGTCCTCACAATGTCTTTCCTCTATGTGTGTCCCTGTCCTCATTTCCTCCCGATAAAGACACCAGTTTTACTGGGTTAGGGCCCACCCTGATGAGCTCATTTTAACTTAATTACCTCTTCAAAAACCCTGTATTCAAATATACGCACATTCCAACTGGGAGTTAGGTTTCTGACAGGAATTTTGTATGTGAGAGATGCACGATTCAGCCCACAGAACACACTTGTATAAAATGATCTTTCTAGAAGGTCCGTCACCAACGCCCCTCCCCCCCGCAGCAACTAGATTTGTGCCCCTAGGAGGCAGTAACTCTCTTCTTGCAATCCCTAGAATCTAGCAGTGTCCCGGAACACCGCAGGTGCTTCATGAATGCATGCACGGGCAAAGGTGTTCTGAAGTATCTGAGAGCAAGGCTAATGGTTGTCCCCGAACTTCTCCCTTAAGTCCTTTGTCTTAGAGTCTCACTCAAAACACCACTGTTACAAGAACGAACCAAGTTGTCATGTAGATGGTACGTATTTCCAATAATCGGCCAACTTTTCCAAATCCATAAAAAGTTTAAATATCCCCTTTGGATGCTATATCTGGGGGTATGCTGAGTTCTTAGAGACCAACCAAGCAAGTTTTAAGAATGTAACTGAGATTTCTCTATCCCTGCCATTTTTGGCTTCGAGTTAGGAGTCTCGAGGAGACTGGAAGAATTTACCACAAGGCCAAAGTGACATTTCTTTTTCCTAAAGCACACAATGATTACTTTATGATTCAAACACTAAAAAATGCCTAATTAGAAGTGCCCTTGGCCAATTTGTGGCTAAATTAATATGTTTCAAAAGCACAAATTTGGGTTAGGGAAGGAGGAAGTTTTCTTAGTTGTGGGTTTTGCTATCAGATACTCATGTTCCTGAATTCTTTGGCAAAAAAAAAAAAAAACCCATCAATGACTGTTGTTATTAAAAAAAAAAGCTCTTAGAAAAACAAATTCTAAGAGTAATAAGTATAATGATTTATGAGGCAAGCTATTTTCCCCTGCAGATTGGACTTGAGTGGCTTTCATAGCGATGCTTTGAACCTGGAAGTTAAATCCTAAAGCAGTGTCATTTTGTTAAAATGGAGTGTCACAGAAAAGCTTAAAAACACAGCCATAACATTTACTTGATGTTACTTCTCATTGTGTCCATGTGCCTAATTTTTTACATGTATTTTTATCAACATTTTTGGTTTACAATGGAACTTTATTTCTTGCTATATGTGTAGCATTTCAAATTGTACTTTAAAGCATGCTTTTAAAGGTAGTAGTGTAAAAATATAATCATTTTATATTAAGTGAATCTACACTTGATCCCAGTTGGGAATCTCCTTAAATTAAGCACTAACTGGTATTTTGTATGCCGTGACAGGGTTTTAAGCCTTAAAAAAAACTTGGAATGTCAGGGGTGACTTGTCTGTCCCAAATAAGGCAGATGGTGGAATTCTCCCAGAAGGATCTGAGCAGAGGAGGGGGAAGCTGAACAAGAGGAAGGAGGTTCGGATTGGGGGAACCCCATGGCCCAGAAAGCAGACCTGTCCAAAGTCAGAAAATAGGTCCAGTTCTTGCAGAATGAGCGCTCAAATATTTAAGATCTAACTGTGTGTGCTGCCCGTGGACTGGTGTAATTTTGAGAGCAGTGATAGGCAGTTTGCATTCTGGGGTGATTTGAGGGCATTGGGGTAGTGGGAAAAACTGAAGTCGAGAATCTGGAAATGTGGTTTGAGTTCACGTCCTATCCTACACTCATGGTGTGGCTTTGGGCAAGTGGGTGACCTTTTTGAGGTTTTGTTTTCCCATCTCTGAAATGAGAAGATTTACAGGTTTATTGTCAGGATATATTAGGGCAATATACACAAAACTAACTGGGATGTGCCACAGAGGTTACGGGAATACGGCAAAGATGGGTACTGTTAGATTACCCCAAAGAACCAACACAGCCATCCACGGCTCCTACCTCAGGGCCCCTGATCAAGTGGATTGCCTGGGACATTGAAAACATTGCACTTAGCCCAGTGACTAGGCTGCCACATCTACAGCTTCCAAAACCAAAAACGTTAACCTAGTCAGGAGATGTGATTCTTAATATTATTTATTAAATGTGAGGCTTATTTAGAGCATTTAGTAAATCCGATCTGGAGGGAATCTTTTCTAATTTTCTCCCTTCCTTTCCCCTCCCTTCAAGCAGGGCTATCTCAAATGTGAATTAACTCTGGCAGATGGTTGTTAGATTCTGGTTCTAAATTTCTTAAAGGAGATTTCACAGTTTTCTTGAAATTCTTTTAGTAATTTAACAATTCTTATGCCAAGTCCTTCCTTATAGCTGACCTAAATCCATGCTGTAATTTAATTCCTAACCCCCTACTCCTGTCTTTCCCAGAGATGGAAAACAGCTGGTCAGCAACCTTTTTATGATAATACCCTCTGTATATTTAAAGAAGAATTACTCAGTTTGACTCACGCTCTCCACCTTGTCCCAGCTCAGCCCCCACCCCCAGATTCATCAGCTGCTCTTCTCTGAATCATTCATGACCATACTGCCCATCTCCCTGCCTGTCTCTCAGACACTCTGCTACTTTTCAGGCACCGGGCAGTGTCGCCAGTGGCCACACGGACCTGGGGAGAATGCAGGCTGCTTGTTCCTGCCCTCCTGCTTTGTGCATAATGTTGAACTTTGTAATCAATTATCAGAATAACCCTAACAGTGTTTTGTGGGTGTGTGGCACATTTATCTCATGGAGTTTTGCAAGTATACTTATCGTAGGTTGCTTTGAAAGTTAGGCCTCCCCGGTACCTTAGTTTGCTCAGCCACTTCTGTCATGAGGCTGCCTTTTGGCATGCGAAAGGTAACAAAGATCGACATCTTTGCTCTGTTGGCCTTAGTCTTGGGAGACACTGAGCCAGAACTCTCCCAAGTGCAGTATACATTTGGAAGCCCACACAGTCTCAAAGAGGGAATGGGCTTCCCCAGCGCTCCAAGTTGCAGTCAGGAAATAAGTGACATTGAGGGGGATTGAGCTCATGAAGTTGATCCCATGTGGTTTCAGAGTGGATGCTGTTTTTAATTGGAACGTGTGTGCTTTTATGTCTCTGTAGGTTTATTACCCAGAGCTCTGTGTCTGGGTCAGTCAAGGACCATTTCCAAATAAGGAAATGGAGGGAAGGCTTCCTAAGGTAAGATTCCCACCTACTGTTTTGTTAATTTTTTTTTCAATTTAGAGGCAGTTAAAATCAGTTTCCTTTTTAATATCCATTTAGTCTACAGTAATAATCTATTGACATGATAAGATATACTAAAGTCCTACGACTCTTAAAGTTCACATTATCTTCCTTTCTTGACCAGTCCAAAGTAAATTTTCATATAAGAATAGTGGAATCAGTTTATCAAATGTACATTTTACAGGTTTCCAGTTTGTTCCATTTGGGTAGATAAACTCATGTATGATGACTAAAATGAAAAATATCTTAAAGATAGGAGATGAGGACACTTTTGTCTGGTAATAGTGCCCAAATGTCTGATGAAATTACCCAAGAAACAAAAACAAACCTATTATTTTTCTTTCTTCTAATTTTTAAGCCTAAAAATATTTTCTACACACATGCTTTCATTGTTCTGACATCTTAGGTGTGACAGTCCTCTGCCTTAAGAAAATTTGTCAAATTTACATTGTGGATTTTAGCACCATTTCCAACAGCAACAACATTTACCAGTTTTTAGGGTAAATACCTTTGGACTTGCCCGTTAAGGTAAATATCAATTTGACCTTAATGAGGAGGACTGTACTTTTTACCACTGACCTGTTGATTTTGCAATTAAGAAAGAAGCATAAAGTGCACTGAAAATAAAATTTCCATTTAAAAGTTTCCTAAGTGTCATCGACAAATGGTGAGGCCTTCCCAGCTCATATTGACTTTTAAATGTTTGAGAAATTCTTACTTAGACTAAATGGTTTCAGCAGTTGCCTATCTTTAACTGACAGGCAGAACTTGAAGAGATTGTGTCAACTGGCAGTTTGCATTAGGAGAAAACAATTCTAAATCACTTGTAGTCTTCCAGAGGATTTCTGAAAGTGCAGAGTGAAACCACTGTTAGGAAAGTAGGTGAACAAAATGATTCTGGCCCTGCTCGAGCTACACTTGTGCTGGCTTGTAGAGCTGGGGTGGAGGTGAGCTAGTGTACTGGAGCTTTCCTAAGACACACGCACCCCCACCCAGTACCACCTCCCACTCAACCACAGGCCCCGCACCATACCACCTCGACACTACCCTGCCACGCTACCGCCACACTGCCACACCATCAGCAGTAGTGTAAGTAAGTTTAGACATCCTTTACTGGGAAGCTCAGGGCATAATTCACCCGAAGGTGGGACATGATAATGGAAGGGGGAAAGGGGAGTATAGTGTTTTCATAATTTCTGTCCCATTTAGCCATCCAGAAGTCCATGATCCTGGTGACATCAGCCAGAGTGACAAGACTAGGCAAGGTCTTCAATGAGGTCAGCAATGCCTCCCTTTTTCTTAGAAGGCCAATCCAGGTTGTAGGCCTTGCCTCCACTGAGGTGTGCTCCAGGAGGTCGGCACAATGGATCCTGAGATTCAGGTCTTCTGTTAATTTCTTTTCCTCTCTCCATATGTGAAGAATATTTAAGCATAATAGATTTGTCCGGGCCACATATCGAGTAACTGGGGGATTCAAACACTAACAGTCCTCAGCAGAGAGGGCTATCCACCCTGATGTAGATAAGCCGTAGGTAGGAGCATCCAGGAGAACAGGTCTGGGGGAGTCAGTGGACACATCTGTGCCTGCTTCTCCAGCCCTCTAGATTGCTGAAGAACCTCAGTCCTTGGGAGCCATTATATGCTGGATAATGAAGGAAGAAGATAGGATTAGTTTTGCCTGAATTCTTACAAGGCCCACCTTCTGGAGAAGTAAGACTACGTGGTAGTCCCCCCCACCCCGCCTCAGAAGCCTACAGTTGCTTCAGAGTTTATTAGTTTTTCAAAAAACGAGGGATGGGAATTAAGGACTGAAGTCTAGTAAATTCTGGCCTCCAAAGGGAGAATGTGCAGAACGTTTTCTCCGCACGAACTCCTCTCCCCATAGGTTTGTTGGGTTATGGTCCCTCAGGGTGCTTTGCTAGCACACCTGCCTGCGTGGCTTACTGCCATTGCCTCACACTGTCCAGCCACTTGGGTGTCTCCCATACAGTAAGTTAACTAAGGGCAGGATGGGTGGGGACATTTTGTCTCTGTTTTAATCTTGGTAGCCTTAAAATCTGAGTACTGAAGCCACAGTAGGCACTCAGAACATGAAAAATGTTTGTTTGGGGAAAAAATGATACATTCAAATCTGGAATAATCTCCTTCATATTTTTTGGCCTGGAAATCCCTCTTCCCAAATTACCCAGAATCCCACCCAACTCTTCATTTGGTTTTGCTGTGTATTTTCCATGGAGGTAAAAAAATTAGTGTGAGAGAGACTTATATAGAGACAGAGTAATGTTCTATATATTCACTATATACTAACTGAACAGAGTTAAGGATGAACTGAAATAAGCAACTTTAGAGCCAACCACATACAGAGTGCAGTTGAGTGAAATAATACTTAAGAACTTTTGATTTCCCTTCCTGGCCTGTGATAATTAGCAGCCATCGAATTCTTCATTTGTCCAAAACCCAAGTTTTCCATATCTTGAACTGTGCTGACAGGGTGATAGGGAAGCAAGAACGTGTATTTCAAAAGTACCAGGATTACAGTTTTTTTAAAAATATTGGGATTATATGCCAAAACATCAGGATTAAAATTATTTTCACAACTGAAAGACTGCCCAATATAATGATTTTGGAAATTTATCTAGATCCTTAATAGTGTGAGTGATAATTATATTTTAATTCAATTTTCTGATATGGTCCTATTGCTCTTTAGTTATACCAAAACAACTTCTAAATCACAATCTAAGACTAGAACACTAAAGTACTGAGTGGATTTTCTCTACATCCTGAAATGTAGCATGCTGTCAGAGTCTGAAACTTTTAAAACCAAATTTAGGCATACCAAATGTTTAACCTAAAAAATCTATATAGTAACTATGACTTATTAAAGCAAAATTATCTGTTACATTTAGTTCATCCTGGGGCTGCTGAAAACATTTATTCGATTTCAAGTTGTTTTAAAGTTCCTGACTTCTTAAAAAGAAATTCAAATGCGATAACTCACAGATCTCAAAGCAAGACTATTACCTTAAGTACTCATACCCAGTCGAAATAGTTTGTTATAAATGTCCTATTGGAATATGTCACCTGCACAAAAAGGGGGGGAAAAATCTCTTAAAACCATATTGGATAATGTACCTGAGGTTTGGCTGAAAGACAGATTGTTGTCAAATCACTATTATTCTTATCTGATTGGAGCGTACAGATTATTTGTGGTAACGAAAGACCTTTACTTGGTATCACACCTTGGGCAGTGGCTTCTTTGACTTGTCCTCTTGCTGGTTGGTTATGACAGAGAGCTTCTCCTCATGGGTGCTTGAAGGAGCATCAGTCTCACACTGCGGTTGGATGATTCTAGACAGAAGCATAAACACCACCTCACTCATCAGGCTTGTGGGGACAGATTTAGGATAGCCCCAGGCCAGCGTAGCTGGATCTCACTCCCTCCTGGCCTGGGCTTCACACTGTCTCCCTCTTTCCCACATCCACCTTTGATGCCCGTTTGTGGTTCTGATTATCAGACCCACGTGGACTGGGCCAGCCGTTCAGAGAATAAACCATACATAAATTACATTTGTACAAGCTGCAATATCCTTTTAAATATTTTTTTATTATAGGTCATCAAACAGGCAATTGCCCACCTCCACAGCCATCGAACGCTTTAAGCAAAATGTATTAACGCTCTCATGTTGGGCCCTGTCCGATACTAGAAACTGCCCTCAGAAACCTGACTCTGGGGAATGCTGCCTCCCACATGGCTGGGCACGGCCATCAGAGAAGCACTTGATTCTACCGAAGCCAAGGCAGCTAGTGTTTAATTACTTCATGCCCCCACAGACCTAATATTTACATTCAGGTGAACTGTGTTTAATATGTAAACTCTGCAAAACATCAGGAGTTCAAGGATAAAAGGCGGGAGGGAAAGGCAAAAAATTTCAAATGGTTTCACAAGCATGACTAAGTGCCTTTTGTGTGTGTGTGTGTGTGTGTGTGTGTGTGTGTGTCCGTCCCCGTGTGTTTATGTGTGGGTCCACCTGCTTTTCAGGGAAGCCTTCCTGTCCCCAAGGAGGTGAACCGCAAGAAGGATGACGAGATCGAGGCTGCCTCCGTGCCTCCACTTGGCAGCAGTGAACTCCACTCCCCAGGCATCAGTTACCTCTACTCTTTTTAATCGTTAACACCTCCATTTGTATTACATATGGTGTATGGGTATTGATGAGGTCATGGTATCATATATGGGATTTTTTTCTGTGTAAATCATCAAGTATAAGAAGAAACTATGGGACTCTGAGCCTTGCTTTAGAGAATTTACAGTGGACAACTAGGTATCATCAAACCAGTTTTTAATCATTCTGACTCAAGTGAAAACGCTCAGAATTTCACACTGTGAATCCACGTTTACAACCCTTACAGGTGGGCCTTCAGGCCTGGTTCTCGACGACGATGTCTTCCACAACTCAGACTCCCTCTGCTGTCACACAACCGGTCCACTCCTGCCTTTTCACTCACACAGCTCCCGACTGCTTCTTGCAGAGGCTGAGAGTCCCCATTTTTTTTTTCATTTAGATGTAACAAGCCTAGTAGTTTATGTTCATCGATTGTCTGTATATCTCTATATTTTATCCATGTACTCTTTTGATGTATAGAAGTAGTTTGAAACTCATTGTTTCCTTGTGGTAAGTGACCGAGATGCTGCCACAGGACCTGAGACACTGATGAATGGTGCTATTTTGGACTTTCAACATGCTCCTTGGCGAGGTAGCTCTGACGGAGTTATATTTTATTTCCATGTTCTAAGAAGGTGTTGGTACTCTGTTTCCCTGAATGTTGTTCTCTAGACCGGATTGACTTGTTTTCCTCGTGTCTTCAGTGTGGCTTTCTTCTTCCGCGTGGTAGGTTGGCGAATGCTACCAGAGAGAGTAAGAGACTCACGTCTCATTGGCTGGCTTTCTTGGACATGCAGTCAGTGGAGCGGGAGCAATCACAAAACTGTAATTTACTTACCAAATCTCTTCTTTTCGGTAGCCTCGCCTGCCTAGCTTAGAGAAAGATAAGCAATAATTTGACAGGCATTGTTAGGTGTCTCTTTCGGTTCTTTTTGTTTGAAAGGATATTTGTGGGGGGAAAGGGCAAACTTTTAAAATACGTGCCCGATGGAAAAAAAAAAATCCAAAACACTGGCATCTGCTTAGATATATGCAAATTACACCGTTTCCAAAAGCTAAGTTGGAAAACCTCTCATAAAAAATTTTTTTTTTTACAAAAAGGCAGAGCACTCTTTTCCGGCAGTTTTGAGAAGCAAGGTATAGATTTTACATTTTTGTCCTTGCTCCCAGTGAAATGGATAAACAAAACTAAAATCAGACAATACCATCTTCTCATGGATTGTTGTTGTGTTAGCCATTCTGAAAGCCCACCTTAATTTTTATATAACCGTCTCGTAGCTCTTCCTTTGACAGGGCAGGCTGTGTCCCGCCCTGTCGTGCTTCTGACTGTTAACACGGATGATGCATGTACTTCTTCGTTCTCTTCTTGCTCCCCCACTGGACTGAGTTTCTTGTGCATTTTCCTCCCCGACCCCCTCCTTCGTTAGAATAGGTATATCAGCTGTGTAAATAGAGCAAGAAAACAGTATTCTGCATCTGTGGCATTCATGTAGCGTTGCAGTTGTGCACTGCCCAAAATGCAGGCTTTTGTAACAATGTGATCTTTACTGATGCACTCACAAGTACCCAGTGTATTTTAGCTATTTTAGTAGTCTTTGTTCAATAAATATGCAGGCTAGAAGGTAACTGGCTTGGCTCATCATTGGAGAGGTCTACTTTTGAATGCTTACCCTGGTTCCTGTTAATTGATGGGTTCTCAGAGCCCCAAAAGTGGACTGAAGGGCAAATACGGAAAGAGAGAGAATCCACTCAGCCTTTCACGCATGTTCCCTTCTGCTGGTTTTACAAGATGAGGGGCGAGGAAGTGGCTTGTCGGGATGGTTGTGGAGAGCTGCCTCTGGGTACGAAGGAGAATTAAACCAAGACCCTTTTTATTTCTACACTTCTCCCCACCCTTTTCAGGACACTCCCACACACCTCAACCCTTACTCTTTCTTACTCCTTGCCATGAAGACCTGTGGCATTCCTAGATTCCAGACCTCACTTCTTCATGGCACATTTGCACTTAGTACACAGATAAAAGGCTTATGCTTGGAAGAAGATAAAAATTTGAGACAGGATTTTAAGTCAGTAATTCACAGGGAGCCAGCTACCTGGAATCTAGCACATGCTGAGATGGCATCACCACAGCCTCCTGGAGGTCTCCTGTGACCCTGAAACCCAGAAATTCAGAGGGTTCATCCTCTCCCTGTGTATGAGAAACACGGCTGCTCTCTTCTCCTTCACAGTGACAGTGACATCTCACTGACTTACCACAAGTTGCTACAGTGGCTGGCTGGGTTCAGATACCTGAGTTTCACCTAAACAGAGGCTAAGGAACAGTGAGGCCAGAGAGAAGGGAGAGGGGCAAAAGGTGACCTTGCCCCCAAACTGGGTGATCAGCTTCTGGTGAGGGAATCCGATGCTGAGAAATCTCAAGTCTTGACACATGTGTGTGTGTGTGTGTGTGTGTGTATCAGGAGGGACTTTTACTCTGGGGAGTTACTGTGGAAATTCCTGCACGTCGCAGATTTTGGTTACGTGTCCTATTTACCCTCAACTTTTATTAAGAGAAAGGGGCCTTAGGGCAGAACTAAATCCCAGAATTTGTTCAGTCTGAAAGAAAAGTCTTAAAATGGAGGTACCACTACCTTTTTTTGGTAATCCCGCCCAGAGGTTCCTCTTGCCAAACGGAAGAGAAATCCACCTGGAACTTAATTACCTTCCACCTTATAAACAACTGCCATTTTCCTCACCCAGCAGCCTCCCGTCACCTGTATGTTATCCATCTTGTCTCCCTGCCCTTGCTAAATGGGAAACAGAGAAGTGATGAGGCCAGGCCATGGAGGTGGTAGGCCCAGGCTGCTTTATGCCCATCTCTATCAGTTATCTATTGTCACGTAACACAGGACATCCACACCCTGCATCCTGAAACAACAAGCTTTTCACACCTCACAGAGTCTATTCTAGTCAGGAGCAATTTAGCAGGTGCTTCTGGCTGGAGGACCTCATCAACTTGCTGTCAAGATGTTACAAAGCTGCAGTCATATGAAGGCTTGACCAAGGCTAGAGAATCTTCTGTTGGCAGGAGAACTTACTTCCTCCACTCACGGGCCTCTACACAAGGCTACTTAAGTGTCCTCATGACCTCTGGCTTCCCCTAGAGCAAGTAATTCGAGAGCTGGGAGCAAGCCACAATGCCTGTGACCTATTCTCAGAAGTCGCTATCATCCATCATATTCTATTCATTAGAAGCACGTCACTAAATATAGCCCACACTCACTGGGAGGGAATTAAGCTCTATCTCCTGAAGAGAAGAATTTTCAAGAGTTTATGGCCACATTTTAAAAGCAGCACACCATCTGAAGTTAAAGCACTTGGTAATTGTAAGCCAGGGGCTGCAAGTGAGAAGGGTTGAAATAGAATCATAGCTACTTCTTTCACTGAAGAGGTTTTTACAGTCTTTAGCATTCCAGAGAGAAGTTTCAACTTTCCAGATTGAAGGCATATAAGGAGAGCATCCAAGAACTGTAATATTGGGATTCCATAGCCTCCATTTATTAAGACTAGTGTTGTCAACCCCGAAGGGAAGATTTAGAGAATGTATTAGAAACTGTGAAAACAGAAAAGCTAGAATAAACGATGTCTAAAGTTCTATTCAACTCACTCAACTTGAGTTTGCTGATGACAACTCCCTCAGCTTCCATGAAGCTTGAAAGATTCACTTCACTCGAAACTTGCAGGACCCAGCTATGACTTGCAAAGCTGTGGACTTATTAAGGGTTAATAACTGCTGAGGCGGAGGTAAAAAACCAGAGTGCTAGCTGGAGTCCATGTGGGAAACACAAACTCTGACTAGGAACAGCTCTGTTCTCTCTTCGGAGGCAGACATAACCATGTCCCCTCTGGGCAGAGAGAGTTAACCAACAACCATGAATCAGTAAGACCTGGAGGCTTGTTTTACGTGCTAGGTGTTTTATTAAAATGTTGGTTTAATTGCCAGCATCTACAAATTGGGAGATTTTATGTGAAAATGCAGGGTTTTGTCTTCCCTTGAAAACAGAAAAATCTGGCAACAGAGGGCTTGGAGCCGAGGACCACCTTTGGCACTACCCCTCCGAGATCCGGTGCTCATAACCTCTTCTTTTCTTACACCACGTGCTAGTCACCATTAGCATGTGGGTTTGCAACATGAATCCCTGGTTTCAGGGAATAGTGATGTGCTTATTCAACAAAGGGCCAAGGGACCTTCTGAGATCGTTTTTGTTCGGTAGCTGGGGCACATGAAGGTCTATATGAACACCAGACCGGGAAGAGGCTTCCCTTTACTGTTCCCAGAAGGGGCTGCTGTGGTCCCATTTGCACCACCAGGCCCTCTTTTAAACTTTTGATGACACTCCCTCAGTGACTGAGAACTCCATGATAAAGAGAAAAAAAAATCTTGGACTGGTCTAATAAGCTAGGGTATGTGTGCTTCAGGGCATGTGAAGTGTTTCCAAGGAGTCCATGCTCATGGATAGTTCTAAGGGAATTAATTTCCAAATCCCCTAAACCTATCATACTCTTTCCTAAAACTGATCTACTGAGAATCTGTCTATATTCATATTATCCCTTTCCCTACATTCTAAAAATGAAGATGTAAGTCTCACCTATCCCAAATCTTAGTATGACTCATTGCCCTTAATATGACCACCAACCACCAGATGTGGCAAACAAAGAGAAAGTTTCCTTGAATGGAACCTTTATGGTCCTTTAAAGGTTCCTTTAATCACAAATCCATAGAACTTTGGGCTTCCCCTTCATAAACACATGTAAAAGTGATACAGTAGAAAACAGAATTAAGGTGTTCGGATACCTATATAGCTTTTTAGAATTCAGATATATAAAGTGGAGTGATAGAAATAGTGAAAATTTTTATATCATACCATTTCCTCTTCCACGTCCTTACTCTCTTTGTCCAAGAACGCCTTGCTCTTGAGAGAGAGCCTTGAGAGAATGAAGCATGGAGAAAATCAGTCTGACAGTGAATCCCAAAAACAGCCTCTTCATGTACTTGTAAACAATTATTTTCCACAGTTCTCCACACTCATCCCTAGGATAGATCTTAACTGGGAAGAAAAGCAACTTAGAGCAGCTAAAGTAGCATAAGTTTGCAATGTTGACTATTTTAAATGTAATTAGGGGGAATACCAATTGTTTTTTTTACAAGATAAAGTGGATAAAACCCAAGGATAAACTTTCCTATGCGTTTTCAGATTTGATGTGCATTAGTTAATACAGTTGTCAAAACCTGTTGTATCAAACCATAGCATGAAGTATTTATTTCAGCTATAGTCAATTCTCAGATTCTTTTTAAATGTTTAATATCTTTTTCATAATAAAAAAAATACGTGCTGCCAGACTGATTAGTAGCCTAGGACCTTTCTATATTATTAGTGGTATTTCTGATTTTTATACTAGTTCTTCTTCTCCAAAGCCAGTCAGCAGTATTTAATAAACAGTTTTACCAGAGATCTACCATGCCTTTTATCAGTGTTCTTACTTTCTATGAAAAAGAGTGTACTGATCATTTTATTTTTATAACCTAAACACGTAATAATTATATTAGGTCTTTATAATTTTAATATTTGTTTTTAGTGATCAGTTTCACAAGATATGCTCTTAATCCTAATTTTTATAATAATCCTCAAAACAGCTATGTGAATTAAAAAGTGAAGTCAAAGTTTTTTTCTGACAGAAAGCATACCTGACTAGGCCCCTTGGTTTGGCAGTAAAGCCTGGTTCTGTCAATGAGGTTAGTGATAGACATTTTCTATAAAGAAGCCGAATTTGCAGTTTTCAAGTAATTTTTAGTAACATACTTAAAGCAAAACATAGTTCAAAGCATTTAATCAAAAGGCATTATTTTGGCAAAAGTGTAATGAAATTAATGTGCCTGTTTTTCCTATCATTTCTGAAGACACCGAATTTTGAAAGGTGAATCGAAGTGAAAGTGTTAACAGCATAAAAACAATGATAAATCTTCGCAGAGCTCTTCTGGTGTACTTCCCATAAATTAAGAAAGTGAATTATGCTAATGAGAACAAAGCTCTTTGCAAGTCACGTGCTTTCCAATTCACTGCTTATAAGAAAAACAAAGAAGAACCTAATCAAGTTGTCAGGTGACAGAAGATTAAAATTATTTTCTGATAATAGCTCCTTATATGAATTTTGGCACCTAACAAAGAAGTTAGAATTTTACTGAATTACATTGCTATAGTAAAATACGTTCAGTTCCTGCATTTTACATCTATTGAAACCAAAAAACAGAAATAGGATTGAAGCTGACCCATCTCCTGCTAGCAATAAATACTATTCCTCTACAGATATGTGAACTAACTGAAGAAAGTTCATCTCGTTTAAGTGATGCATTTGCCCTCCTTGTATTTAGTAATTAGTATAATGTATTCATGTTGTTTTAGTCAATAGTGTACTGCTAATCGTGATAATTCAATCACACAGATTTTTTTTAATGTCTATTTTTGTAAAAGAGAGACAGAGCACGAGCAGGGGAGGGGCAGAGAGAGAAGGAAACACAGAATCTGAAGCAGGCTCCAGGCTCTGAGCTGTCAGCACAGAGTCCTACGTAGAGCTTGAATTCACAAACCTCAAGATCTGACCTGAGCCAAAGTCACACACTTAACTGAGCCTACCAAATGCCCCAGTCACACAGATTTTCTTTAATGCTTAGAGTTTTATGGTCACAATATAAATGTTAAAGTTTTTAATTTAGATACATTTTTATTAAAGATAAATGTGTAATTAATAAAGTCCTTTTAAACAAAAACTCAAAATTTTGGAGGGCAAATGGAATGAAAACTTTAGTTCAAGGAGAAAAGAAAGTCAAATCTCTGCAAGTTAAATACGTTTGTGTTTAACAATGGAATGATGGATTATCAATTGCCTTGTTCAGATTTGATTATATACACTTACAAAAAAAATTCAACTTTTATTTTAAAATGTTAACATTTACAATATGCTCCAAATCATACTCTTTGAAAGTACTTAAACTTATGATGAAAAACTTTATTCACTTAACATTGCATGGTGATACAGACTTTACTACGATTCTCTTAGTATAAGAACCAAAAAGTCTGAAAACCTCTGAGCTAGACAATCACCAATTCACTGTTATTTTGAGGAACTCACTCTTGGCCAGAAACTCTTCCCGCCCAGCCCAATGCCCGAATTCCCGCATTATTCTGATGGAAGCTTTTAAAGTTGCTGGCCATGAACTTAAGGCACTGCAGAGAATAAAACCCTGACAAAACAGAGCACCAAAAAATTTTGATGGGGAAGCGAAAACTTTAGATTGCCTGTCAATGGATGGTCTACGGAGACACTAATCAACCATATGGGGGAGAGCCTAGACACCAACCTTGCTGAGCTGCAAATGCCATGAGTCTGTAGAAGATTGGCAATTCTTCTTAGAGCCTTTAATTCCCTCACAAGGTCAAATCTCTTCAGCGCTAAAATCCTTTTCCTCCACGTTCTTCCAAACATGTCATTCTATCTCTATCCAGCATACCCAAAAGGGCTGGGTTAATGGTCACAGGAGGAGGGCGTGGGAAGGTAAGAGAAGTGGGCTTGTACAGCAGCCCCCCAGCCATTTAGTCCCTGAGACCCCAGCACTCCTGGGGGAGAGCCCACAGAGCAGCAAGTAGCTTGGGAATCAGGGCAGAAAAAGGGGGTCACCATTTCTTTTCTTGCGTGTGTCCATTAGGCTTACCCCTGAGCATAGCTACTGGAAGCAATACGAAATTAATCTCTTCCCTCACACAATACAGAGTCCCATTAATGCACAGCTTAGCCATGTCACTGAGAGACCCATGTGGCCAAGTGAAAGCCTCACAGAATAGAGAATTTTAAGAATGCATTCATTTGCTGATTCCTTCAAGTTGGGCAGCTTTAATTATTAGTTGGAACCTTTCAGAGCCCAACGCCTTCTATTACTTTCCACCCACCCCTTGGTCCTAGCTGAGCTCTCAGAGCTGCAGCGACTAAGCAGGCTCCTCCTCCTGCTCAGCAGCCGGCGGTTCACGTCCTGCTCCCCTTGCCTTTTTCTCCTCCAGGCCAGACCGCCTCAGTTCCTTCAGCCAGTGTCCCTGTGACCCATTTTCTGGATCTGTCACCACCCCTTACGCCCTCTTGGCAAGAACCCTTGCTCATAGCTGACCCAGCTTCGTTTCAGAAATGATCGGATCAATGGCAGAGACTTCCCCTAGGACACTGCTCAGCTGAGCAAGTGGGAGTCCCGGTTCCTGCCTAACAGCACCGGTGTCCTCAGTCCTGCGCAGCTTCCACTAGGCCTCTCGCCACAGTGCTGCTCCCTCCGCCCCTGAGAAGGAGGGAGAGAGTCCCTTTTTCAGAAGCCCTAGACCACTTCCTGTTCTTTGCTCTAGCTGTGTGTGCCTCCTGGGTGGGCTCTCTGGGAGAGGGGAGCAGGCGGCAGTGCCTCCTCAGGCCCCTGCAGCGGTGATCTTCCGGCTGACTCACGCCGTAAAGCCCCAAAACTAGTTTCTGGAAGGCAGATGTTCCCTACAGAACTGAGGGGCACTGCTTTCTAGGACAGGGGGTGACTGGAACTCTCTAACTTGTCATTGACAGCCAGGATCTGCTTTGTCAGCTGTGACAGTGAGGGAGGATTTGATGTGAGTTCTTGGTGGAGGAGGAGGATTCGCTCAGAGGGACATCTGACAAGTTTGTAGCAGGTCCTGGGCAAGGGTAGGAAAGAGTTCTTGCTCACTGTGTGTGTAGGACACCCAAGGGGCCATCGTGTGTATCACTAAACATATGACCCTCCGCAACCTTGTGCGGTCAAGACTGAATTGATGGCTGAGGGATAATTCACTGCCCAGAAAGAAAGACCCTAAGATGGCAGAGCGTTTTCCTGAAATCATTACATTTCCTACACACTCATGCACTCCTGGCGGGAATGCCAAGTGGGGCCACAGCTTGGGAAAACAGTTCGGCAGTTTCTTAAAAAAATTAAAACATGGATTTAGCAAATGACTCAGCAATTCCACTCCTAGGATTATGCCCAAAGAATTGAAAATAGGTGTGCATAAAATCTTGGATACAAACATACATAGCAGCATTATTTATATTAGCCCCAAAGTGGAAGCAACTGAAATGTCCCTCAACTGATAAATAGCTAAAAACAAAAAAAAATGTGGTTTATCCATACAGTGTAATATGCAGCCATAAAAAGAACGAAGCACTGAGACATGCTACAATAAGGTTGAACCTTAAAAACATCATGTCAAGTAGGGGCGCCTGGGTGGCTCAGTCCGTTAAGCGTCTGACTTCTGGTCAGGTCGTGATCTCAGGCTTTATGAGTTCAAGCCCCGTGTTGGGCTCTGCTGACAACTCAAAGCTTGACGCCTGCTTTGGATCCTGTGTCTCCCTCCCTCTTTGTCCCCCTCCCCCAAAGATAAATAAACATTTAAAAAATGTTAAAAAAAAAAAATGTCAAGTAAAAGAAGCCAGTCACAAAAGGCCACATATTGTATGATTCTGTTTGTATTAAATGTCCAGAGTAGGCAAATCTATAGAAATAGAAAGTAGATTGGAAGTTGTCAGGGCCAAGGAAGGAGAGAATGGAGATTGACTGCTAACAGATATGGGCTTTCTTTTTAAGGTGATTAACGTGTTCTGAAATTACATAAAATGTGATGGTTACACAATCTGTTAAACACACTAAGAACTACTGAATCATACACCTTAAAGAGATGAGTTCCATACATTAATTATATCTCCAGTTTTAAAAAAATTCAACAATAAAGAAAAATCCAATTAGAAAACAGCACAAGGCATGAAGAGACATTTCACCGTAGAAAATATACAGATAGCAAATTAGACACAAAGACACTCAACCCCATTAGCCGTCAGGGAAATGCACATGAAAACTATGGTGAGACATAACTAGACACGGTCAGAATATAAAGTAAAAAGAGTGGCACGACTGCTGATGATGAGGAAGACTGGCTCACTCATACTTCGTGGGCAGGAACGTAAAAAGGTACACTCCTCCAAAAAAAAAAAAAAACAGTTTGGTGGTTTCTTAAAAAACAAAACATGCAACTGACATAGGACCTAGCAATTGGATTTCTGGGTATTTACCCCAGAGAAACAGAGAGTTGTGTTCACAGAAAAGCCTATGTGTGAATGTTTACAGCAGCTTGACTCCTAACAGCCCCAAACTACAAACAACCCAGATGTCTTCCGACGGCTTGACTAAACAGGCCGTGTACATCCACATCATGGAATACTACTCAGCAATAAAAAGACATGATTTATTGATGCCTGCAACAACCTGGTTGAATCTCCAGAGAACTGCTCAGTGCAAAAATGCCAAACATATACAAACAGAAGACAGATTAGTGTTTGCTAGGGGCTGAAGAGCGGGTGTGGGCAGGAGGGAGGGTATGAAAATTCCACATCAATGATCTTTGCCGTGATAGAGATATTCTGCATCTTGACTGTATCAACGCCAATATCCTGATTGTGATATTGTGCTAGAGTTTTACAAGATGTCACTGGTAAAACTGGGTAACGTATGTGTAAATGGGAACCCTCTGTATGATTTCTGACAACTGCATGTGAATCTACCATGATCTCAAAATTGAATGTCTGCAAAATAATCGTGTCAAACCTTACCTATTACCTACATTGGACATTTACATTCTTTCTTATTTTTCACACTCTAATGCCGTGCTGATCCTTTATGGCCCAAAATCTTTGTATATATCTGTCATGTTTCCTTTTATATTTTACCAAAATGCTTTCCCAAGAGTTTGTACCCAATTACCCTTTATCAATAGGGCAGTCTGTCTGCCCCAGGACACCCCCATCAGGCTAGCAGTGCACACCTGGTGTCCAATCTCTGCTGATTTTGCAGGGGAAAATAGTGCCTAATCACCCCTATTTTCTCTTTTGTATTAGTAAGAGTGAACATTTTTTAAATTATTTAAATCCCAATTAGTTAATGCTTAGTGTAATATTGGTTTCAGGGGTAGAATTTAGTGATTCATCACTTACATATAACACCCAGTGCTCATCCCAACAAGTAGCCAGTGAGGGTGAACATTTCTAATGTTTATAAACCATTTATATCATTTTATGATTAGTCTATTCATCAAGGACCAAGGGATTCCTCTGACTCTTCATGCATGAAGCAATGGGCACAGGAAACATTATGAGCTGGTTAAAAATTGATTCTAATTTTTTAAAAGTTACATTAAAAGCGACAGACAGCTTTGGGTGTTAGGAGAATCCTGAGGTGAAATACAACCAAGGAAGGGGGAGGATGAGCAGACACAGCCCAGAGTGAAGTCGGAGGTAAGGCCCAGACAAGGCAGGATTTAAGTCTGGGGGAAGTCGGCAGATAATTTCTATGCAGAAAGCAATAGTACAGGGTCAGGGGTGGAGGGGGAAGTGCTCAAGAATAAAGAATAAAAAGGCAAGTAGCCTTTCCTGGTGGAAACAAAGGAGCCAGGGAAGCCAGTAAATATACACAAATGATGCAAGATTCAAATGGTATAAAAATCAAATGACAGAAAGCTAGAGCTAGAGAGAGAGCCCAGGGTACAATTTTAATTCGAAGAGCCAAGGTCCTATTATTTCAACAGAGACCTATCTTTTAGAACAAATATAGAGCTAGGGTTGTTTGAAGAGGTTTATGATTGTGAATGTAAAGCGAGGAATGGGAAATATCCAACTGGTGAAATGTGTATGTAACTGAAGAAAATGAAAGCAGAAAATGATTTCCACTGCTTGTAACAGGGATAGACATGCAGTGCAAGGGCTCCTGCCTGGTTTTCAGGACAAGGGCATGGAGTTAGAAATGAAGAAAGAGTGGGTGCTACAGACCAGCTTCTCAATCTGTAAAAGACAAGAGAACCCTCTTGTGACTGCACATGGGTAATCACATCTAAACCATACCTACGGGGAAACAAAATGGGCCAGTATTACAGGGTCTGTGTATTGCAGAGAAATGAACTCTCCACATCCAGTCTTCTACCCTTAGCAGGAAACGCTCTCAAAGCCTTAGATGAATAAATCTCTGATAAGACCTTAGATAGTTTCATCTTGGATACTGCCCTTGATAGGAATTTATTTCTGCAAAAGACAGTTTCATCTATTTTTATAATACTTATAACTGCTAGGAAACTCTGTTTGAATTGACTCACTGTTTTCCTATTTCTGTTTCTCACCCATTAATTCTAGTTCTCCACCTGGAACCACACAAAACAATGACAACAATAGTTTGTCCTTAACGAATGCTGTCTACTGATTACTGTGTATAGTATATGCATTATTTCCTTTAGTTCAATAACAGCTTAAAAACATGTGGTTTTTCATTATCCTTGCCTTACTTACAGACAAAGAAATAGAAGCAAAAGTGAATATGTAACATCCCAAAGTTAGTATATGGGGACAGCCAATATTTGAGCCCAGGCATGTCTGTGTCTCCAGCTTTTTTTCTCTTAAGTATTTTGTTAGGTTCTGCCAAGCTGCTTCGCAACTCTAAACCTGTGCCCTTGTGAGAGTCCTGTAAGTCTTGGGAGCCAGCTCTTCCTCCAGAGTTACAGATTTCTGCTGCGAAAATACTGTCATATCTGCCTCTAGAGATTTCTCCATGAAAAGTATGGTCAGATTACATAAAAGGACAGAGAGCTGGCATTTCAGATTGTCTGAATGGTCGGTAGTGACTTCGTGGGGAGGTAACTAATCTCACCCACTTCTAAATATCACCTCCCAAAAATATCTATCCTTATCCACAAAACAAACACACACACACATTGAGAAAAACCTCAGATTCAGTGAATGATCCAACTGGCATTGGACAATTAGCATTCAATAATAGAAAGGACTGTTTTCTCCCTCCTCATCCTGAGAATTCTTGAAGATCCTAAGCTTATTGTCAAGCTGCAGAAACACTGAAAAGGGTCAGATGTAGAGAGTAGTGCAATCGTGACTTCCTAACGTCACTAAGAATCGTTTTTACGTGAGTACTGTCACATTGTGGAGAAGAGAGAAAATGTAAAGCAGTTGATTTCAGGAAGTTTAACAAGGGGTGCCACCTTGCTTTCTGTTTCCTCTAGAAAAAAAAAACCTTTAGTTTTGGTCTCTAACCAAATGCCCATTATTGACCTTTCTTGTTTGCAGGATTCACATAGCATCTGTTGCTATATTTTTCAGAAATAGGTTTCTTTCCCTTTTTCCAACTATAAAAGCAAACCATAAATGTAAAAATCAAGTTCAAATATTCAAAGAAGGTGAAAAGATTCCAAAATCACAGACCCAAGAGATAACCTCTTTATCTTCCAGATATTTCTATTATATATTTATACATATTATGATTTTGTTTTCAAAAGCCAAATCATTTTAGATGTACTGTATGCAACTTGGTTTTTTAATTTAACAACATGTTGTGAACATTCTCCATGCTTGTTTATGCATCTCTCTCATTTTGAATGTCTGCTTACTTCTCTATCTTGTTACTATACCATAATTTAATAACTAGTACCATACTGATAGACCTTTGTTTTTTCCAATTATCCATTGCTATAGATACTTCTACAATGAACATAAGTGTGTAAATAATCTTTGTGCCCATGTGTGGGCATCACAGTAGGAGACAAAGGTTGGAATGTTTTTTGAAATGAAATCATAAGGAAAAAGGATATGCACAATTAAAATGTTCAAATCTGTTGCCAAACTATTCCCTAGAAAATGTGCACTAATTTATACACCTACCAACAGAAAATATGGGAACTAAGGTGTATTTCAGGTGTGCTGTGTAGATAAGCCATTCTACATATGAAGATGCTACATCATGCCTCATGGGCACATCACAGCATGTGGAGCTGTTAGCCTAGAATTCACAGGGCCCAGAGTTCACAGGGCCTCATGTACAGCCCAACTGTTCTGGAAAATGAGTCAGTCAGCTGCAAGGAAGGCAAATATCTCTATGGCCTGGCTTTCAAGCCAACGAAGCACTTCTTAGCAGTAGAGCTTTACTGGCTGAGCTTGGGGCTCTGATTCAGAATATAAAGATAGGACACAGTCTTTGCTGTCAAAGAATTTATCCTGCTTTAGGCTCAAGACAGTCTCTGAGGAACCCTGAATAATAGATATTCAAACACAATGTTAGGAGGTAATAGAAATAGAAAAAAATACAGATTCTCAACTCCGGGAATCCCCAGAACCTGTGAATATGTTACTATACCTGGTAAAGGGACCTTGCAGATGTGATTAATTTAGGGATATTGCGGTGGGAGGTTTCTTGGAATATCCAGGTTGGCCCAATGTCATCAAAAGGGTACTCAGAAGAGAGAGGCAAGAAGTTCAGACAAGGAATGCAGTGTGATGCCAGAAGCAGAGAGGTGTTTCGAGATGCTACCCTGCTGGCTTTGAAGATGGAAAAGGGGGCCACAAGTGAAGGGATGCCAGGGGGTTCTAGAAGATGAAAAAGGCAAGGAAATGGATTCTCTTGTAGAGCCTCAGGGAAACACACAGACCTGATACTTTGACTGTGAAAGCCATTTCAGACTCCTGACTTCCAGAATTATAAATTTGTGTTGTTTGAAGCCACTAAGTTTGTGGTAATTGTTACAGCAGCATTAGAATACAAAACATTAGAGAACATCTAATGGAGGGTAGTATTTCAGCTGAATTTTGAGATGTACATAAGATTCTAGCAGGCAGAAATCAGAAACAGAATTCCAAGCAAGAGAACAGTTGGGCAAAGGTGCAGAGGTAAGAAGGGTGAGGCGAGGTGTGCTCAGTAGCCATGAAAAAGCATGGGAGCCTTTAGGAAAGGAGAAAGCTGAGTGACGTGCATACAAAGGACAAAACCAGACCTTATATACTCAGGGTTCGGGTGGTGCTTACATGACTTCAGAGAGGATGTGGAAGGGATCCCTCTTGAGCAAACCCTGGGAAAAAGAAGTTGGGCCTTAGAGGTTCCGCTAGAATTTGGTGAAGAATAGTGTAGGAGGGGCATTTCGGCCAAGGGGAATGGGATGGTGTGGTGGGGCCAGGGGGGGGTAGAATACAGCAATGACAGGCACCACCAGGGTGAGGAGCAAGTGAGGAGAAAGGAAGTAGGGAGCTTTAGGGCAGGCTCAGGGTTGCCTCTAGAACTGAGGCAAGGGGTTTGAACTTCTGTAGGGAAACACTGAAGGAATTTGAGGAGACCAGTACTATGATTTGGTTTTTATTTTCTTTTGTTCTCTGTAGAATGAGTTGCAAAGTCACCAGCACTGGCTGGTGAGGAAACGGATGATTCTTGAGGTGTGGAGAGATTATACTCAGGTTTTTTGGCTGCACAGCTCATGTACTCAGACATGATATTTTATTTTGCCTGCAGCGAGCTGACTTGGACAGTTTTGAGGTTTAGGGTGGCACTGTGGGTAAAGGATGGTGAAGAAGCCCTTGAGAGCCACACAGTATAATGTCATAAACAATGAGATAGAAGTCAGGGGACCCAAGTTATAGACACAACATTCCAACAGTGAACTCCATGAAATTGGGCAAATGACCATATGTCTCTGGGACTCAGTTCCCTCACCCACACAATAAGGGTCTGAGCTGGGCTAGGTGTGGCAGTGCGGGGGGCGGGGAGGTGGGCGGGTACAGTCTATGCTGACGGTTCCTGAAGCATTTCCACTTTCTATGCCCAGAAATCCAGGGTTTTAATGTGCAATATTGTATAGCCCATGTCCCTCCTTGGCCACTTGTCACTAAGCCATGGTTTCTTTTTTGAAAACAGCAGATCACAGAACAAATTGCACTTCCTATTTGGCCAAAGGCACAAGAGGGGATGCAGAACCAGAACTGGCTCCTATTATTGCTAAGCTGCCAGTGGGGCGGGTGGTAGTCTTAAAAATACTGGTCTTTTCTCAAGATGTAAAGAAAGCAAAATGGGAGACCACAGAAAGAAGGGAACATAACAAAGTATGCTTTGATCATCAAAACAAAGACACGGCAAAGTGATAAGCAAACAGCCAAATTTCTAACATGAAAGAAAAACAACTGGGCTTCAAAAAAAAAAGAAAAGTAAAGAAAAACTGCAGAGGGTTTCCCTGGAAATTCACATCCATGACCACCAGCATTAATCTCCAGATTTCAAGGGATTGACCATATGAGTCACTGATTAAGCAAGAACTTTTAGATCAGCCATAGGCTAAGTGCCCTTCTAACGTGGCCATGACTAATGCTGAAAATCAAGATTTCAAGGGTAACCCAGGGTCACTGTTCAGAGTTCAGTTTGTGTATTTTCTGGCAAAATGTTGGAACGCCTGGCCTTTTCCTGAGACTGGGTATCAGTCAGGAGACATGGTGAGATTTAGAGTTAATTCAAGTTCAGACACTGGCAGGGGAGTGACTTTGACACAGGAAACCTTCCCGACAGCAAAACATACAGGAAACACTGCTTTTCTGCCCTGGAAAACTTTGATGGTTTGGTTGCATTGAAGCTTACCTGGAAGATTTAACTAACAATTTCGTGGGCTTCTGTCTAACTTTATGATTTGATCAATCAGGTAGGTCTCCTTAGATGTCATCCTCAGTCATGAGGAAACCAAAGAAGAACCTGGGGTAATGCCACGTCGTGTTACTNGCTTACCTGGAAGATTTAACTAACAATTTCGTGGGCTTCTGTCTAACTTTATGATTTGATCAATCAGGTAGGTCTCCTTAGATGTCATCCTCAGTCATGGAAACCAAAGAAGAACCTGGGGTAATGCCACGTCGTGTTACCGGATGAGGACGAGAGCTAAGGGAGGGAACTCGATAGGAACATGCTCATATTTACACTTTGTTGTTGCTGTTGTCACTGTTGACTTAGTGAACTGGAGAAATAAGCCTGTGCCAATTAAACTTATTACTACATGGCCATTATTTGCTAAGTGCTAAAACACAGATTGCTTCTGACCTGAAAATCCAGAACTTGCTTACCACAACCATTAAGAATAATTGCATGGGCATATTTGATGTTTATGCCAGTAATATTTGTTCTAGAAAGTAAAATTCAGAAAACTCTGAGGGGACTTTGGAGTGAGTTGTGAGGCAAGTAGCAAATCAACATCCTGGATACCTTGTGTAATTTTCTCTGTCACCATTAACAAGAAGAATGAAGCTCTGGACACCTGCCAGAGAAATGTTCAGCAAGGGTTTGAGTGTGTTTGAATGAAGTACTGGACACTCCAGTGGTAGCTGGGAAGTTGAAGGCAGATTTGTGCTACACAGCCTGTCTCTTAGCCAAGGTCTCACTGCTGAGCCTGGAGACAGGAGGCTTCCTTCATTTCATGAGTTTAGCCCTGAGGTCTCTTTCGCCATACCATTTCACTGATCCCTGATGGAGAGCTCTCTATTAAAACCTTCCAGAAAGTTAGCATTTAGGACACAGCCTAGGCTTCCCAGAAAGACAATCAGTTAAAAATAATGGCATGCTTTTCAGACAAGAGAGAGAATCCGAGGAAAGAGGAGGAAGGCTATTACCCTGACACTGATGTCACCTGCATCTCCTTGTTTTATTTTTCTAGGCTTTAGAGCCTAGATGCAAATGGGATATTTGCAAATGGGATATTTATTGCAAAATGCAATAACGCATTTTGACGTTACCTATCAACCCCTGAATTGTATCCCTCCCAAATTCCTATACGGAGGTCTTAGCCCCCAGTACCCAGCAGAATAGGACTCCGTTTGGAGATAAGGTCTTAAAGAGTGCTTACCAGGCCGTTAGGGTGGGACCTAATTCAACAGGACTGGCACACTTACAAGAAGAACAGGAGACACCATGGATGTTGGTGTACAGCAAAAAGGCCACGTGAGAACATGGGGAGAAGGCAGACATCTGCAAGCCAAAGAGAGAAGCCTCAGGAGAAACCTGTCCTGCCCACACCTTGATCTCAGACTTCTAGCACCCAGAACTGTGAGAAAATAAACTTCTTTCTTTAAGCCACCCGGTCTGTAGTGTTTTGTTATGGCTTCCCTAGCAAACTAATATAACCCCATGTTGGCAAACTCTCTAGCTTTTTGGGTAATTCTTCCTTTCAGTTAAAAAAAAAATCAATGACCGTAAAACAAACACATCGATAGTCTAGAATCCTATTGGGCGTCATGTGGAAGTCTGGTATTAGCAGATTCTTATCTACCCTGCTGCCCCTATTAAATGTTTGAGAATTCACTTAGGAATGTTTTCATGCTCCGTTAAATGACTTGGTGGTACCCCTCAGCCAGCTTTCTTGCTCTGAATGACACTCCTTGTTTACTAGCCATTCATCATTTGCCATCTCCTAACTTGCTTCCCTTCTAAGTAGGAACATTGGATCTTTCTACATGGATACGGGTGGTATCCCACATGGATACCTCCAAGTATCAGCTAAGACTATGCAGCGATGTTTAACAAAGGATTATCGAAGAATAGGTTATTAGGCAATAATCATGCAAAAAACACAAAGATTAAAAACTAGCTTCTAGATAGAACATCTACTAGAATCCCATCATAGGGGCTTCCATTGGGCTCTTCCATAGGCTGTCTTGGTCCTGAGCTGCCATGAAGGGACCTGAGCTTCCATGAAGGGATCACCTTACCTCTATGCACAAGAAGACTGACCTTGCTCTCCTTTAGCCAGCACTGAGGCCTCCGACATCATCTCATTTCTAAGAAACGGGAATTGCCTTGAAGAGAGGATCAAGGCATGACTTTTAATCTGCCCTGGATGGTTGGCAGGGGGAAATCTCCACCCTCCGGAGTACATCCCCACAGCCACTGACAGGGTATGGGCTCACCCACGCTGAGGCAATCTCACAGTCCTGTGTTTCATTCTTCAAAATCTGGCACACAGTTGTGTAATTAAAAGGAGTAGTTACACAGGAGATGGCTCATTAAAGTGATTAATTTAAAGTTAGTTTTTAAAAAAATCACGAAATGTCTTTGGTATGCAAGAGACTCCATTCCTTGATTTGGTAGAGAGCTAAAGAATCATGCCTCTGGTTATTGCTCCTCAAACACTTTCTTCATGGTGGTTGATAGTTGTGAACTAGTAAGAAAATAACTCTACGTGAAAGAAGAACATTTAGGGTAAGGAGAGACATCACTCAAGAGTACATGTTTTTCTCATATTCTTCTTTCCCAACTACCATCTCCCAGCATCCCTACCACAATGATGACAACCGTAGACAGATTTCCTGACCCAGACAGGTAACCGTACTGCACCGTAAAAACAAAAGCAGCAGCAATAGAGACACCACCTATCCGGGTTTTAAAATGTGACAGGCACAGCATCACTGCTTTACAAACATTATCTCGAGTATCTTCATCACAACCTACTCTGAAACAGGTTTATCACCCCCATTTTTTAGATGATGAAACTAGGGTTAGACAGTGAAGCATTTTCTCCAGGAATCTCGCTTCTCAGAAGCTTTTTTTTTTTTTTTTTTTAATCTTTACTCTTTTTTCATTTTAAGCTGATTCTAGGGATATCCTTTTGTTTAAGAGAACATGATGCTAATGATATTTTATTTAATTGGCTATTGGCATTCCTCTTAGCCAAGATCCTAAGTACTGACAGTTTGTTTTTCCCAGGAAAACCTAATAGCCTCCACTGGTGTTGGAAACGTAAAATGGTTTTAGGTTTTAAAATTCTTTTAGGTTGGTAATTTAATTCATTTGGACCAGGACTCGGTGAGAGACTAGAGAGGCCACTCTGTACACTGTGCCATGGGGATACCAAGTGGAAAAAGATACTGTCCCTGGATTTTGCATTAGTATCATTAATTAAAGGCTCCTCTGTAGGGACAGGCTACACAGTAGGTGTTCTCTGTACAATGTTTCAGGCACAGTACTTGGAGGTGCTAATCTTATCCTCCACACTCTGAGAACAGGAATCACGTTCAACCACATGATCCATTTTAAATGTCATCTGGAAACAATTAAGGACCGGCAGCTCTTCCAAATGGCTCATAAGTGGTGCTTCTGGCAGTTGGCGGCCTAATGTTTGCGGAGAAGAAAAACCCATTCTTTTTCAACCACAAATGAAAATACAGGAATCACTAGTCTGACTCCTCCTTAAATGGTCTTTCAGGGAAGGGCCAAGGTGGCAGGCTGTGCAGGTACACAGGCAATTAGGAAGCACATACCCTGTGGTAGTCACTGGTCTAAGCAATACCCAGTTTATTGGCAAAGCATCGAGAAAAGGAATCCACAGTTTGGGTAACGATGAACAATGGACAACCAAAGGTTGAAGCCACTAAGATTCTTGGGTTGGCAAACGATGTCAACAAATTTCATGTTGCACAATGGCATCTTATTTCAAAGAAAAAAATGTTCTCATATGCCATTCAGAAAAACTAACCAACACTAAAGGATATTTCCAGTGGCTGATATCTTTCTGGTGGACACAATGTAATTATTTTTATCATTTATGTGTATTGGTTTTTTAATGCTCATAATCTTAGAAGACCTGGTTTCAAGGTGAGGGAACAAAGACAGTCCGGCGCTGGAGTGGTATCATTCCAGTTTGGAAAGCGTGATCATCCCAATCAGGACCATATACAACTGTCACAGTCCTTAGGGGCTTTTGCCTTTGTGGCCCCCTTCTCCACTTAAAAACAAAAACTAAAAATGTATCTTACAACTGCATTGGTATGGAGACAAATGCAAATCCAGACTGGATTTATTATGAGATATTCATACTTAGTGCATTCTTTTTTACTTCTGATTCTAAAAGGAAGTAAAATTAAGACTTTTTTAGGCTTCTAAAAGTATGGTGGGCTCAAGGTACTATGCCCAAGGGGTGAATTGGCCTTGTGCCCAACTAAATATACTCTTTACTGGACTCTCTTGCAGCTCTGGTAGCCTGTGACATCAGCTGAGTTTCTCGGAAATTATGGAAAAGAATGATGCCTCCCTCTTCCTTATTCTTTCTGTCTAGACATGGACCATACAGTGTAGCATTCATTGTGCAACCATGAAACCAAATCTCTTATTAAGGAGAACAGAGCAGATAATAGAAGGGGCCTTGCTCCTAATGGCATTTTGCATTGCAGCATTAGTAAAGTCTTGTTAGATGAGGAAAAACAAGAGAAATCCTACTTGTTTAAGTGGGGATTTGCTTTCCCGTTGTGAGCAGCTAACTTCTCTCCTAACTCCTGCATCGCCGCAGGGCCTCAGCACAGTTCCTGGGTTAAGTACACTGATGGGACTTCCAACAGATCTGTTCCGAACATTAGGAAGCAGCCTGAGGACCTGGAACTCAATGCAGTAGCCATGAACACAGAGGGTGAGTGTAACACTTAACTAGTTCTCTGAGAATAAATCCAGTGTGAAGACCCTTTGCCCTTTCCAAATGAGACTACAGAGCCACTGGACTGTAAGAAGCCATGCTTGTTGTCACGAACGCACAGAAGTGGTCACTCCATCACGAGACACAGGACCTTGAGACCTGGGCTTCAGCTGCCCACACTTGGCTGACGCAGCTACATTTGCAGCTGCTGAGAAGTCTGGAAAGGAAGAGTGTGATAGCAGAGAAAACGAAGCCCATCTTTTCTGGTCTCAGGAGGAGCCCCCTCAACAAGCGAAGGGGAAGGCCACACCCTCATGCCCCAGGGCCAATGTAGATGAAGAAAGGAGCTCCCCCATGGGAAAGCTTCAGTGTACAAGCTCAGGGTGGTCCTTGCACCTACTTTTAGAGCCCCAGGAGCTGGCAGGCATGCATCCCTGGATCTGATGTTGTGCAAGGGAACAGAGGCGTTAGGCAAGATTCCTAGCCTGTGGTAGCAAGTGAAAAAAATCAACTGTGAAATAAAGCCTATATCAGAGGAGTTTCTTGATGGAATTCATAAGGCAAAAGGCCAGAAAGTTGAACATGAGCAGCAGTTCCTATAAGCCTATTCTGAGAAAGTCAGACACATTTTAGATAAAGGGCTTTTTGAGAAATCCTACTCTACTGAGGGCTGGTGGCCTTGGTAATGTCTTCTACATATTCATTTTGATTTTGATTTTTGTCATTTGTTTATTCAACAAACACTAATCACTAGTGCATGTAAAACACTGTGAGGGAAACAAAGGCTCCATCCCTCCCTTCAGGGGGTTAATGAGCTGGCAAGACAGATTAGAGCAAGGCAAAGACCAAATGAGCACCCAGAGAGTAAGTATTATGAAAATATCACAGAGGCATGGGAGGTACCCTGAGTGGTTAGAGCAGTGGCTCCTCAGCTTGTTTACATAATAGAGTCACTTGGGGATCTTTAAAAATCCCAAAGCCCAGGCCATATATCACATCAACCACAACCTCTGTGACAGGACACAGGCACCAGGAGGTATTGAAGTTCTCCCATGTTGTCTGATTTCAGTGTGCAGACAAGTTTGGGAACCAGTGACATGGAGGAGGAAAGTGAGCCCAAAAAACTAGGGGTAATCTGAACGGAGACTTACAATCATGATGCTCAAAGTGGAGTTCTTGGGAGCTCGTTTTAAAATCAGAACCTCAAGATCCACCCCAGACCTCCTGAACTAGGCTCTGCACTTAACAAGACGCTTGGGTGATTATAGACACGACACTGAGAAGCCCTGCAGTGCTTCTAAGTGTGATCCTTGGATCAGCATCTCCTGGGAATGTGTTAGAAACGCAAAGTTTTCATCCCTCCTGCAGACCTACTGAATCAGAAACTCCAGGAGTGCAGCCCTGCCACCTAGGGTTTAACAAATCTGAATCTGGGCGATTCTGATGCACACTGATGTTTGAGAACCACTGGCTCAAAACAGGAGTATGTTTTCTACAGATGAGGAAGAAAAGTATGTCAAGAGCACAGACTGAGGTAAACTCAGAGAGCTGTTTGGGAACCAGACTGACAAGAGGGACGGCGTGTGGAGGCAAGAAGCAGGAGCAGACACTGGAGAGGTTCTCTGGACAGCGGAGTGATGGCCCTCAGTACTCTTCCAAAATATCCCTTGAAGATGATCTGTCGGTCGTATTTCAGGCATTCTATTCACTCCTAAAGAATACAGATTTGCTGCAACTAGAAATACCCAGAGAAATGTACTGAGGGCTCTAGCCATTCTAAAAAAATTTTTTCATCCTTACTGGCATTTCTAGTCTCACTAGGTAACTGTTAGGAAAAGGATAGCACTCATCGGTCTATAAAGGCTCCAGTGTGTGTAATCCAAAGTCAGCTTAAATCAATCAGCGTGTTCTTAGTCCATATAAATTTTACTCTACCACTTCCTGATGAAAGGATACCTTCTAATTCTATATGGCTAATTGTTCTGAAAGGAATTGTTTCAGAAGGGCTTGGTCTACAGATACTATGCAAATGTAAATGTGAATATGCAGGTACTTATTTGTGCATGTGTGTTAACTAAGAAATATGAAAATATTAGTTTTTGCTTTGTTGGTAGCATTTTAGATAATGGGTAATTCTTGCATTTATTCAAGCACTCCTATATTTTCTGCAATAAGTACATGTAACTTGTATAATAAGTTTTTTTGTTTCAAGAAGAAAAAAGATGTTAAAAGATAAACAGAATGAAGCTCTATTCCACATGATAAAAACAAAAGCTAATAAGGCTTCGAGCAAGGAGCTACCAGCTCAGGAGGGAAACTCCATGCCACACTACCCTGCCCCAGGGCTGTTAATTTCATCAAAGTTGATCCCCTTTTAATCTACTTTATATATTGAGATTCTTGGGAAGCTTAGAAAAAACAGACTTGATAAAAATAATGTCTGAAAACCTTGGACGTGTATAGATGGCTCCCTGAACTACCCTGAAATGTCAGTTTTCTTGACTGCAATAATAAGGGCAGGACATGGCCAGTTCCTGTGGAATAAACTGATGTTGGGTTTTTAAAAGGGAAGACCTATTTGCTCTCCCTGTCAGATCTAGAGGTGGTGATATGGACCTCCACTGGATGTTTTAAAATTCTCCAGAGAAAGAGAGTAAGATATACATATGGGTGTGTATATGTATATGAATATATAGATATAGATATGAGACAGAGAGATGGAGAGAGAGATTTCTTATGAGGAACTGGCTCCTGATTATAGGGGCTGACAAGTCCCACGATCTGCGGTAGGCAAAGCTGGAAACTGAGGGAAGCTCATGGTATAGCTCCAGTTCAAAGGCCAACAGGCTTGAGACCCAAGAAGAGTAGATGTTTCACTTCAAGTCCAAAGGCAGGGGAAGGTGGAAATGATTCTCTAGCTCGAAGACTATCAGGCAGGAAGATGTTTCTCGTATTTAGGGAAGTGTCAGCAGTTTGCTTGTAGGTTCTATTCAAGCCTTCATCTGATTGGATGAGGTCCACCTGCATTAGGGAAGGCACTCTGCTTTACCAGTCTATTGAAATATTAAACGCACCCAAAGCCACCCTCACAGAGACACCCAGAATAATGTTTGACCGAATATCTGGGAACCTGCAGCCTGGTCAAGGTGACCCATGAAATTAATCATCACATCCACTTGGAGAAATGTGACCTAGATGGGGGCCAGACCACCCCTATAGGATCTGAGCTTTTCCTGGATTACTTTTTGCTTCCAACAAACGTGCCTTGCAGGTTGTTTACCTGAGCTGATCCTGACCGCCCCATTAACAGAATCTGAGGGGCCCAAGGCCAACCTAAAGAAGTTTCTTTGAAGAATCATCACCTTCTACTGTCATCTAGAGCTCCAGTATCTGGTCCCACAAGAGGCAGGGCACTCATTTCTATCTGGCAGCGCCCTCCCTGTGCTCCACCTCGGCACCAGCCTGCTGTTGAGAAGCATGGGGCTGCAGAGCATGGAGGAAGGGTGAGTGAGTCTGGAATCAGGACACAAATGCTCCAGTTCTGCTCCTGATTAGCTTTGTTTCCTCAGACAAGTAACCTTTTAGTCTTTTTCTCCATCTATGAAATGGGAATACTCATCATAAGATTTTGTGAATCTGAAATTAGCACAAATCATCAAATGCTACACAAGTAGCAATTCCTGTGATTAATTTTTAGTAGTAAGAACTGAAAGCTTATAACAGAATCATCAACTGATCACTTTTTTAAATATAAAAAAAAGTTTAAATGTTTATTTATTTGAGAAAGAAAGACAGAGGAAGAGGAGAGAGCACATGCAAAAGTGGGGGTGGGGGTAGGGGGTGAAGGGAGAGAGAGAGAGAGAGAGAGAATGAGAATCCCAAGCAGGTTCCACAATGTCAGCACAGAGCCCGATGCAGGGCTCAAATCCACAAAGTGTGAGACCTGAGCCAAAATCAAGAGTCAGATGCTCAACCCATTGAGCCACCCAGACACCCCAACTTATCACTCTTTTTACCCTGACAATGACTGTCAGGCACCACAAACTCCTGGAGGGCAGAAACCAGTCCACAGGGTTGTATAGCTGCTAGGTAGCCACCTTCCACAGTTACGTGCCTGGTACGAACACAGCTCATGATAAAGGAATAGTTGTCTAATCTTTTCCAACTGGCTTTAAGTTTCCTTATTTACTGCACACTAAACAGATCTCCAGAAATAGGGTTGCCAGATAAAACTCAGGGTGCCCAGTTAAATCTGAATTTCAGATAAACAATGAATACTTTTTTAGTATAAGTGCCCCATGAAAAGCATTTGCTGTTTATCTGAAATTCAAATTTAACTAGGCGTTCTGTATTTTTATTTGTTAAACTGGGCATTTCTAGCCAGAAAGGCAGCTGGCAAACTTTTATGTTAAAATTAAACACTAACATTTTTCTTAGGTGATGAATATTTAAATGGTACACCATGTGAAAAATATCATATTTAAGAGTTTCTAATGGTTTGTATGATTGTTTGGCATTTAAAAATGATTTACTTAAAAAGCTAACAGACTTAAGTGCATGCTTTGACCTTGGTTTTGTCCCTAAGATGAGGATAATACCTTGTGTACAGGGCTGTTTTGAAGTACATGTGAGAAACTTCTTTGTAAATAAAACCCCTAAAAAGAGAGTCAGTGGAGCATGAACTTTGGTGTTGGACATATCTCCGACAGAATCCCAGTGATTCTGGGTATTGCTCTGTGACCTTGGAAAAGCTAGTTAACCTCTCTATACCTCCTTTTTCTCAACCATAATATGGGGATAATAATAAAAGCGACCTCCTAGGATTTCCGTGAGAACTATAAGAGAAAATGCATATATGGTGCTTAGTGTATAATAAAGCACTTCTTAACAGTCCTATTTTATTCAAAATCTAGAAAGGGTCCCTCTGTAGAAAGTCACTAATGTAATGTTGTAGGAAATTAAGGGCCTAACTCCAAGTGTACACTCCTCCGAGCATCTGTTTAAAACAGGGAACATTTTGCTCCGGTGGCATCAGGCGCTTAGGCCACGGTGTTGAAGGAATGGGCAGACATATGAGTGAGGCTCTTCCTGCAGGGATTCCTCTAGAATACCAAGAATGGTGACTCTTTATGTACTCTGGACGTGTCGTTACAGGCTTTTGTGCAAAGGCAGTAATCCTCAGAAGGTTTAAATCAGTTCAGGTCTTTCTTGTTTTAACTTTGTGAAGAGCATTAATATCATCATCAGGAAAACGACAGCAAGGTTTAAAATTGCCACTTCGATCTTAGGAATCAGCCTGGTGAGGCAATAATAGTGGCTATGCAGCTATACTCCTCACTCCTACAGAGCCTTTAGTGTGCTCCTTCTGCAGAAAGAAACCCAAGGAAATCATTAAGAATGAGGAGTTTAACTGTTAGGTCAGGATCTCAGACCTATAGGCTGAGCTCAGTGGGCATGAGGGACTGTACTGGGCTCGTCCATCTCTGAAGGGGGTTAAAGGTCAGGCTTGAGAGCAAAGACACAAGATGAAAGGCCTCACATCTTTTTTTTTTCCTCCATTGAATGAGAACAGCCTATTGTGTTGCTTACTATGTTAGAAGGTTCCTCAGGGGCTGATGAGTATTTATATTAAAGGCATGGCCAATGAATATATGTTCTAGAGTGTTCCACCTGGAGATCCAAGTTTTCCTGATGCTTCATGAGGAGTGATTAGATCACAGCCCACCTACTGTTCTAATGTTCCAGTTTATTCGATTCACTATGTGATCCGTGGCCATTTGTTCCAATACTTGTGTTGTCTCTTGTTAACCCTGTGATCATAAATTCCGCATTTTCAAAAAGTAAATCTCGGGGCGCCTGCGTGGCTCAGTTGGTTAAGCATCCGACTTCAGCTCAGGTCATGATCTCACGGTTTGTGGGTTCGAGCCCCACATCGGGCTCTGTGCTGACGGCTCAGAGCCTGTTTCAGATTCTGTGTCTCCCTCTCTCTCTGCCCCTTCCCCATTCATTCTCTCTCTCAAAACTGAATAAATGCTAAAAAAAATTTTTGAAAAAAAAAGTAAATCTCACTACTTAGGCAGAGAGGCACGTTTTATTGGATGAATTGCCAACTATTTAAAATGGAGCGTTAAAGAAAAAAAAAAGATTGAGTGGATAGAGTTAAGACAAAAAAAGAGTGACGCTCTCTAACTCCTCGCTCGGGCCAGCCCTGCTGAGGACACCCCGGGCCTTCTCACCCCGTCAGCCCCGCCCACTCGCAGCTCTCGGCGCAGCTGTGCCAGGATTTCATACAGGGAAGGCTTTATGCCGCGCAGTCCTTTCAGACGTCACATCTAAATCATCTTCATTAGCCTTGAAAACTTGGATCCCTAGCAGGGTTCCTGGCACCCCAAACAGAGGAAGCCCTGTGTGTGAGGGTGAGGCACGAAGCCATGAAGGCAACGGCACCCTCTGGTTGAAATGCCTTCTCAACAACTCGTGCGCCACCGAGCCGCTGCTTTTTCTACTCCTTTTGGTGAAGGGAAACTTCAAAATATTTAGAGCATATGAGATTTACAATGCACGCTGAACAGAGGGAATCATGCATCATTTAAACATTTTTTTTCCCCTGTGCTTAAGGAGACATATGGTGGTCGTGCTTTCTAATTTCAATATCAGAACCCTTGTCTGCATTTGTTGAAGGGACAGAATATCCAAAATCAGGACGATCTCATTAAAGCTTCTGTGCGCATGATAAACACACCTCTCAGGAGTTACTAGACTAATTGACCTTTCCTCGGTCCAGGATTTGCTAGGAAGTCAGCCTCTGCAGTCTTTCCCTTCTACACTCTCAATTTTTCTAATCTCTCTTCAGTATTTTGTGTTGATAAAAGTTCTTTTTTCTCCCCCTTAATTACTTGACCATCATCCAGGCCATGGGGGGATACGTCAAGATATCAGCATCCTTCAAGCTGCAGGAACCTCACTGGTTGAAAACCTCGTATGGTTCCTAAACATAAATGCAGCTGATATGAGCAGAGTCCACCGTCCGTGAGAAGTGACTACAGAACTGCCCCTCGCTCCTCACTGCCTCTACCTGCAGATGGCCCCCTTCTGCAGAGCGGAAGCAGCCTTAAAAATGGGAATGAGAAAAGCTGACATTTAGCCAAGGCTTCCTACATGCTGGGAACTTATTCGTTCATTTAAATATCCACATAGCTTCCTTTTGATTCTTTCGGGAAGTTCTGAGAGCTTCCCTGCGGATAATGTTTTTAAATTTGTAGACTAAAACCTTGTTTTATTCTTAAGAGCAATGCTTAGGATTACAGGAGAAAACAATCAGAAAACTTGGGCAACCGAGACAAAAGGAGACGCTGGACGCATCCACAATCTCTAGCTCTGCGCCAGCAAAGGCCATATAGGAAGTAGTGCTCCCCCAGGGCAGAAGCCAGGAGGAGGAGCCTCCCAAGGGCTGGGAGTCCTGAGGTCCTGCTGGGAGGCTTCTCTTGCTTGCTCACTCAAACCCTAGTCCGTGGGCTTCATCCTTCATCTCCTGCATTCCTCCAGTCCCCACAAATACCTGGAAAACTGTGGAGGGGGTGGGGTCCAGGACGTCTACACAGGAGGATTTCAACATGGCAGGTGAAATGTGGCGAGGGGGAAGCCACATTTGCATAGCAGACACACTGCTTTTACTCAGACAGTACGTTTTAGGAATGTACATGACTGATGTCAGGACACTGACAGAGACTATGGTGGGGCAAAAATCCCAAGATAGTGCTTTTCATTGGCTTGTGGCTGACCGTGCTAGGGAGAGAAACTTTATGGCCGACTGTGCCCAGAGAGAGTACCGTGAGCCAAGAGAAAAAGGGCAGCTCTGGAGGAAGGAAAGGGGCCCAAGACAATGACTGTTAGGTCATCTCCTTGCCCGGGGCTGATTCCCCCAGGACCTAAGCAGCAGCAAACTCAGCTTGCTTTCTTTGTCCTTATTGAATTAGAAGGAAGTCAAGGAAGCCTGTATGATTGTAAATCAGGGAAATGCGAATGACTTTTAAAAGCTTGCAACATCAAACTTTCCCATTGGAATGGAGCCAACCCAGGGCAGATGTGTCAAACGGCTGCTTTTGTCCGCCTTGCTCGCTCACTCCAGGAAGTAGGGGGGTTTGAAGGGGGTGCGGGAAGATGAAAATATAATCAGCCGTGTTGCACACAGTCTCGGGGTGGGAGACCGACGGGTAAATGGAGCCCCCTTATTGCCAAGAACAGACTGGGAAAACAAAAGCAAAAACAGAAAACCAACAGCTCTCTGCACAGGAATGAGAGAGGAAGAAGGCGAACTTGGTGGAAAGTCAGGGCTGCCTGGAGGAATAACAAATAACCACAGGCTGGAAAAGTACAGTGGAGGGGAAATGTGGGCCAGGCGAATTCCTCACTGGGCTCAGGGCGATTTTCCTTGGCATCCCATCAATTATGTTACTGTTGCCTCTTTGAATTTAATCATCTCAGGCTCTAAGTAAGCATACTCTCCCTATCTTCACAAACCTGCAGTGGGGAGAACCGTCTAAGGCTAACAGGAGGGCCAGAAACCATAAAGGAAAAGGCTGTCAGATTGGAATGATTAAGAAGCCAAAACCTCTACTTGGCAAAATCAGTTCACATGAACACATTTAAAAGTCAAATGAGGACTGTGGGAAAATATTTGCAACACATATAAAAGGCAAAGAGTTAACGTCCATCATGGCTAAAATGCTCCTACAAAGCAGTATAAAAGACCAAAGGGGAAGGGGGAAACAGGCAAACGATAAGAAGAAGGAATTTTAGGGCAGAAAATTACAAACGGTCAATAATCTTTGAAAAACACTCAAACTAACAGTTACAGTAATTTCCATTGAAACAAAGCATTTCTTTTTTTTTTTTGTTAAGTTGGCAAAATTTAAAAATATTTTGATGACATATAGTGTTTATAAGAGGCTGAGAAGATAAACCCCTTTATATTCTGTTAATGGGTGTGTTAATTGGTATGACAGTTTTGAAAGACAATTTGGCAGAATTTAGCAAATTTAAAACAAACATTTTCCAACCAAACAGTCCCACTTACAAGACTGTATTTCAGAAAAGTTTTGAGGAGAGGGGAAGATGTTTGTGTGTGCAGTGATGTTCTTGTAACAGCAACAAATAATCAACAACCCAAATATCATCGATGAGAAAAGAGACAAATCATAGACGATGCATACCAGGGAAAACTATGGAGCCACCAAAACGATGTGGTGGATCTAAAGGTCCTGACATAGTAATATGTTCAATGAGAAAAAAGACCCAGAAAAATACACACACATATATATGTGTGTGCTTATATAGACAGATATGTACTGTATAATCTCAGTCCTATAAAAATGAAAGCAAATATCTGCATATCTATGTTTGTATATGCACACACACAAAAATATACATAGAACACATACATATACTCCAAACTGATAAAAGTCGTTAAATGTAAGCAGGGGTGAGGCAACTAACCAACAGAAAATTGGTTTTTATTTGTTCTATTTCTGTGTTGAGTTTGTTGCTATATTTTCTACTTTTATAGTTAAAAAGCACAATCAACAGAATAAACAGATGAACACATGTATTCATATTACCCCCCTATGGTAGCACCAAGGTAATTGTGGCAGAAGAGTATGGTGTACAGAGCAAAATCCTTACTCTTTCAATTTTTTTTTTTTTGAGATAGAGAACAGGAGAACCAAGGAAGGGCAGAGAGAGAGAGAGAGAGAGAGACAGAGAGAGAATCCCAAGCAGGCTCTGCGCTGTCAGCCCCAATGCAGGGCTCAGTCTCATGAACCACGAGATCATGACCTGAGCTACAATCAAGAGGCGGACGCTCAACCCACTGAGCCACCCAGGCACCCCCTTTCTTGGTCCTTCAAGATTCCTGACTGGCAGAAATGGGTAATTTTGGAGACAGCTCTAAACTGAAAACAAAAGAGGCTGGACACCCTCTGCCAGGGATGTGAAGACCAGGCATTTCAGCAGACCCCATGAAGCAGCTGTCACCATATTCCCACCTCAGTGTCTGTAAAACAACAACCAAAAATCACCTTCTGTAGAATTCCCATTTCACTGGATTCCTTGTGAAGCATTAATGAGGGAGTCTGTAGAATGTTTGAAAAGTAGTTGGCACACAATAGGTGACATGTAGATGATGAAATTATCAAAGCAGCAAGTGTCCCTCTCTACCTCACCTCCCAGGGTGGAAGGAGTTACAATTCAATTTGCATCTGCTCTCCCAAAGGCAGAGCTCTTCCAAGACTTCCCTAGTGAAATGTGGGCAGATGACATAAAGTGGAGACTGGTCTCTCCCTGCTTCTGAATGGTGGCAGGTGGTGTTCCTGGAGTATGGGAAAGAGTCTTGGGTGAGGTGTACAGAAGGGTAGTGAATGGAAAAAGAGCAAGGATCACTCCTCACTCCCCTGGTTTCCTATGGAATCAAGAAATTCTTGGGTTTCCCATAAACCTAAATCAACCGCAGAAGAAGAGGGACACGGGGACCTGTTGGTTACTCTGTGAATTTCCAACTGAAGTCACCAAATAGGTAGGAAGGTGAGAGGGAGAAAATGGCAGTGATGAGTGGGATCCTCCACAAAGGACCAGTTGGGCCCACAATGGCACTGGTCAGTGGCTATCATGGATATACAGTTTAGCAAATGTTGACATGAGGTGCTGACTGCCCTGGTTCTAAGGAGGAGTCACTGTTTGAATCAGCTAGCAGATTCCTTCCCCCCCCCCCCAGCATTGCCCAAAAGGGTTAAAACTAGGGAGTGAAGATGAGGGAAAGATCCTTGAGATGAGTATCCTGGAATTGAAATTATAAACTAGAAATTTTGTAAGCATTTGGAGTTAAAAAAAAATCACTGTAATGGACTAAGTTTAAACTGGAATGAAATAAAGATAAGAAACCTGTTCCAGGCAGATTCTGCTTTGTGCGTCTGTATGTGGTTAGGGAGAGGGCTTGAAGGAAAATGGGCCAGGGGTTTGGGGCTAAGAAAGGCACAGGTAGTTGTGAGAACGAGGCAAGCATTATGCTTGCACACATCTCCCTTCTTCCCATCTGCCACATTCTTTGTTCCCCCTCCTCGCTACTGATGAAATGTTTCCCTCCCTTTTTCATGGAGTCATAAAGATTGAATGGGTCCAAGAGAAAGGAATTAAGTCACCTAAGAGGTTAAAAAAAAAAAAAAAAAGGGTTTTTTGTTCTTGCTGTTGTTTGTTTTAAGATACTATATTTTTAAAGCAATATACTGGAAAAAGCATTGAAAAGAGAAATCAGGAGACTTGAGATTGGGGACAAACTTGTTTTGGGCTCAATTTCCTCATCCATAAAGTCTGGCGTTTTGTAGCAATAGATGGTCTCTAAGATTTCCTCCAGTACTCGTGATTTCTGCTTTACTTCTTATAACCGGAAGGGACCTTGGCTAGCATCTAGCTAAAACCCCCATTGTATGGAAGAATATCATATGAGACAGACCAACAAATGTATTGGATTTTATGAATGAATGCCTTTAGGCTTTAGTATAAATTGGTAATTATCTTGACATTATCTAATTCAAAACAGTGATTTCTTCCAGCTATACCTAAAATTCATATTGCCTATCTCTTCTGGGTGTGACTACAGCATTAATCCATCAAAGGACTCTGACAGCCACAGGCTGAGTTTCCCAAAGTTCCCTGCAGAGGAGTATAATGGCTACAGACCACTGACACAGCTCTGCAGACACCAGGGACACTCAAGGATAAATACCATTAGGGTCAGGTTATGGCAGAAGCAACAGACACAACCTTAAATCTCAGGGGCTCGATAAGCACAAAAGTTTCTTACTCCTGTGAAGTCACATGGGTCAGCAGAGCTGACATTCAGTGACTCAGGGGTCCGGGCTCTCACCCGGTTGGACTGCCATCATCTCAACAGAAGATCTGAAGTTCAATCTTCAAGGGATGATGGAGATGGACAGAGATGCCCACCAACAGTTAGGAACCAAAGGTACCGTATCACTTCTCCTTGTGTTTCTACCTGCCAGAACTCAGTCACATAGATCTAACTGAACTGAAAGGACCCTGGGAAATGGAGGAGAGCGTGTGGATCTTCAGTGAGTGCCTCGCTGCCTCCGGATGAAGTGATGATGCAATTAAGGACATAAAGTCACCTAGTTAGGGGCTGTTCCCTGTCTGTGCGTGTTTGGAGTGGGTGACCAAAACGCCTTGGTTTTTAATCTGTGGCTTCTTTCAACTATTTCTTTTTCTTGTCAAAAAGTTGTTTCAGGTTGGGAGAATGGATGCAACTTGCTAGGAAGCAGGTCTTCCCAGCTCCACTTCATCACATCTAGAGAGAAGGTTGCCTTTAAGTGGCCACATCACACTGCTGATTCACAGTAACTTTAAGCCAGCTAAAACCCTCATACGATTGTTTAGAGGAACTGCTGCCAAGCCAGGACTTCACATCCTCTAATTGTGCAGTTCACTTTGCTTTAAGGCTAAATGCAGGACTTTATATTTATTCTGTTAAGTGTCATCCTGTTATTTTCGGACACTTGCTTCAGACTTCCGAAGTTTTTATTCTGTCGTGTATTTTAATAGCTACTTCTTCAGAATTTGCATCCTACACCAATTTGATGAGTACGTCTTCTGTGTCCACATCCAAGTTACTGGAAAAAAATATGCCAGAGCAGAGCATCTTCTGTGTCCACATCCAAGTTACTGGAAAAAAATATGCCGGAGCAGAGCCTCCCCAGTAGAGCACCAGAGACCTCCCTTGAGAGACGTCATCAAGATTCATTAATGAGCACCGTGGGTTCATTTGTTCCACCAGCTTCATTTTTTTTTTTTTGAGAGAGAGAGAGACAGAGAGAGAGGGAGGGGGGAAACAGAGAGAGAGAGAGAGAGAGAGAGGAAAGGGCAGAAGGAGAGGGAGAATCTTAAGTAGGCTCCATACCCAGCGTGGATCTCACAAACTGTGAGATCATGACCTGAGCCAAGATTAAGAGTGAGAGGCTTAACCCACTGAGCCACCCAGGCTCCCTTGTTCCACCAGCTTCAGATACTACTTACCAGTTGGCATTTCTCCAATTTCTCAAGGATTTCCTAAGACCTCATAGCATGTGTGGATGAAAACTGAGCTCTCCATCTGCCTTCCTCAGCCTCTCCTACTGCTCAGGAGCCTATTGGCTGATGGCACCACCATCCAGCCCTTTGTGCTGGGATACCCAGCAATCCCAGACCCTCCCTCTTCCACACTTTTCTTCAGAAGCAAACTGGTGTAAAGGTTAGACTGNTGCCTCTCTTCTGTTCTTCATGTCTCTGGAACTTTCTCCAACGTATGTGCTTCATCCTCACTAAAGTTCTTTCAGGACTACAGGTCATATCGTGGGACACCCCTAAATAAAACTCACCCAAACCCTCCAGAGTAAGAATGATAAAAACATCTAACACATTGTTGAGCATGGACACGACCAAAGAGAAGACCAGCAGAGCACTCCAAATGGGAACGTGGTACCTTCTATTCTCAGACCCTAATGTTTCTAGGAGACATCCTCCTGCACCCACCACCTCCATCCCTCGGTTTGGGCAACCCCCACATTTGCATCTCAACAGTCTAGCTCTCCTTTCTCCACCCTCTCAAAACTCCTTCCCCAGGCTCAGAAAAGGCCTCAGTCCCCTCCAAGGCTGGGAAGCTGCTGCTTATGTCATTGAGCAGTCTGCCCTCCCGCTCCCAGGGAGAAACTGGCTAGTCTTTCAGGCTTTGCTCTACTGAGTTAGAGACAAGGTTTTAGAATTCAAAGATAAAATAAATGAATAAATAAACACAACAAAAGCAAACCCCCAGCTTTGACCCTCCCCCAATCACCAGGCTCTTAGAAATGAAAGCTTCTAAGGCTTTCTTTTTGTCTTCTCGGTCAGAAACTGGACACTGTTCTGGCTGGTTTCCTTTGTGTCTTTTCTTCTTTGGGGCAATCAGCCTTAATTTCTTGGTCTGGCTAAACGGTGAAAGGGCCACAAGGTAAAACAAGATTTTCTGAGAAAGAAAAAGAGTTCTCAGAACATTTCAAAATATTATCCTGATTCTTTGTTGATCTGTCCCCCTACCATACATTCAGCTCCGTGTAGGCGGGGACCAATGTTTGCTTGACGTCTGTTTTCCCAGTGCTTGGGACACATTAGATGGTCATTAAATGCTTAATGATCAATGACAAAGGCAATGAACGAGAAGATAGACCATGTCAATGGCATTTTGCTCATCTACCAGTATGCTAATTTCCTAAAAAAGAAATTGAATAGTTTGACTAGTTCCTCTGTTGATGAGTGGCTCATCCTGCAGGAATAGGAAAATATATTGCTCCTTTTGAGTAAGATTTCAGAAACCACAGGGATTTTAAGACTACATCTGTGGTGATCAATTTTTGTAGAGGGGGGAAAAAGCAATGCAAAATTCAATAAAACATTTGCAGATAATGGCTAATCCCTGTGCACTGGGGATGCGTAATTCTTCAAAAGGAAAGGATGTGTTTTATTGTCTTCTCACCTTTATGGATGTTTTCTCTCATTATCATTTAATGAATGTGATTTTATAAAAATAAATGAGTGGTTTTGTCAGGGTCCTTTTCCTCAAAGTCTGTCCAGCTTACTGGACTCCTTACCCCAGCCTGGACTTTAATAATGAGTATATAACAAAAAAGTAAAATCATATTTCCCAGGTGCTACCTATTAGACCCTCTTCACTGTTTCTAAAGGCAATCTTTTTATGTGATTTCTGCTCTCCTTTACGTATGTGCCATTTAGAAATCAACTATTGACCTTGTGTGGTTATTAACAGACTTGAGTGGATGGGTGCCCACAGCTGGTGCACCTGTGAATTGCAGGTAAAGGGCTTTGCTGCGCTCCTGGAGGCAGCATGACAAAGAGGAGCAAAGTGAATGAGTTCCAGGGCCAGGGAATCTGGTTTGAATTACTGCTGTGCAACTTGCTCTGAGGGAATTATTTAGTACTCAGAATATGACTGGAATATTTTATAGTAGCAATGAAGGTTACAACACATCTATTGATTAAGCAAGTGACTTGCTACCTGGATCCCTTTGACCTCACTGAAAAAAGAGCTGGGAGAAAGTGGATATGAAGTTAGATTAGCGTAGGGCACTAGTGCCCTGAAGGCAGGGCTGAGGCAGCTAACCTGGCCTGTTGGGGGGGGCGGGGGAGGGCGACGTTCCCATTCTCCTCTCCACTGTCTTGTACTTTTCTCAAAAAAGCACAGTCTTGGGGAACCTGGGGGCTCAGTCGGTTAAGCGTCTGACTTCAGCTCAGGTCATGATCTCGCAGTTCATGGGTTCAAGCCCCACAACCGGCTCTGTGCTGACAGCCCAGAGCCTGGAGCCTGCTTCAGATTCTGTGTCTCCCTCTCTCTCTGTCCCTCCTCTGCTCATGCTCTGTTTCTGTCTCAAAAATAAAATAAACCATACAAAAAATTTTTGAATACAGAAAAAAGAAAGCACAGCCTTTGCTGCTAGAAGTCCACCCTGAGCCTCCTGAGGGTTATGTTTCCCAATGAGATTGGGCCCATTGGGTCTTAAAAGTCTGTCCATGGGTCAGGAAGCCTTATGTTCCCCAGTTTTCAAATACTGGGTCATCAAACAGACAAGTTATTAAAAGTACAGGAAGAGAAGATTTTCTTAATGCATCCATGGCTACTATATTAGCCGTGCGTGCGTGTGTGTGAACAACTAAATATAGTGGGTTTTCTTTATCTCCTGGTTCCATTTTTATATCCAGTTCTTGAAAAGACATTTTACTCATTCTTAGTTCAGAAAAAAATTAGGCCTACTTTGCAGATCAGCTGTTTTCAATTATGTTACTCCACCTACTCTCTCTGTTTTTCTGGGCACTCATTTACCCGCTGAAGGATTTATAAGGCAGCCCTCTGCTCTTTCTCAGCCTCTGTGGTCACACTGCCTCCACACACCTAATCTGGTCCCCAGGGAGCTTGCTGGTTCTGAACCGGGGACGGTGCCAAGTAGAATATGAGAGTCCCTCTTCCTTCCCACCCACTATTCCCAAACATTTGTTGGTACATGAATATCAGCCCACAGAAGCTATTTTGTAAGAATCGTTATGTTTCTTCATATCTTTAAATTGCTTTACATCTACTCTGGGTCTCCCTCCCTCAAGGCTGTAGGGAAACGTAAATTCTAGTCATTATTGGGACTCCCCACCTTCAAGGCCTGTGCAAAGGGACTCATGTATTACTCAATTAACAGGGTGGGCCCTTTGGTCTCAGGCCACAGCCCTTGCTGGTTACTGCTGAGATTCCTGTTGTCATGGTCCCAAGGGGGCCACCAGCCCCGGCAGCCACCCGCAGGGTGCTGAAAGCTTAGGCGAGGCCGTGGCCCCCTGAATGTGGAGCCCGCTTTTCTACATGTCCTCTACAGCTGTCCCGAGGGTCTCACCCCTCCCTCAGGCTTCTGCCAAGGAACAGTGTGTGATCCCTAATGTTAGAGGGACCCTCTGACCTTCACCTTCTTCCACTATCTCAGGAGATCCCCACCTTGAAAGTCACTTCTCTCTTTTTCCTCTCAGGAACACATGGCATAGTTTCTGCAGAGGGTTTAAGCTTTCACAAAAGACAGGAAAGGCCACTGACATCAAGTCTTCTGTTGTGCAAAATCCCTGAGGCAAGCAAAGTATTAGGATGCTTGAAGTGAGAGGATGGAAAAATACAGACAGTAAAGTTTTCCTCAAGTATTACTGTCCCATTTGCTCTTTTTTAAACAAGTCAACACGAGTTAAGAGAGCCATCGGGAGATCTGGAAGGAAGGAGAAAGGCCACTGTGACACAGAGACATCTGCAGAGGTGCCCAGGCAGGCAGTCACTGCCCCTGTTGTGTGTCGTCCCACAGCAAATGCCCCCGGGGCGGGGGAGGGTGGTCTGTGGCCCCTAAATCTGTACCTCTTCACTAGAAGTTCTTCATTTGCAACTTTTGTGTTCTTTTTTTTTTTATTCATTGCATTCTTTTTTTGTCTTTCCTGAGTATGATTTCGAGTTGTGTTCCCAGGTACTACATGACTGGCAAGGAGCTTCCTACCTTGTGAGGGTACCCCAGTACCACCAAGGCCTGAAGCTGAGTGGCTGGTCACTGGGTCAGCTTAATAAAGAAAATAGCCCATAGTCCAGCCACGGTAACATTCAGATAACCAGATCAGATCGACTGTGATTTGAAGGTTGAGCAATTCACCCTGCAAGCGGTTAGGCCAGTTTAATGCTTAACTGTCTCCTTCATGAAGCAACATTAGCTTTGTGCTACAGCCTGGACTTCTTGTGCTTTTTTGCATGATTGCCTTCTTCTTGCTTTCTTTCAAATTGTAGCAAATGTGAATTTCTGGGCCACTCACTGTTTTCCATTTCACTTATTTTACATATTTATGCCTATTCAATATTTATAAATATTTAAGCTTGTGAAAACTGTTTAATATCTTTCTAGTATCTACCCTTGTTGTAATCTACCTTTGTTGTAGAGCGTCTGCTTTCTTTCACATGCTCAGTTGGAAAAAAAAGGTTTTTGAACTAAGCAAACGTGCAAAAGCTTATACAAGTTTGCACGATTTTCTGTGTCCTTTTCCCCATCACAAATTGCATTTCACTTCTCTTTTCCACATATTGTTATCCTACAGAACAGAGGTCAGCACACTACTTCCCGTGGGCCGCGTCTAGGCTACATTTCATTTTGGAAATAATGTTTTGTTAGAACACAGCTGTCATGTCCATTCTTTTAGGTGTTGTGTCTGGCTGCTTTCGCACTACGGTGTCAGTGCCGAGTAGTCATGATGAAGACCGTAGGATATGCAAAGCCTAAAACTCCACTACCCAGATCTTCACATAAAATGTTTGCTGATCCTAGCTGTGGAATAACAACAATAACCAAAAATCCTTTCTGTCACTGAATCTTACAGTTTCAGAGCTGGAAAGGATATTAGTCTAAGAACGTCACTTGACGGAAGATAAAACAGGCCCACACAAGAGCTAGGTTCCACTAAATGTTTATTACATGCCAAGCACCGTGCCTTAGCAAATATTATCTCTTTGAGTGCCCACAACCAATACTATTACCTGTGTTTTTTATAGATGAGTAAATCAGGACAAAGGGCTTAAATAACTCTCTCAGGGCCACATAACTATTATAATATATGGAGCTGATGGTGCTTGGCCCAGGGAGTCGGACTACAGAAACTGAGAACAGAACCATTGCCTCATCCGGCCTCTAAGTGAAAGAATTTTCTGTAAGACCTGCAGAAAGTAAGTGTCAGAACTGAGGCTAGTACTGGCTTTCCTGGTTTCCCTTAACGTTTAGTAAAAGTCAAGATTTTATTGACCTCTGTGCCCTGTGGCCAAGGGAGGAACGGGGCCTTCTTTGCCTCTCTTTCTGGAGTCTTGACTGAAAATAAACTGACCATTGGATGGGGGATAGGACTTCTGTTGACGCGTCAGTCTTTTGCTAGTTGAGTCACACAGCTATGGTTCTGTTTCCTGGAAACTTCCTTGGGGTTTGACTAACTCCTGACAAGTCTGTGCAGAGTGGAAATGGACACCTGTTAGAGGTCCCTATGCTTCCATGAGGAGATGGGACTCTTCCTCCTCAAGACATCTGTTATGGCTTAGCCTTTCGTGTATTCAAAAGTAAAACAGAAGCCACTATTTGGCATGATAAAATTAATAACTAACATTTCCAATAGGAGCAACCTGGGGAAATATGTTGTAAGCATTAGTGATTCACCAGAATATTAAGTGTCTATTGATAACATGAATACCTGAAGCTTCATGGTCATTGGGCTCCACATGATCAGGACTCCCAAACCTTCAACACCTATGGCCTGGCCCTGCTGCCTTAGAAATGTATACTTCTCACTTTTTGTCAGTCTAACCTTCATGTTTTAACTTCTCAGTGTTTTGTAAGTTGGTTCTCTCCTCGAGTTTCTGATACTGTCCTTCCTAAATATTTTTTCCTGAAATGAAGGCTCTCTCAGTGCTTAAACCAGACTGCTATACTACTATGGAAAGTCCCACAGCTGGGCAGGTTGTTGTCTCCAAAGAAGTATTATCTTCCACTGGGTACCCAAAATGGAACAAAATAGTCATCTTCTATTTCCCTGGTCAGTTTATATTCCCATTTCCACCTTGACTTCTTACCATGCTTCTCACTCTGACCCACCTGATCAAATTGGAATGCTCCAAATCTCCACGCCAATCTGTTCTGTGTCCCTGTCCTACTCTGTTCCTTACAATTGATAAGAAGCCCTTTCTCCTAGGAAAAGTCAGATGTTTTCCATCCTGTCATATCTCAACATGTCAGGGAACTTCCACTGACCATTTCCCCATCTTCCGATCTAGATTAAAAGTCAAGTCATGTGAGGGGTGCCTCGGTAGCTCTGTTGAGCATCCAGCTTCGGCTCAGGTCATGATCTCATGGTTTGTGGGTTCAAGACCTAAATCGGGCTCCATGCTGACAGCTCGGAGCATGGAGCCTGCTTTAAACTCTGTCTCCTTCTCTCTCTGCCCCTCCCCCACTCGTGCTCTGTCTCTCCCTCAAAAATAAATACATATTTTTAAAAAATTTTTAAAAAGTCAAGTCACCTGAGCAGCAGCCTAGTGTGCAAATTCGTAAGAGGTTAAAAAAATCCCTGGGATAAATTATTATAAGATTATAGTAAAAAGTTTTCATGTATAACCATAAAATATAAATTGGTCCTTCTTCTACCGAATGAAAGTTCAAACCAAACAAAACAGCAAACAAGCAAATTCCCCTCCAACTCTGGTCTACTACAAGTGAGTTTTTCTGATCTTTTCCATCGCAGGATACAACCCTAGTGTTGCCACCAACACTGAAATCAGCCAGTGGACAATTTTTTGGAGTTAGCTGAAATACTCAAACCCAATAATGTGGAGAAGCATCAATGTATATTTGACTTATATGAAATCAGTGAGGGATGAGCCACCAAAGGGAGAGCAAGAACAAAAGTGAGAGCTGAGCAAATAAGAATTTAAATAGTATGAACAATTCTGCCTGCCGGTCTCTTCCCTCACTGCTCATGTGACCTACAACAGCATTGTCAGAAAGGAGGAAAACAAATCCTTAGATTTGGTGGGATTACCATATTACCAATACCCATCTTCATTATCTCATTCTTCATCATACAGATACTGAACTCATTGTTATTGTTAGCATCAGTCATAGTGAGTCACCATTCTTATGACCAGAGCCAGGCAAAAATATGAAGGATGAATGGTGAGTATTTAGTAGCATTGTTTTCCTTTTTTTTTTTTAATGCTTCTGTTCTCTTTATCTTGCTATCTCATAATTTTAAATATGGCAGAGTTATATTTTTCATGTGTATACTTTAATATGTTCTCTACTATATATTTTACACATATATATTTACATATTGCCATAGAGAAGCATATATTCCATACCACATACACTCTACATTTGATGTAAAGGATTCTCAAGGATTACCTTGAGAAAATACAATTATCATTTTGCTCTTGGACTTTGCAACCCAATGTCTACATTAGCCACAACCAACTAAAACTATAGCATAATGCTACTTTTTAGGAAACCTAATAACTACTACTAAAGATGTTATCTGATTTCAAAAATCACAATAGAAAGTAAGAACTAGAGAACAACTGGAAAGCTTTTTGCCAACACGAAATCCAGGAAAAAGAACTTTAAAGCATATTTTGAACAGAGCCTAAAGCTAACATGTTTAACTTCCATTCTTAGTTAGAATTACCAATTGACCAGTTTTGAGTAAAAACGCTGAAATGTAAGACAGTTCTAAGTTAAATGCTGTATGTTAGTGCCTCAAATAGATCCCTTGTTTCGAACTGGCATTTTATCAGAAATAAGGTATGCCATTTCCTTCACCTGAAAGGTCAGTTTTTTCCCCTGTCCTCATTAAATAGATTGTAGCCACATATTTAAAGAATATCATCTTATTGAAAATTCAGATTTTTAGGCTTTGTCAATTTGGGTTTGTATCCTTTTTTTATGTGTCTTCTGGAATTTATTCTGAATTAGCTACTTCCATTATACTCAAGCCTTTCCTGTGCAAAAATGAAATGAAACCAAAAAACAAGTAAAAAACCTCCTTCGACCCCACATTCACTCTGCCCAGTATCATATCATATCACTTTCCAGCCAAACTTCTTATATTAGCAAAAGCTATTTGTAAATCTGAAACTTGACTTATTCAGCCTTCTAAGTGGTCTCTTTGATTTAATTAATTCCTGATCCAATCAATTCTCCAAACCATGAGTATGGTAACGTTCCTAAAATATAGATCTTATCGTGACACTCTCAGTCTTGAACTCCTTCTATTGCTCTAGGATAACATGTTAATTTGTGATATGGTGTGTAAAGTTCTCCACAACACGGGGCTCACCCTCCTTACCACTCTCAGCCATTGCTGCTTACTTACACCTACAGCTCTAGCCCATCAGTCTTTCCTGCTCAGTTCCTCAGTTGTACTGTGCTTGCTCTCGCCTCCCAAGTAACTAACACTCACCCTTGTCACTCAGCCTAAATGTCTCTTCTTCATCGTGGCCTTTTTTGGGGTTCCCTGCCACATGCTGTCACTACATATCCCTCTTATAACACTCACCACATTTGTAATAACTGGTTTAATGCCTAATCCCCGTACCTAAATTCCATGAAGGTGGAGACATATCTGCCTGTCTTCTCTACCCCTTTAACTCCAGGACGGAGTACAGTGCCTGGCAGGTAGAATGCAATTGATAAATATTTATGAAATAAGGAAATAATATTATCTAATAATATAAGGGTTCCATTTTGGAATCTTACAGATTAACATTTCAAATTCCTGGCCACTCCTTTCTTTCAGGATTATTTCAGTTGGCTTTATCTTTCTAGAAGAAAAATGTTTTCCAGTCCTAGAATGTGGAATCTATTTAACAGACTCAGACTCTGCCATGAATGGAGGACATATTCAATAGTCAGTCAATAACAAAATCAGTATTACTCCTTATTTAAAAAATGGAGATGTAGGAAGGAAAGATCTTGAAGCTGACCTTCTTACATATTTTCCCTAAATGACATTTTAAAATTTTAACTCCAAAGAAAATACTAACAATATAGAGATTCCTCAAAAAAATTAAAAATAGAACTACCATATGATCCAGTAATTACAGTACTGGGTATTAGCCCAAAGAATATGAAAACACTAATTCAAAAAGATAATACACACCTCTAAGTTTATTGCAGTATTATTTACAATAGACAAAATATAAAAGCTGCCTAAAGTGTCCACTGATAGATGAATAAAGAATATGTGATACGCACACACACACACACACACACACACTCACACACACACACACACAGGAATATTACTCAATCATAAAAAAGAATGGAATCTTGCCATCTGAACAACATGGATGGAGCTAGAGTTTAATGCTAAGTGAAATAATCAGAGAAAGACAAATACCATATGATTTCACTCATATGTGAATTTAAGAAACAAAGCAAATGAACAAAGACAAAAGAGACAAACCAAGAAACAGACTTTTAATTACAGAGAGAAAACTAATGGTTACATAAAGAGGGGAAGTGGGTGGGGCATGGGTGAAATAGGTGATGGGGATTAAGAGTACAGTCATCATGATAAGCACCGAGTAATATATTAAATTGTTGAACCACTATATTATATGCCTGAAACTAATATAACACTGTATATTAACTATGCTGGAATTGAAAATTTTAAATTAAATTAAAAAATAAAATGTTCAGGGGCACCTGGGTGGCTCAGTCAGTTGAGCGTCTGACTTCAGCTCAGGTCATGATCTCACAGTTCGTGGGTTCGAGCCCCGCATCGGGCTCTGTGCTAACAGCTCAGAGCCTGTTTTGGATTCTGTGTCTCCCTCTCTCTGATGCTCCCCTGCTCACGCTGTCTCTCTCTGACTATCAAAAATAAAAAAATAAAATAAATTAAAAAAATAAAAATAAAAAAATAAAATATTCAAAATATTCAAAAATTGTTTAAGAGACTGTAGATACTACACAGGTATTGGAGAGATATTTATATATACTTTATCAATTCTAAAAGCCATCAAAGAAAAAATATTACATAAATATTTTTAAATCTTCTATGGAGGAAGATATCATAAACAAAGTCAAGAAAAAAATTTAAACATCAGGAAAACATATTTGCAATATATAATCCAGAAGAAAATTTGTATATGCAATTGAATGCATTATCTAATTCTGCAAAAGAAATAACCCAAAAACTTAGCATCTTAGAGCAATACTTATTATTCTCAGTTTTTGTGGGTCAGGAACCCAGGCACAAATTAACTGGGTGCTCTGTTTCAGGGTCTTTCACAGGCTGCAAATGAGATGTTAGCCAGGTTACAGGTTCATCTAACAGCTTGAATGGGGAAGGATCTGCTTCCAACCTTACATGGATGTTTGCAGGATTCATTTCTTAAGGACTTTGGAATAAGGGCCTCTGTTCCTTTTGTAAAATGTTTTTTATTTATTTTTGAGAGTCAGAGAGAGATAGCACAAACAGACGAGGCTCAGAGAGATACAGAATCTGAAACAGGCTCCAGGCTCTGAGCTAACTGTCAGCACAGAGCCCAAAGCGGGGCTCAAACCCACAAACTGTGAGATCATGACCTGAGCCAAAGTTGGATGCTTAACCGACTGAGCCACACAGGCACCCCTAAGGGCCTCTGTCCTTAAGGGCTATTGGCCAGAGGCCACTTTAGCTCTGTGCCAGGTAGCCTTCTCAATTAGAGCAAACAGATGAGAAAAGCCACAGAGAGAATACCAGCAAAATGGAAATTGTGGTCTTTGATAACCTAATCACAGAGGTGATATCACATCACTTTTGTTGTATGCTGATTTTTAGAAGAAAGCCCACACTCTCAGGAAAGGATTATTCCAGGGTGTGAATACCAGGATGTGAGTTTACTGGGAATCACTTTAGAAGGCTACCTGCCACAGAATATACATATTGCTTTTACAAATTGGTTAGAAAAATATAAGCCTGATATAAATGTGAGCAAAAAACAGGGGTAGGCAATTCACAGAAGAGCAATCCAAATGATCACTTTACATCTGAAGAGACCCTCCTCCTTTACAGTAGTCAAAGAAATGCAAATCCAAGTGGCAAAGAGAGGATCATACTGAATCTCAAATAAGACTCAGATTAATTTATAAAGATGAGGAGATAGCAGTCTTGAACATTCATTGTTAATGAAAATATGAATTCGACAGTCTTTTTGGAAAGCAATTTGTTAATATTAATTAAAATTAGAAATGCCCATTTCCTTTGACTTGGAATCTGTCAAATTAAAATCAAGAATTCACACACACACACACACACACACACACACACACACACCCACGTTGCTGTAGAAATGTCTGCAAAAAAACTAGAAACAAAATGGAAAGTCATCAGTAGGGAAATAGTAAAATAAAGTGTGGTGTGTGTATGTATAATATTATGTAACCATTAAAAGGAATAAATTAGAGGAAGAGAATGCATGCCACCCCCACCAAGAAAAGGAAGAAAGAGGGAGGATGGCAAATAGAGATGGCACCAAAAAGTTTAACTATGGCAACAAGCATGAATTTATATAAAATTATATTTATTTGTGGCTATAGATTAGTTTTTAATAGGTTAACTCTGTATTAAGTGACTTGGAGAAATGTTACCATATGCTTATGAGTCTACTTTGAAAATCAATCAGTAACATGCAAGAAAATGTATGGGAAACTATGCAGCAAGTTTTCAACATGGATTACCTAAGGTGAGTTTGCAAGGGGGAATAGTAGAAGGAGACGTTGAGGAGGGAGCTATGTAAAACATAAAACAAAAACCAAACTTATTTATGCATAAAAGTGAATATGATTTTTAAAAGCAAATTTTATCTGAATCATATAACAAGATAACAAGATAAGTATGTGTATATATTCATAAAGAACAAGAATCACCAAAATGTTCATAGTAGTTGTGTCTCAAGATTGAGAGTCAATTTCTATTTTCCTTCTTGCAGTTTTATATATTGACTTATTTTTTAAAAGCCTGTATTATTTATGTAAATGGAATGAAACATAGTTAGAAATATGTTTATACACATGTATGTTATATATACACATGTGCCTATATAATCTACTGTAAGTGACGACTATGAAACGGGTCTGAAATGGTAGCCAAGATTTCTACAGGCAAGAGAGGAGGAAGAGGGCATTTTATGTAAAAGACACAGTAGAGAGAGAGATGTGGACTCCGAAAAGTGAAAAGACACAGGGAGGGGAAAGCAAGAGGCCTGACTTGATTGATTCACAGGGAACAGGGGAGGGGGGAGAGAGGAGAGTAGGAAGAGTTTAAATGTGAGCTGACTGAGACTGTGAAGGACTTTACAGACATTTCAGACTTTATCTAGTAAATCATGGGGAGCACCACCTGAGTCTGAGACGGCATGATAAAAATCTGTTGCAGTTGGGGCGCCTGGGTGGCTTAGTCGGTTAAGCGTCCGACTTTCACTTAGGTCATGATCTCGCGGTTCGTGGGTTCGAGCCCCGCGTCGGGCTCTGTGCTGACTGCNTCTCTCCCCCCCTCCCAAAAAAAAAAAAAAAAAAAAAAAAAAAAATCTGTTGCAAGGTGAGTATGGTCCTATCATTCCCGACAGAATGGCGAACAGGGGCCTGGAGGCAGGGGAAGCATTACTGAGGTTAATTAAATAGACCAGGGACGAGGCAGTCAGGGCCGGAAGTGGGTCATGTCAGGGGAAGAAAGGGACGCACCGAGTGTGGCTTAATGATGGGGTTCCCGGCATGAATATTTTGAGAAATAAAACATCTACAAACACCAATTACGCAAACACACCACCGTTGTCCTTTTGCTGGTACAACAGAAGATGTGCTACCATTTCTGTAATAAGTAAGAATAGCACATTGTGTGTATATACAGACCTTTATCATTTATCAAAGACTTTTCTATCCAGGTCTTATCTTTATAACAATCTAAGAAGAGGTGGAAAGATGAGGTGGTGTCCTCCTTCTCAGATGAAGACGATAAAGCTTCAAAAATTTAAGAAAACAACTCAACTTTATACATTTTAATGCCAATCTAAAGACTTGACCAAAACCTGCTCTTTGATTGGGACTTCAGCCTTAGCCTTTGGAAGGCCTCCATGGTTTTTAGCATTGCAGACAATATTTATGATCCATGATAATAGGAACCACCATGGTACAATCAAACCTAATCAGTGACAAGTAAACAAACAGGACACACTACCTGAGTTTGTTACTAATAACTGAATATTCACTTTCAAATATAGTGAAGCATTCTAGGCAAAGTGAAAATTTACTTTGCTGGAGGGGTTGGGGGTTGGGGGATGGGCCAAATGGGTAAGGAGCATTGAAGAAGACACTTGTTGGGATGAGCACTGGGTGTTATACACAGGCGATGGATCACTGGAATCTACTCCTGAAATTATTGCATTATATGCTAACTTGGATATAAATTAAAAATAAATAAAAGTTTTTTTTAATGAAAATTTACTTACGTACTTTACACATTGAAATTCTAACAGAAAATTCTGCAGTTATGATGACTCTAAAAACTGTTATTTTTGTGTAGAATAATTTTAAGTTGATTTCTAAAAACACTCAGGAAACATTTTCTTAAGCAATGCACAAAGCTTCAGTTTGTGGCACTGTTTCAATAAAATTATATCTTCTGGTAGATGATATGGGAGGGTAAGGCTTTACCTTACTGAATCACTACTAGCAAGAAAAGAACTTTTAATATCTGGGTGGCAACATAATTATTAGCAGTAACTGAGACTGGCAGAGCTGTCCAGAAAATATATGTTGTTCCTCAATGAACCTAAATTGGAAGTTCCTGACTATTTGGTATTGCAAATTTATAGCCTCGTTAGCAGTAGAAGCAATCTCGTAGCTGGCCGTACCAAGCAATTATGTAACATGTCAACTTTTTAAAGCTGTCAACTAAAAACTTTAATAACAAAATTATCATAATACTTAAATTGTTGGAGTGGAAATTCATTCTATGAAATTCATGCTATGGAAATTTAGATTCGTCTTGGCTTTGTTGAAATTTGATATCAATGCCTGTCTTTGATTTGATATCAATACTGAGCACTTTACATCCCACTGGGCAGTTTAACAGAACTAGTTTAGTAACTGTGCAAACCAGGTTCAAACCCTGTCACTAACTTCCAGCCTTGTGTTCTTCTCCCCCAGTATACTTGCTTCCACCCATCAGTAAAGAGATGGACCCAGAGAAACAGAGCTTTCCAAATTATTTGGATAGTACTGTTTTTCTTATTAACAACTAAAGTCCCCTTAAAGCCTCATAATTAGTACTGACACTATGGCCAATTTGAGTCACCCAGAAATAGAATTTGTGTTTCCTCCCTAGATCTCCTGGTCGACTTCATGCCTCGGGTGAAAAACCCCATGTTATGTCAGCATTAAGTGACTTGAGTCTGGAAGGGTAGCTGATCCTGACTTAAACTCTTATGCAACAATAAACACAGTATTATCCAGAATAAACTCCGACTGATCTAAACTAATTTCTTGGAAAGTGTTCTAGGTATTTTCCAAAAAAGACTAGAGAAATATAGGAAGTTAGCCAGCTTGGCATTGTTTATCTGAAAAACCTGCCAAAAGTCTGGCCCCATTTGCCAGTGTCAATACTCTCGAGTGCAAACATATTCTTGTGTAAGGGACATTATGTAAGCTAGAAATTAATCTTAATTAGTCATTCATTGTCCATGGGTTGATGCTGCAGAAGAAAGCCCAAGTAGTTTCAGAATCAATACTCTTCAAAGTCTTTGGTGGAAATACGCTTAACTACCTATTCGATAAGGGAGGAAAGCCCTTGCAGAACTTGTCTGAAACCATGTTCAGGGCTGCTGGTACCACATGGGGTCCCAGTGTCTTCTTTCTTTGTCCAAAGCACTAGAACCACGGATGTGATCAAAAACCTTTCGCATTCAGTTACAGTGGAGTTTATTCCAGTTATCCCCTATCTACACTGCAGCAGCAATGACTAGGATGGAAGTGAACCTGAAGAGGTCAGTCCTCGTTCAGCTTTATTAAGCAGGAAGAACTTCTTTATCTCTAGGATCTTATAATTTGAAAGCTTCTGTTGTTCACAAGTTGGATATAAGGCTAATACTACACTATCAAGTCGTGTCAAGACATGGCATGACATCAATCATGGCATATCAGGATATCAATGTGACATGTTTAGGAACAGTAATTCTTCAGCATTGTCAGTTGGAACATAATCTTCCACTTTAGTGGAAATTTGAGCGAGTCACTCTAACTGGGGCTCACTCAAGCTGACTTACTACCTACCAACCTACCATGTGGGGAGGGTGGGGCTGGTCACAAACCCTAAAGTTTATCTCTACAGGAATTAATCTAGCTTACTTTATTGAAAAAATCCCTTAAAATACCAACCAATGCTGCACCTGCCCCTTCCTATCCATTGCCCTTTCTTCCAGGATTAAATACAATCCATCTCTCTCTTTATAGCTCACACTCAAAACTCAGAGATCAGAGAAGAGAAATGAGAAAAGACCAAAAAAAAAAAAAAAAAAA
>NW_027528977.1:7775106-7884767 GCF_008692635.1 Crocuta crocuta | reverse complement strand
AACAGAGAACAGAGAGAAAAAAAAAAAAAAAAAAAAAAAAAAAAAAAAAAAAAAAAGAAAAATTTCTTCCTAAGGCCAAGGCCTCATTTCCTTCTGGCTTGGCTCCTTGTCTTTGAGCTCCAAAGAATGAGGGCAAATGTTTGTGTTTGTGATTGATTTAATAGGAAAGAAAAAATGAAGAGGAGGTTCAGGTTCCTCTTGTCAGTTCAGAGATCGGTTTCTGACTTGGCTTTTCTACATTCTTTAATGTAATGGGCCTGCCCAAGAGAGAAGAGAACAAAGAAATTTGGATGGGAGATCAGGTCTCTGTCAAGCCAAGACCACTCAGTATACGAATGGAGGACAGAGAGGCCAGGCAAGGCCATAGCGTACGTATTCAAAAAAGTATCTACTTGGACATTAGAAATCCTACTCCCAATATCTCATTTCTCTAAATACTCTCGCTTATATAACCAGAAACTCTTTTCCCCTTTGTTTGTTCTACTTCTATAGTTTCTTCCGAAACTGATCATTTGTTTCTTTTCAATTTTATATCTTGCATTGGGTCATTTTTCTGACACTAGCAATGTAAAAAGGTGTAGATTCTGCCAGAGAGTGACTCATAAATCTCATTAGCATTAAAAATTTTAAAGCCTCATGAAATATGGGCAAAACACAAAACTACTATTGTCAGGATATTTGAAATCCTTTGGAAATGAAGAGGAGACTTTAAGTAGATAACATAGTGACTAGAAAAATTAGTCATAGTAATAGCTGTCATTTATTGAGCACCTACTATGAACTTAATGACGCCAATGACCAAGTCTCATTAAAACAGCCTCTACAAAGGATAAAAGATATTTATTCCTCAGTCCAAAAGGATGGGTCTTTTCAAAGTGGCTTCTGGAAGGTATCTAGAAAACATAGACACATATTTTCTTTGTGAGCCCGGTCTCTCATACCAGAAATGGAATCATGGAGGTTCTCAGTCTATATAAAAGCACTGGTGGTGGCTGGTTGAAGTGAGCCATGGTGACTGATACCAAACAGTGGTGTGGAGGGGCTGAGAGAAAAAGAGTTGGCCCAGTTCTGCCACCCTGACCTTGTGGATTTTCACAGCCCTTAATCCCACAGTGGGAGCTGGATGCAAAAGTCCGGAGTCAGCTAAGAAAGGCAGTGGACAATTGGATGATTATAGGCTTGAACTCCAAGGAGAGCTGGCAAGGTGCCTTTATAGGTGCTTCTGGCACACATTTGCCATTTTTCCTACTCTTTACATCTAGAATAATTTCAAATAATAATATCTAGCATAAATTCAGTATTTGTTTTGTTCCAGGCTCGATTTTAAATTATTTACTATATTATCCCACTTACCCAAATAACAACTTATGAGATAGCTAATATTATCATTCTCTATTTACAGATACAAATACTGATGTTCAAGAAGGTTCAGTAACTTGCCCAAGATTATACTGCTAGTAGGTGGTGAATCTACAGCATCTGACTCCTAGGTGCTATGATACACCCCCTCTGAAATAGTTCCTCTCTTGCTCTATCACCCTCCATACCACCCTATTCCCTATGTGCCTACACTACTTCTTGAGCAATTTTCCCTCTCTTGCAAGTTAACAGGTCACATTACAATTTGTGGAGATTATATCCCACTTGGGAAGGTCAGACCATCACTAGTCTAATTGTACTAGACGTGGACATGCCCCTCCCCTCAGGGTAGGGACACAGAAAGTATCAACTCTTTCCTATGATCAGGCCAACCCACAATATTTGGGAGAGTAAGAAGCCCAAGTCATCCAACAATCAGTCAGAGAGTTCAATTGTAACAAACACATGAAACACGATAGGTTATAATTATGACAAGAGGCACTGCAAGATCCAAAACTACTAATGTGCATGTTACTAATACAGTTCTGGTTCCAGTGACATGGTTGATTGAACTAACTGATGTATACTTTGTTCACTATGTAATTGTATTAGGAGGAAAGTATAGTATAAAAATTTAAATCATAGCAGACCTCAGAAAAGAAAAATAGTCATGTTCCCGAAATGAAAAGTGAACCCCAAATCAGAGCTCGGAGCAGATGCTCTTCTACAAACCTTGATGCAAGAGGCTAGGCCTTCACCGTCTTATGGCTTCATCATCTTCGTTATGTAAGTTTCAAGGTCATTGTGCTTATTTTCATCAAGTTGATAAAGGATACAAGAGGACAGAGGGTGGCCTGTTGGAAAGTTTTATGGGCTAGGCCTAGAAATGGCCTGCACAACTTCCACTAATATTCCCTGGAACACACCTGACAGTAGCTGCAAGTGTAGTCTAGCCGTGTGCCAGGAGGAGGAGGGACTGTATTTGGAGATTAGAAGTCCACATCACAATAAGCAAAATAGCCTTAACTTCTAAACATTCTAGATAAATTGAGGAGTTGGAGAAGGAAATAGAAACTCTTCGTATCTCAAGTGCTTACATTTTCAGAAAGAGAAATTAAGGAACTTTAAAGTAAACTAACAGTTAAAAGTCTTTCTCTGTGGGGACATGTTTGTACCAAACTCTCGTGGCTGTAGATGGACCGCATGTCTCCACACCTCTCCTTCATCAGGGTCAAAGAACAGTATCCAATTTTACAGCAGAGAAGGATGCTTCACTTTTCCATTAATAAGTTCTTATATGCCTAATAGAGTTATTTCTGGATACAGAGAAATAGGTTTTCCCTTTACCACTCAAAATTGGCACGTACTCACCGCTTTTTGAAGAAAGCTATGAATGTATATAAATCAGAAGGTTAAAATATCTGCATATGTTTTTAGAGATAAATTAGTTGAAGTGCCAAGGCCAAATCTACTGAATTATGGATATATTTAGTCAGATGAAAACATTAATTTTTATATTTTTGTGCATTTTCTTGATATTCATCTCACATAAGGGTTTAGTTTTGCACAAAGGTTTAGGTTTGGTTTGATTTTTCCTAGCTTGCCCTAAAATTTGAAGCCTGTTGGCTAAAAATGTCAAATAAGAAGCTAAAGAGTAAGAAATAAGAAGAGGGAGCATTTACTTCATTTTCTTTTCCCTTCCTGGAGGCTTTTTTGAGTTTCTCTTTCTTTATCCATGGTATAGAAAACTCCTTAAGATGCTCTGGCAGACCCCTTGGTCTCATGCAGGGAGGCTTACTGTCCTAGAGAATCACCGTTCATTCCTCCTTCCTTCCTTCCCTTCCTTCCTTCTTCCCTCCTTCCTTCCTCCTTCTTCCCTCCTTCCCTTCATTTCCTTCCTTCCTTTCCTTCATTTCCTTCCTTCCTTTCCTTCTTCCTTCCAATTGAGATATAATTGATATATAACATTGTATTAGTTTCAGGTGCACAACATAATGATTTGATGTATGTGTAGACTGCCACATGTTTAGGTAACATGTATTACCATGCATAGTTATGATTTTTTTCTTGTGATGAGAACTTTTAAGATCTACTTTCTTAGCAACATGCAAATATACAATACAGTATTATTAACTATAGTCACCGTTCTGTATATTACGTCCCCAAGACTTATTTATCTTGTAACTGGAAGTTTGTACCTGTTGACCACCTTCACCCATTTTACCCACTCACTCCCACCTCCCACTCTGGCAGCCACCAATCTGTTCTCCATGTCTATGAGTTCATTTTTTGTTTATAGTTTTGTTTTTTAAGATTCCACATATAAGTGAGGTCATTCGTCTTTTTCTGACTTGTTTCACTTATCATGTCCTCAAAGTCCATCCATGTTGTCATAAATGGCAGGATTTCCTTATGGCTGAATAATATTCCATTGTATATATGTACCACATTTTCTTTCTTATCACCATGTTTCTTCCTCTACCTTGGTCTCTCCCATGCTTTCCCCTCTGCCAGGAGTATCATCTTTCTCAATTCTTATTCAACCTTCAAATATCAACTTAAACCTGTTACACAACCACACAACCTCAGGGAACCCTTTCCTGACCCATGGGCTAGATCAGAGCCTGTAAAATATACTCTGTAAAACTGGGTACTTCTTTGCATCAACTTAACATACCTTCAGTTATATAATTACTTGTGAATTTTGTTATTCAAACTTTGTTTCCCCTATGAGAATGTAAACTCTGTGACAAGAAAGGCCGTCTGTTTTGTTTGCCATTGTATTAGTGGCCAATTTAGTACCTGGTTAAGCATCAAAAAATGGTAATAGAATAAATGAATATTGTGATTATCCATAAACAGTGTAAAGAGCCTTGCCTTTCCGCCTTTTACGGAGCTCTATAGCTTTTCGCTGAAGGCCACAAGAATACCTCCAGACAGCTAAGAAGATCCGCACCCTCTAACCTCTCTCTCTCTTCTGGGGCTGACTGGTGGCTCTCACCTACTTGCAAGTATTCCAAACACAGGATGGTGGAATCTGTAAAGGGAAACAAGAGGGTGGGCAGGTACTGCCTGAGGCTAGCCACATGGAGGTGGCTTAAGAGATATGGTACATCAAGCTTCTTTAATTGTACCTGGACATGTTATTAGAGTAAAAACAATAGCTGGGAAACCAAAAACTGTATCAGACAAGTTTGAGATCTAGAGTTGGGGGTGTCTGCTTCCTATGATAAATATTAATAATATATCTAGTCTAAATCTCAAGAACATTCTCTTTGTACCACAGGGAGTAATGCTGTTGGGTTGGGCTTTAGGGTGTCTCAGGTCTCAGGATAAGCAATGACCATCTGGCTTCCACTCAACCATCTGAGAATATTGGGATCTCAAACAAGGGAACTTTTCTAATTCTTTCACAATTCCATTTCTGTCCTTGCCAAAGGGCTTATGGAGGATTTTCTCAAGGCTCTCAGGTCAGTGAGAGAGACTAGGCCATCCCTTGGAGTAAGACTAAGTAAAACGATAAAGGAAATAGGCTTGCATTTTTCACAGGGATCCCTGAGAGGCGATTCTGGTTATCCAGGGCCACTGGACCTGTGGTATACCAACACGTGGCATAGACCTGACGTAGGATTCCTTACAGCTGGAGCAGAAAACAAAAGACTCCAAGAGAGGTGTCCTTTCTGTGATCTGCAAAGTGGGAGTCTGTGTTTCTATCCTTTGTTTAAAATTGTGCCTTCTGTTTAAAATTTTATTATTTGGCTTTGAAAGACTGACAGATGATCCCTGCTTTAACTATTTCTGGAGCAACAGGTGAATAAATGGCATATCTTTTCTGCTAAAACCTGAAAGGTGCTCTGAAACTAACCTTGCTAGGAGAGAGGAACTGGCAGTTCCCTCGTCCAGTGGGAATCTTCCGCTTGGCATTTTGGCTGGGACTTTCATTTAACCAGACCCTCACCATGTACCATTTCCTCTGAGGTCCAGCCTTCACCTTTGCTTTTGACCTGTGCCTCTTCACCACTCACTGGCTCACTTTTATCATATTGGTCTGCACAACTGCTTTTCACAGATGCATTATTCTCAAAATAAGCTTTCTCTGAAGCCATCTAGGAAGTAGGGTTTTTTTTTTTCTGGAACCGCTGTTCTGGAACCATCTATTTGGTTGTGATAAGGCGGATGGGTCTCCCCCTAAACCTGAAATGGCCTTTTCCTTGCATTTACATATGTCTTTTGTTCATAGAGGAATCTGAAACTGGCTATATGTATGTAACGCTCACGACATCATGACATGTAACCTTCTGAGTGTCAGCAGATGAGCAGTCTGAGAAAAGCAGGAAGTGTAACATCCTGACTTAATTCTCTTAGGTCCTTCACTTTCTCTATTTTTTTAAGTCCTTCAGTATTAATACATGAACTTGATACTATAATCTGATAACCTGCATAGATGACATACATTACCCATAGAACTAGAAAAACTTACAGAACATAAACATAGGTTCCTCAAAGGTCAGGCATTATTTTACAAAATCTTTTCTTTTTTCATTTTAAATGTTAATTTAAATCCCAGTTAAAAACTAATGTGGTATAGCTTTCCATGAGGTGTTTCCTGTGTACTCAGTCATAGTATAACATGTACTCAGTGACATGTTATAGTGTTCTTCACAAAAATAAGTTTACTTTTTAAAGTTTATTTTACTTTTAGGAATCTCTATCCCCAGTGTGGGGCTCAAACTCATGACCTCGAGATCAAGAGTCACACACTCTTCCAAATGAGCCAGGCCAGCACCACTTCACAGAATCTTTTCAATTTCTATCATTGGCCTCCAGAATAAATCTACTGCAATATTCTACAGAGAATGCTAGCTTCTTCCTATTATCTATGTTCTGTTTCTTGGCCATAGGAAAACAAAGTTTTAGGTGGGTACATTACTGCCTAGCTAACGGCACATTTCTCAGCCTTTCCTGCAGCCAATTTTGGCTCTATCATTAAGTTTCAATCAAGGAGATGTAAATATAACTGTTAAATGGAGTTCTGGAAGAGAAATCCCTTAAAAAAGAGTCTCTCCATTTGCTGTCTGGCCCACAGATATAATTAGAAGACCTCTTGGGGCTTTCACGAACAGGGACCACAGCCTAGGGATGGTGATACAGAGACTGTAAGGTTCCTGGGTTCCTAATGACTCTGTGGAGCCACCTCACCAGTTCTGAGTTGCTTCCCTTTGTACTCCTTCTGTGTGAGCAAAAAATAAGACACAACTGTGTTGATTAAGCCACTGCCACTCTGAGGTTTTCTGTTACATGCTGCGGATCCTAATCTTAACTCATAGAACCACCTACCATCCACTTAATAGCATTGATTCAGGTATCCACGGCTGAGTATATTAAGTGTTTTCAATCTCTACCTCTAAGGATAAAATGGCTAAAGTGAGTGGGATAACTCCAATTTTAAGAGCTAAAGTAATTGCTAAAATTCAGGGGGGGGAAAAAGAGATTTCAGAACCATTAACCTTATTTCCTTTCTTGCCCTTTCTGCCAAGTGTAGGATTATTAAAGTCATTACCCAAGAAAAATGTCCACTGCTGCATGGAGCCTGTAGTTCACATCCCTCATTTCCTTCCTCGCACCTCCCACTTCTCTTCTTAGTAACACAAAATAAAATGTCTGCTACTCAGTTAAAAGTGGAACACTTCTGCAAACAAAGTTTTTTCCTAAGCATGGACTAAAGAAATGAATTAGAGTTTGTGTGCATAAATACTGGGTTCTAGAAAACATTGTTTGTTCAAATAAGAAATCAACTCAGGAAATAAAAATGCCAAAAGTTTTATTTGTTTTAATCATGACATCAGAGCCCTACATTGTTTTCCAACTAGACACAACAAATCTTAAACTTTGTTCTTTTTGGTGATTATTTCATTATGGATACTAAAATACCAAGATGTCAGAAAGGAAAAACAGAGGCTATTTCACCTTTTCAGAAAGTGGTGAATAAAGCATGCTCTGCTACTTAAACATGCCCAACTCAGTTCTCCTTTTCTATTTACATAGAGTTGAAATTAGAAAAATTCCATAGATCAGTGGATCTATTTAAACTAAAAAGTATAAACAGAAGATACTGTGTAATGAATGTCTGACTCCCTTTTGGTAATATTGACAAGCATTAAAATATGTTAATTCTCTTGAGTTCATTTGTCCCTAAGTGGTGTTTCTCTCATTTCCAGCATATGATGATGCCATATGATTGGCAAAGATTATCCTGTTAGAGTCAAAAATCTATAAAGAACTATGTAAGTGTGGAAGAAGCTTGGCATATCCTTTTTCTAGAGTGAACTGTATCTGTATAGCTGTTACTTTCATGATCATTCACTTCTAATCCAGTTTCCAATACCTCTGAAAGCATTGGCAGAACACATGTCACCTTTCTATCTCAGGCTACTTAACTGATCATTATAATAAAGTTGTACTCCGTCAACTCTCCTTTCTCATTATGGGGAGAGGTGAGGATAAAGTTAATTCCCAGTTAGAATGAAAACCAAGGTGTAGTCAGCTACTGATTATGGGAGATGACTTAACTGTAGTTAAGGAGTAGCAGGACTTCTTTGCCCAAGCTTTGGGTTTTGCCGTTCAGTCAGTGTTAACCGTCATCATTATTCAGCTAGTGCCAAGTCATGCTGTCTAATCAGATACCTACTCCTCACCTCCACCTGGGCACAGAAGTTATTACATACAAATAAAAGGTAGCAACAATTACCCTAGGTAACAGAGTGCTACTGAGTGGCACTCAATAGGCATTCTTTAAAGCTACGTATATGCATCAGCTCATTTGTTCTTTATACTCTGAGATTCTACTGTAATTCTGTTTTAGAGATAAGTTAACTGATGGAAGATTAAATAGCCTGCTCAAGGTCACCCAGCAACTAATGGCATATCACACATACTAAATGATACATCACAGGTAGTCTGACTTTCAATCCCTTGATCCTACCCGGTGAGCACACATGTTTCTCTAGGAAAGCAAACATAACAAGAAAAGCGTATTGGGAGAACATTAAATTTCATCTTGCATGGAGACGGTTTCTTCTCAACCTGCAGAGGTGTTAGTATCTGATTAACAGTTGCCCTCAGCTGATACTTCCAAAATGCATACCAACAATCTCTTTGGCCATACACCCAGGAACTTTGCTTAGGGAAACCAAGTACGATTCATATATTTAAAAATCTCTCTCTTAGTCTCCCCTTCAACCAAAATTCAGCCTTTTGAAGAAATGTTAGTACTTTTTCCCCTCTGAAAATGCTCCCATCTTCTCCAAGTATCACCGCATGGCTATGCCAAATATGTTCCCCATACGCTGTACGTGAAAAATTCAAGAAGTAGTATATCATCTTTCTCAAGGGAAACAAGAAAGTCTTTGCCTATGTGGTCAATCCCCTATTCCTCCTTATTCTGGTATTTTTATAAATTATTAAAATTAGCTTTGTTTCTTAGGTAAGCTAAACAAAATTTGGCTCATTTATTTTTATATGAGAATAGTAATTAGGTAAGCCTGATAAATCAACAGCATAATGAATCAGAACCTGGAAACCAGCCTGACCTGACAGCTTTTCAAGACAGCCTTTGAAAATCTTATCTATGAAGAAAATATAAATGTTGCATCTGATTCTCTCCCTTGCTTCATAAACTGTTAGACTCAGGAAACTTCTAGGACATGGAATCTATGTTAATCTTTTCATTTCCAGTGGGATAGTGAAGCCCAGGAAGTATGAATGACTTGTCTAAGGTCACAGTGTTATTGGCAACGCCAGGACCCAACCTGTTTCCTAGCTTTCTTTGGATGATCTTGCCATTTCAATACGCTGTCTGTCTTGATTGGTTGAGGGACACAAAGAAAGTCTCTCTTGCAATTTACAAGGAGTGTTTATGGTGAGATGCAAGATAAGAAAATGTGATGTGCTCTGGCTCAGGGATCTCAAGCTGACTTTCAGGAACTAAGACATGCATTTACTATCATTCTTCCAAAAGCAGCTGTAGGTTCTACCTTTCCTAGAATGTCTAGGATTGGGGGGGTAGAGTGGGGGTGGGGAATACAGTGTGTGAGAGTACGTTATTATACATCATTGCTCCACCATAGAGAAGCAGTGATTAAAGACGTTACCTTTTCTCTGCAAGACTCAATTATTTTACTTTCTAATTTGCAGCCTTTGTTCTAGTTCAACTATAGTTCTCAAAGTACCCTAGCATCTGACCCTTTGAATTCCCCCAAGTCCCTGGGCCCGTCCTCCTTATCCTTACATATATAACACCGAGGCTCCACCTCTATCCCTTGCCCTGGCAGTTCTTTTCTCACAAATTGTTTTCAATGTTTACAGCTATCCTACTTCTTAACATCATCCCTTCTAAACCAGGAGTTAGCTCTCTGACCAAGCCCTAAGAAGCCTCTCACTATGTAGTCCCTAACATCCTCCAACCGGCCTCTCTAGATCCGTACTGGCTTCCGGCTGTAAATGAATCTTTAGCCTATCTAATACTAAAAAAAAAATTAGAAATCCACCCATTTCCCTAGATGTCTGGCTCAAATTACTGTTAGTCTCCTTCTTCTCCATTTCTATTTCTTTGGTATAGAAGAAACACTGGATTTAGAATGAAAATAACTGGGTTATGGTTCCAAGGCAGTAATGTAGCAGCCTGAGTTCTAGAGGAAAAGCATTTACTTTTGTTGAGACTCAATTTCCTCATCTATGAAATGAGAATGGATGATAAAAGCCCGAGCTACTTCAGTGCACTATTATGATGTCACCTGAAATGATAGATTTCTTTGTTCATCACAGATTCAACAACTATTGGCACCTATTCTGTGTCAGGATGTGGCTGTGGATGAGTGTAAACAATTATGACCAAAAAGACAGAGCCACTGCCACCTGAGATTTGAAAACAGTTTGTAATCTGGAAAATACTGTACGAGTATCATTCTATACAAATTCTACCTCTTGGAATTTCCTTGCATTTGAATTCCTTGGAATTTCCAGATCATATCGATTACAACTCCAGGTTCCAAGGACGCCTTAACTCAAACATTCACTGCACAACACAGAGCCCAGGACATTTGACCAGAGTAATGAAGATGTAGGCTCACCAGAGAAGAGCACTTACAAGGAGGGTGCCAACCCTAAATCTCCTCAGAGAAACCCAAGAGAGACTTCCCAAAAGTGCTTGTAAATGGCAATCTGAGAGGTGGGCTGAGGTGGAGATGGAAGATGCAATCTGGCTTCTTATCTCAAGCAGCTTAGTCTTGGCTTCAAGTGCCATTTCTTTGGATTCCACCTTGCTTCATGTCTCAGCTAGCACAAATTTGGGATGGAAGGAGGCAGCATCAGCCATCGTAACTACTTCAATCTGTTTGCCAGACATTGCCTTTTTCTTTCATGGATTTATCTTAGAACGTATCAGAGACTCTCTTCCTTTCTCTCACTTCCCAAGGCTCCCAGAAAGGTTTTTATTTAGAAATACAAGTGTAATGGGGAGAGGGGGGGATGGGCATGGAGGAGGACACTTTGGGGATGAGCACTGAGTGTTACGTGGAAACTAATTTGACAATAAACTATTAAAAAAAAAAAAAAGAAATACAAGTGTAAGAACAGGACTTTCATCTACCACAACCCAAATCAACAAATAAGAGACAAACAACTTAGCAACTGCTTGTCTGTAACTTGCATTTTTCTCTATTTTCTCATCAATGTCCATTTCTTTGCTGCCAACACATTCTCTATAAATTTAGATACTATACACTGAAGATCACTTCCAAAATATACTATTATAGCTTTCCTCTGATTTTCCTGAGCCACATTTACAGTAAAGCAATCTGTGTCAGCATTTTGGGGGACTTATAGCAAAGATTCAGTCTTTGAGACACACCTTTGCATGACACTAGTTATCCGTAAGTCCCGAACATGTTAAACTGAATAGTCTCCTTATTCTCCCAGCTTTTTCTAGTGCTGGAAGATTCTGACAGAAACACTTAGCTTGCAGCCTATTTTGAAGAGGCATTGCTGCAATGCAGGAACTGCAATTTCCATGAGGAAATCTCTATCATTCCTTCTTATAAATAAATCCAATAGTTACATCATCATCTGAGGTCATTCTTGGAGCCCATACAGATAATGTGACAAATGCCAATGACAAAAAGTTATAAAAAGAAAGGTGTGAGAAGGTTAAGAAATGTATCAAAAGCATCCTCATGTTACAGACTGGGAGTGAAGAGTCTGGCAGAATGAAACGTCCATAAATACAGGCAAATTCCATGCCTCAAGAAAATCAGGATCCTTCTGAGTCTCAGGGAATAGTCTTTGCACATCCAAGCAGTGGCTTCACATTGTCTACCCGGTGTGTAGCAGAATTCACCACGTGTGCTAAGAGCTAAAGTCATCTGGTGGTTGACAGGTTGTCAGGAAGTTTAAGAATGTGTGGTGAGACCACCAAGCATAGAATAGACTCTAGGATAAAACCTGAACTGTTCTTTCCAAAATGCTGCCAGCCTTTAGCCACTATATACCTTCCAAGTGAGGAGCTTTAGGAAAAAGAAATGTAAAGCCTTTAAACAAAGCCATATATTGTAGTCATCCCCCATGCAACCTCTAGGGGGTGGAATCGATATGTGGCAATGTCACGTGGATGGGACAAGGTAGGTGCGTCCATGCTCTGACACGTGTGTTTTTGTAGAAAAGATTACCAGAATTCATCGTATTCAGAGTCAGTAAGATACTTCAGAGAAAGGCAGTGAACTCCCACATTGTTTAATGACCTTACTTAAGCATTTCATACCAGTGTGTCTGGCAGCTTTGGGAACTATTGTGTAAGCGGGGTTACCCAGAAGTGATTGCCAACATTCTGAGAATATTTCACGACCAAGGATTTGGCAAACTCAGTGTGAATGGCATTGCCCCTAACCTCTTTTTTTTTTTTTTTTTTTATAAACGAGATTTCAGCTCTGCAACAGACCTTGGATAATTATCCCATTTGAAAACATAGCCTTGCTTGGCAACCCATTTGAAAACATAGCCCTGCTTGGCAACCCAGGCAATGCACGTCAATCCAAGGACCCATTTCCAACCCTCCAATCAGCTCACCTTTCCCCACAGGCTGCTGTCTCTCAGTGATACCTTTGAGAAAAGTAAATCTGGGCTGATGACGGTACATTCTTTGCACACAAAGGAAAAGCTGCACAATCAACTATCTGTGTGGACTCAGGAAAGCATCACAGGTTGAAAATTAGGCTGAAGAGTGAGTATCAAGTAGCAAACCCTTTTGGGAAAACCCCAGACCTCGCCAAGATCCCTTGGCACGAGCACAGGGCAGAGAGCCTGCCTGAGTGGCTGGCTGATATTTGATTCTTTAAATAGACAAAGAATTCAAATCCAATCTGCAGACAGGACTCCAGGCAGATAGAAAGAGCAAGTTATATGTCTAGAAGGGCAGGATGGTTCAAGGCAGGTTTCAGGCAGGAGATCTAAAAGACTGGGACTGAAATGGTCAGAGACAGGATTACAGGTCAACCCTGTGGAAGGTGTTGGACCACAGAGTAGAATGCAGGAGGACAGACTTTAGAATCTTGGCTTTGTTTCCAAGGAGCTGAGTACCCTTGGGCAAGTTACTTAACCTCTAACCACCCAGGAATAACAATAGGAACCCCATGGGGTTATCACAAGGACTAAATGAAGATTGTCAAGTAGAGAGGGAGCCTCAGATGTAGGAAAGGCTCAAGAAAGGGACCCTAGGAAAATCACAGTCTTCAATTAATGAACTTAAGAGAAGACAATGGGGGAAGGGGAGGGGGAAAATAGTTGGGGGGGGAGAGGCAAACCATAAGAGACTCTTAAGGACAGAGAACAGGGTTGATGGGGAGATGAGGGAGGGGGGAAAGTGGATGACAGGCATTGAGGATGGCACTTGTTGGGATGAGCACTGGGTGTTGTGTGTAAGCGATGAAGCACAGAATCTACCCCAAAAACCAAGAGCACACTTTACACACTGTATGCTACCCAATTTGACAATAAATTATATTTTAACAAAATGTCTCTTTAAAATAGGATAAATAAATTCAGGGCCTAGAGACAGATAATTGATGATGCAGCGCAATGGAGACAGGCTTTCGAATAAATGGTACTGGGACAACTGAGTATCCAAATGAGGGAAAGAAAAGTTGAAACTCCACCTCATCCCAGACACAAAATAATTGTTCAGGGTTGATTATTAACCTAAATGTAAAAAGCAAAATTATTAAGCCTTTCGAAGAATCTAAGATGTTATCTTCCTGAACTCAGGAGAGGGCATGTGGTCATGATACGAATGGACATGGAGGAACTTCTGGGCGCTGGCCGGGTTCAGTGCCTCGACCTGGGAGGCAGCTCTATGGTTATGCACTCTATACTTCTCTTTCAGCTGTGCATAAAGGCTTTCTGCTCTCTTTTCATTGTATGCTGTCTCTTTTCCGGCACATTCTCTACACTCTCCATACTTCCTATGTGCCTTTGCAGCATATCATACGGTCAGACCATTTAGAGGACAAACACTATTTTAAATGGAATAAAGAAATAAAATGTAATAAATATTTAAATAAAGCAAAATACAAATATTTTATCTATATCGTAGGATAGATAAGAAAATTACAAATACGCAATGTTTGACTCAGTTTGCAGTTTGACACCAGTCTCACACACAACATGTTAGTGCTTTGTCTCTCAAGTTTTTTTTTTTATTTCATCAGCTAACTGTGCCCACACTCTTCCCAAACTATCTATCATGCTATATGAGGCTTTCTTGCTTGCACTGTTTCCGCTAAATCACTACTTTTCTCCTGCCTCAATTCTTTCTAGCCAACTTGCATCTTCTCGTTAGTGGATAAATTCCTAACTATTCGTTGCTTTCTGATATAGTCTCTCAAAGTGTTTCTCTTCTTTCTTCAAATTTGCCCCTCATTGTAGGTCACCAGGCCAACGTATTGATCTATTGACTATCTTCCCATCCTGTGGCCTTATCTTTACATGCCTACCCATTTTATTTTATTTTAATGTTTTATTTATTTCTGAGAGAGAAAGAGAGAGTTGGCATGAGCAGGGGAGGGTCAGAGAGAGAGGGAGACACAGAATCTGAAACAGGCTCCAGGCTCTGAGCTAGCTGTCAGCGCAGAGCCCGATGCGGGGCTTGAACCCACAAACTGTGAGATCATGACCTGAGCCAAAGTTGGCCGCTCAACCGACTGAGCCACCCAGGCGCAGCCTCCCACCACACTTTTAAAAACAGCAGGTTTAAAATCCATATTTACCTATTTACCAGAGCACTTTGGGGTCAACATTAAGAAGATTATAGTAGAATTCACCAAAAAGTTGGTAAAAGAATAGTCCTTTATATTATCAAATCTGAACATAAGGCATATGCTTAACAAACACTTGAAATAAAAACTGAGGAAATTCAGCATTACATTAAGCATTTAAAGCCAGTTAATGTTCAAATAGGGACAGAGAATCAATTGGAACGTAGGAGCACTAAATTGGTCTGCCTAATAAATTCATTGGTAGTTAGTATTTAGTGTGAATGCTCTTATTTTAAATAGTTTATTTTTGAATGGAGTGCTTAAGTTATTGGATAGACATTCTATTGTCTTTGTTACTTCTCCCCTGCCTAAGAAAATCCTACTCAGGTATTCAGCCCCACTGAGTACCCACTCCTACCACTGTGTGCTTTGTAGGAAAAAATATCTAGAAGGGAATCATCCATCCCTCAGTGCCTAGAAGGAAGTTGAGAGACAATGAATGAACATCTAGGGTCTCATGATTCTCCCTCCACATAATGCCCAAGGATACCTTCCCGGGCATACCGCTCACACTGGTGTCTGCTCTTCTCTAGGATTCTGCCCCTAACCTCGGTAACCTGATCTTGACCATCAAGTGTCAATATTTCAATCTCCTCTAGTCCTGTCTCCTTTTACAGAGGGTGTGGATACTGGATTCATTCTTAAGGGACAGACAAGCACTGACTCCAAGGTGCCCTGCTTCCCCTACCCTGCACCAGAGAGCAGACCAGAGAGACAAGGTGAGAGACCAAAGCAGCTGTGTTACAGGGACTGCAGACAGTATAAGACAGCCTGGCAAGAGGAATGAGGTCAGGGACAGGTTAGCAATCAGTGACCGTGGCAGTCAGGCAATATGATGACCCTTGCATATTTTCCTAATCCCTATAGTTTAGCTGCTATGTGATCTGTTAGAAAAAAACTATCAGGATCAAATGGCACTCCAGAGTGGAGGGCAGATCACAGATTTGCTTACTCATTCATTTGTTCATTTAGCATCTATACTGGGCCAGATGAGACAAAAACTATAAAAGGAATATTAAGTGAGGTCCAATCACAACATGAGAGAGGATATTAATAACTACTATAGGCATGTAGGAGAGGAAGGAATTCTAAAGGAAGCCAGAATGGTCCTAAAATGCCATGGGGAGAGCTGGTATCCAAACTAGAACTTTAAACTAAGAATTAATAAGGGAAGTAAGGAGGAGAGGACATTTCAGACAGAGAAAAAAGTACGTACAAAAGCAGGAAGCAGGGATGTGCCTTGAATGTTTGAGAAAAGGGAGCAGGTGAGTTAGTGATCGTAGGAGGAAGCCACAGGAAATACGGTGGGGCTTGCAGATGGTTTGCCACATCGAGACACAGGAGACTTACTGCGTGGGTGACATGGAAACTTGCCAAGTCTGATGTGAAAGTACAAGGCAGCAAGATTTAAGAGGAGAGACAGAGAGAACGGTAAGGTCGCCTGCGAAAGTGAAAGGAGGTACAGAGAACAGAGAGAGCCTGGGGGGGAACTGTATCCAGCACAGCCCGTCCACCACATTCTAGACTAGGAAACCAGGCAAGGAAATAAAGTCTAAACAGACAGCCTGAAGCACGGGTGGTGGAACAGGATGAGCAAGCCCTGCCCTGTGAGGTGGCAACACAGTGAAGGGCTCTTTCCCTGCAGAGGAAGGATTATCATCAGGCTCAGTGCGGGAGGGCAGTGCACTCTCCTGTGGACCACAGTTGCCTCCACAGCGTCACTGCTTTGCTCACATCCAAGTTCTGAAATAACGGCCTTTCTCGGGGGCAAATCATATGTATGATCATTAAGAAAAGTCCTTGCCTTAAATGTATACTGTCTTTTGAAAACGTTACAGTATCCTCTGGAGACAAATGAGATCATGAAGCTATTAAGATTAATAAGAAAAAATTTTAAAGTCCTTATCTTTATCCCATATTTTAATTTCAATTTTATGATATTTTATCACGTAAAAACCACATTAGAAAGCTGGTGTGCATGTGTAAGATTTATAAATAAATAAAGGTACCAATATTGGGAGTGTGCATTCATTTTTTTTTTAACTCAAAAGGGTGTGTGATCAAAAAGTCTGGTGACAGCTAATGTGAAATTACCCTTGAATTCAGTTCACATCAGCCTGAGTTAAAAACACCATCCAACATATAGAGGATAGGGAAAGGGGACTCACGCCACTAAAAAGAACAGAGCGGGGAGGGAGTTCCCTCGTGAGCAACAGACAGGGGTTGGTGAAGAGCCTAGAAATGGAACTGGAGTCCTCACTAGCAGCAACACAGGTCCATCTGTGTCCATGTACGACACTAGCTTAGGAATCGAGTATCAAATCTGAAGATGGATGGTGGCAGAAACTGCAGTTTCCTTTTGTTACAAATCATTTTAATCAATTTAAGTTTATTTATTTACTTTGAGAGAGAAAGTGCATGGGAGGGACAGAGAGAGAAGGGGAGCGAGAGAATCCCAAGCAGTCCCAATGCAGGGCTCGAACTGCATAGGATCAAAATAGTGCTCACCCATTTGCCAAAAACGTATTTTACTTTCAATCTCCCTTTGTTTGAATTGAGGTATAATTTATATATAATAATAAGCCCAAATCTTAAGCATACGGTTCAATTAAATTTTAACAAATATATACACTGTGTCTCCCATACCTTTATCAAGATATATTACATTTCGATCACTCTAGAGTTTTCTTAAGTCTTTTCCCAGTCAGTTCCTACCCTACCCCAGAGGCAGTCACTGCTCACAGATTGGCTTTGACTATTCTAGAACTTCCTATGAATGTTACTATCAAGTATATACCCCTTTTGTTTCTGGCCTTTTTTTTTTTTTCTCAGCCCTATGTTTTTGGGATTCATCTATGTTTTTGCTTCCATTAGTTATATGTTGCTTCTTCCTGCTAAGTTATTATCCCACTGTATGATGGTACCGTGGTTCATTTATCCATTTACCTATTGATCATGTTGTTTCTGGTTTGAATTCTTTTTGTAGATTAAGTTTTTCTTTTTCTAGGGCAAATACCTGGAATTGAAACTGCTGGTTCATATACAGTAGGATGTATGCAAACTTACATTATATACAAGTACTAAGGAGTTTTCTCAAGTGATTGTATCTTTTACAGTCCCCTCACCAATGTAGGAGAGTTTGGGTTGAATCACATCCTTGTGGCCATTTTGCATTTTCAGTGTTTTTAAATCATTTTAGCCACTCTAGTGGGAGTATAAAGGTTGTCTTTAATTCCTTTAATCTACACCAACTCACATTCTAGCCTTTTTCTTTTTACTTGTTTGTTTTGTTTCTTGAAGAAATTAAGTGAGGCAATCTGAAAAATGTTTTATCATCTGGGTTTAACTGATTGCTTTTTCATGGTGTAGTTGAACGTCTATCCATATACCCTTTATTTCCTGACAACATTTCTGGCACTTTCCACTCCTTTGTGTAGATCTAGGTTTTCATCTGGTACAATTTTTTCCTGCATTATTTACTATAGGGAAGATCTACTGGTGGTGAATTATTTCAGATTTTGCATCCATGAAATGTCTTATTCTGCCTTTGCTTAGGCAAGACATTTTAGGCTATTTTTCCTTTCAGTGCTTTGCGGATGTTGCTCCATTGTCTTCTAGCTTGTGTTGTTTCAAACAAGAAATCTCCTCATCCTTGCCACTTTATGTCAATGTATATGCAGCGTACTGCATTTCTTTATCACTGGTTTTAAGAAATTTGTGATTTGCTATAGTGTCATTTTCTTTGTGTTTCTTGTGCTTGAGCTTTATTGAGCTTCTCAGATCTGTGGGCGATAATTTCCATCAAATTTAGAAACTCTCAGCCATTATTACTTCAAATATTTTTTCTGTCTGCTTCCCTATTTTTTCCTTCAGAGATTCCAGCTATACTTATCTTTGGCTACTTCAAGTTGTCCCTCACTTCACTGACATTCTGTTCATTTCTTAAAGTTCTTTTTTAATCCATTTCATTTTAGATAGTTTATAATCCCATGTCTTGGAGTTCCTTAGTCTTTTCTCCTGCGATGATAAATGTAATCAATCCCATGTAGTGTATTTTTTACCTCAGACCTTATGGTTTCCATCTCTAGAATGTATATGTTTAATGTTCTAGGGCTCTCCTAGCATATTCAGTCCTTCCTCTGGCCTGTTGAACATATGGAAGAGTGTTATGGAAACTCTGTTAATGTCCTTGACTACCAATTCCATCATCTGGATCATTTCTGAGTTAGTTTCAATGAACTTATTTTTTCCCCTCATTATTGGATGTATTTGCCTGCCTCTCAACATGCCTGGTAACATGGGAATGGATGCCAAATATTGTTAGTTTACCTTAGGAGGAGGATATTTGTGTGGCTACAAAAATCTTTATTTCTAAATCTTTGGAAACTAACTTGCAGTGGCATGACTGGATAGTACACTGAACACAAGAATAGAATATCATCTATCATCTGCTTTCTCAAGGCTGAGCTCAGCTTGGTACCACAAAAATCTGAAGAGTCAAACAGGATGATTTCTGGTACGCAGACAAAGGCAGATCATGGGAGAATATCCTTCCAGAATGTCAGTTATCTCCCAGAGAAGCAAAAAAAGTCTATCCTAACTTTGGGAAATCTTTTTTTGGAATATTTATGATGACAAAATTTTGTGCTAGGACCAAGCCAGGTCTGACTTAAAAATATTTCTCAACTTACTAAGGAACAACAGGTTGGGCATCAATATCTGCAGTGGTAGCTTAGAACCCTGAAAGAAAAATAGACAATCTTGCTGAAAAGCAGTTAGAGAAACTGATTCCAGTGGACCTTAGGCACAATGCTGATTTTAAGAGGATCATATAAAGTTGCAAGCTATGGGCTTCCCGGGGGACCTTTTGCCCAGATCCTCACGAGGTCATGTCTGACAATGAAGGACCAATGATGCATCTCAAGGGTTTCCAATTCTACAATGTCACCATTTACACAGAAAAAGAGATAAAGTTATGTCATTGGACTTGTTTTTCTGTTTAGAATCACCAAACTAATCTTCTAAAACATCTTGTGGTAGGGGCGCCTGGGTGGCTTAGTCAGTTAAGCGTCCGACTTTCGCTTAGGTCATGATCTCGCGGTTCGTGGGTTCGGGCCCTGCGTCGGGCTCTGTGCTGACTGCCAGCTCAGAGCCTGGAGCCTGTTTCAGTCTGTGACTCCCTCTCTCTCTGACCCTCCCCTGCTCATGCTGTCTCTCTCTCTCTCCTAGAAAAAAATAAAATAAAATAAAATAAAACATCTTGTGGATCTGGTCATTCTCTTGTTCAAGATTTTACAGTGGCTCTTCTGCTCACCAAATGAAGGCTAAGTCACTCTTCCTCAAAGTCTTAAAGANTTGTGGATCTGGTCATTCTCTTGTTCAAGATTTTACAGTGGCTCTTCTGCTCACCAAAGGCTAAGTCACTCTTCCTCAAAGTCTTAAAGAGAGGTCTTTTCCCTACCTCTGCCTTATTTATTTTTCACTATTTCCCAAGAGAAAGAACACAGCAAATTTTATTGAACCTGCTACATGCAAAGCACTATGTGACATTTACACACATGCTTTTATTACCTTCATTTTAAATTCAAATGAAGGGTGAGAAAGCCTGAGTGACTTGCCTAAAGTCAAAGAGCCAGCAAGAAAAAGCCAGGATGACAGAAGCTAAGTTTGCTTGATTCCAAGGCTCAGGCTCCTTTAATTGTTCCTCAGAGTCTATGCACCATATATTTTAATATATAAATAATAAATGAATACAGTTCATTATTAAATATTCAAGAAATATATTATTATGTAGGGAAACATGTGAAAGTCCCCACTCATCCACATCCAACTCTCAAATGCCTCCCACACAGACATTGTTAGTAATTTGGTGTGCATTTTTCTAGTTTTGTTTTACATTTATAAATATGTATGCACAAATACACATGGGATTTTTTTACATAAACGAAAAAGAAAAGTTCTCAAACTTATTTCTTTTACCTAATATTTTTTCAAAGGGACATTTCCCTGAAGCATATATAAATCTATCCCAATATTTATAACAGCTTACATAGTATTTCATAGTTTGGATATTTAACTTTTATTTAGGCACTAAGGGGCACTGAAGATTTCCCAAAACATCTTCGTAAACTCGTGTGAATCTTTTAGGATAGATAATCAGAGGTAAAATGCTGGCTGAAGGTACATATATTTTATGCTATTATCAGCACCATATGCTAGCACTAGTGTATTTGTAGTCTGGTTTCATCGCACTGATTATTAGAGAAGCTGATTATCTTAGGTTTATCCATAATTTGCATTTTTGTTCTCTGAATGGCTTGTTGATAAATTTGGCTCATTAAATGGGAACTACTTCCTTGGCATTTTCTTATTGGTTTGTAAATCCTCCCTTGCTATTATGGACAACATTCTTGGCTATATGGGGTCCAAGTATGTTCTCTTGTCTTCGGTCATTTTTAAATGTTAAAAAATTAACATTATTTATGATGTCTTTATCCAGGGATTTTAAATTTGTAATTGTCAATTTTCGATTAGCTTAATGTAAATTTAAAGTCTAAATTTGTATGTGGTCAAGTTGAGTAATTTTATTTTTTTATAGCATGACTTTTGTGTCTTGCTTAGGAAAAGAATCCTCTTCTTTTCTTCTTAACCACTACCTTTGGCCAAGGCAGTGATACACGACATTCTTCATCCCCCACCCCCATACTATGTTTCATTTAAAATTTATGTGCATATCTATAGCACTGCTAGGAATTTACCCAAGGGATACAGAAATGCTGAGGCATAGGAGCACACGTACCCCAATGTTCATAGCAGCGCTCTCAACAATAGCTGAAACATGAAAAGAGCCAAAGTGTCCACGAACGGACGAATGGACCAAGAAGATGTGGTTTATCTATACCATGGAATACTACATGGCAATGAGAAACAGTGAAATCTGGCCATGTGTAGCAACATGGGTGGACCTTGAGGGTGTTATGCTGAGCGAAATAAGTCAGGCAGAGAAGGACAAATATCATATGTTTGCACGTATAGGAGGATTAGGAGGAACTTGACGGAGGAACAAGGGGGAGAAGAAGGGGGGAAATGGTGGGGGAAAAGGAGAGAGGCAAACCATGAGAGACTCTTGAATGCTGACAAAAACTGAGGACTGATGGATGTGGGGGGGAGGGGGGATGGTCATGGAGGAGGGCACTTGCAGGAATGAGCACTGGGTGTTATGTGGAAACTAATTTGATAATAAACCATTTGAAAAATAAAATAAAATAAAATTTATGTGCATATCTGATATTTCAGGACACTGAATTATGTTTTTCAAAAGATTGGCATTCCAGGGCCTCTATTCCTAGGATCAGTAGACCATATAATTTAGACCAACCTTTCTAAGGAGAATAACTAGAATGCCAAAGGAAAAGGTGAAAAACAGTCTTAAATGCATCAAATAGCTACCTAATGCATGGGAGAAAATATTGCTTCTATGTGATAGAGAAGGGGAAATGGAGTGACAAAACAATAGGAGTTAATATTCATTTTACACATTCTTGGAATTTATTTATTAATGTATTATTTAAGGGTTTGTTTGCATCTTTGTTCCAAGATGAGATTTGCTTAAAAACTTCCTTCCCTTTTCCATGCCAATTTTTTCTAGTTGGGTGTAAGAGTCATGCTTATCTTGGCCCAATTTAGGAAACCTTCCTTTATTTTCTATCTTTGTAATAGTTTATAAAAAAAAATATTGTGTTTTTGAAGTTTGGCAGCTATAATCTATGGAAGATCAGGAATTGGTTGCCTTATATAGTATAGATATTTGGATATCTTCATTTTTTTCCTTTTTTAAAAAAACTCTTCCTTAACCAATTTGGGTACTGCTTTTCTATAAAATTTTCATTTAATAGGATTTTTTTATATAGCATGCTCTTGTAATTTAAAATTTTCATCCAGGCTCACTTGGGTGGCTCAGACAGTTGAGCATCCGATTTGGGCTCAGGTGGTGATATAGCTCATATATCATAAGTTTGAGCCCCACATTGGGCTCATTGATGTCAGTGCAGATGTCCCCACTTGGGATCCTCTTTCCTCCTTTCTTTCTGCCCTTCCCTTGTTCATGATGTCTCTCAAAAATAAACATTAAAAAATTTTATCTATAACTTTAATTATGCTTTCTTTCTCATATCTGCTTCATTATGATTCAGTGTATCACAGGAACACCTGATAACAAGTAGATACTCATTTAGCTGAGCTACCTTTAGTTCTGATTCTAAGACAGTTTTAAAGATTCTCTTCTCTAAGTTTTAAGATTTTATATTGTTAGTGTCTTATATTTTACCAAAATGTATAGAACCAAGAGACTTTCCCCACTCATTCTGCTCAGCACTCAACTTGCTCACCATGTAATATAAAGATCCTTTCTATCCCTGTAGGTTTTCCCTCCATCTACCTCATCCTTTATATAATCTCTGCTGGGATGGATATGGGAACTTTAATCTATCCTTCATACCCCTTAAATTGTCTCTCATGCTTCCCAAATCTTTGCTATTTTGAAGTGTTTTCTGGGAGAATCTTTACTACTTCTCCCTACCTATGTGCATTCATCTGTTTTGTGATCACATTCTTTTTTATTTCCATGCTTCTTTTGGGTAATGAAGTCTTATTTTCTGGATATTGTATATTCACATAAACTTCTGCAGATGTTGAACATACTTTAATATATTCTTTGTGGAGTTAAGATGGTGAAAGAGCATGGAGACTCTGAACTGGTCTCATCCCTGAAACACAGCTAGATCAGCACCAAATGATTTTGAACACCTAAGAAAGTGATCTGAGGATTAATACAATCATCTGCTTAACTCGAGCCACAGAACTTGGCAGGTCTGTGGTGGGAGAAGTGAACTGGGGGAGAGAAAATCGTGGAGGGTAGGGAGCTATTTTTGTGGAGAGAGGACAGAGAAAGAGAAAGGGGGAGACTGCGGTACATTAGGATCATACAAAAAAAGCACTCCCCCAAAAGTAGCTGGAAAGAAAGAGTAAGAGTGAAAATACTTGCAGGGACTGAACAAGAAATCTGTTCCCCAAAACCACTGATGGGGAGAAAGGAGAGGGTTTCAGTACCACCAAGATTATATAAACAGTGGAGCAAAGAGTCTGAAGTTCTGGAGCCCAGTGCCTGGTGGTGCTCTAGGAAGGAAGTAGGGTGAACCCCCAGAAGAAGTCAGTGGGGTCTGAGGGGTCTATGTGTCACACAAGGAGAAGCAGCTCCCCTGGTTGGAGTACATTTTGTTAAGGCCATATGGCCTCCCCACAGGCAAAGGTCCTAGTGGACCCCAGAGAGCAGCCATGTTTGCCGGTATTGGAACAAAGACAGTGGAGTGCAGTGAAACCTGGTGCCAGCTCTGTTTTATTATTTACCATAATCTCTGAACCTCTGATACTGTGCAATCACACAAATATTTTCTGGGGCAAGCCAGCACCTGGCCATTGCTCAATAAGACTCTCCTGCAGAAAATCTCATGGAAGTCCAAGCTGTGGGGGTCTCTGAAGTGTGGGGCTTTGAAACACAACCACATCTGATATAAAACTCTGGAGGGAGGCACTGTGTGGCAGGCTTAGAAACAGACAGAGTAGAAGCAAGTTGTAGACAGAGGGCTGAGACAAAAAGAGTGCTTGAGACAAAAAGACTAGAAAGGGCCAGAAGACACCACCAGAAATGCCAATTCTACAGACAACACAACGGCACTAAATTCATGTCCTTCAGTACTCACTCTGTCAATGGAATAAACTACTTCAATCAAAAGACAGAGTATCAGGATGGATAAGAAAACAAGACAACCCATCTAGATGCTGCTTCTAAGAGACAAATTTTAGACCTAAAGGTACCTATAGACTCATAATAAGGGGATGGAGAACCATCTATCATGTTAATGGTGGTCAAAAGCCAGAGTAGTCATCCTTATAACAGACAAACTAGATTTTAAAATAAAGATTGTAGAGCCCTGGGGGCAAGATGGCGGAGAAGTAGGGAGCTCTGTACATTGCACTCGCCCCCAAATCTCACATGGAAAAGATCTGAAGCCATAGGAAACCTTACAGAACCCAAGAGATTGGGAGAAAAAGGATGCAGAATCCAATGAGAAAGCCTTCTAACATGAGTGCGAAGTGGGGAAGATAAAATCGGGCCGGGATCGGAGATTCAGAGGGACGGGGGCGATCCCCCTCTGTGGGGAGTGAGAGGGGAAAAAGAGGGAGGCTGAAACCACTCAAGACACGGTCCCTGTCGCTGGGAAACAGAAAAACCTCCGCTTGGGCACAGAAGGACTGTGCACACCAAATCCCTGCGTGCCAACTCATCCTGGAGTGGCCGCACGCCAACCGCTCCTTTGTGCTCCTGGCTGGCTGGACCCCTAGAGGAGCCATGCACATACCGGGCCACTGCACTCCTGGTTTGGCTGGACCCCTAGAGGGAAGGCAAAGGGCTTAAAAACTGGGAGATTTGCCCGCAAGTTCATGTTTCGGGCGACGAGACACAGAGAGACCCGGTTTCCCGCTCTCCAGAGGGCCTGGCGCACCCCCAGGCAAACCCCCGTCCTTGCTCACCAACCCGACCTGTAGGAGAAGGAAGCAGCGATTCTGGCTCCATCCCTAGGGCTAGACAAGAGGCTTGGAATTGCCCTGAGGGGATCGCCTGCGAGGTTGTGTCTATGGCAATTTCAGTGGGGCGCGGACAGGGATTTGGAAATGAGGTCTGGCCTGGGTTAAAGAGTGCGACCCACTTTGGCAGCACCCACGGCATGGGGAGTTTACACACCCAAAAAAGTGAGGTGCAGCACTTGGCTCAAGAAGGGATTGCAGCACCGCCACTCTACTCTCCACAACCACCAAGGCACAACTCCCGCCTGACACAGTGGATCACACCACGCCCATCCCTGCTAGAGAGCTGCCCTCCTTTTTTTTTTAATCCGGAACACTGACCTGAGTAACTCTGGTCACCAGCTTGCATGAACAGTCACATTTAGTCCATTCTGTAGATGTAAATACTACATCTACTGACCTTTTCCTCTCTTTCTCTCGGGAGTAATTAGACTATATAGTTTCTCTGGATAACACCAAGGACCTTCTCTCACCTTTCCAACCATATTCCACCCTTTAGCTCTTTGAAAAAAGCTTCTTATCCCTTCTGCCTGTTCATTTTATTTCCAATTTTGCCTCATCCCCGCCCTGTCTTCTCTCTCTCTATGCTCTTCAACCAGCATTGCATACACCCGGCTACTTAATTGTAGCTGGGAAATCCGGTTACATGCTTTAAACCGTTCTTTGTCCATCGGTAGTCTTCTTTTTTCCTTTTCTTTTCTTCTTTTTGACCCTTTTATGTATTCTTTATTTTCTATTACTCACCTTCCCTCCTCCGTCTTTTCTGTTAACTTTTTCGTTTTCCCTCTAGGTTTGCATGTTTGGTGGATTTGTCTGTGTGTTTCTGTGCCTCTGCTCCCTGTGTGTTTGTCTGTTTTCTTCTCCAGGGCTACCTCAAGAAACAAGCCAAAGTACACATGTCGGAGAGTCCCAAAAATCACTACGAGTAGGAAAATAAAATAACCAAGGTCTCAACAAGAGAAACCAAGAGATACCATTAAAAAAACACTCTCTGAAAGGATAGGCCCTGGACAGTCAGAGTGTCTTCTTGAGTACAGCAGCGCTCACAGGTGCAGAGAGCATAACAAGTCTTTAAAACTAACAAGAGACAGAAAGCTAACTAAAATGATGAAACGAAAGAGCTCTCCTCCAAAGAAATTCCAAGAAGAATTGACAGCTAAAGAACTGCTCAAAACAGATATAAGTAGCATAAATGAACAAGATTTTAGGACAATAATCATAAAATTAATAGCTGGGCTTGAAAAAAGCATAGAGGACATCAAAGAAACTATGGCTACAAACAACATGGAGCATAAAAATAGGCATGATGAATTAAAAAATGTGATAAATGAGATACACAAAAAATTGGAGGCGTCCAATGCATGGATTGAAGAGGCTGAAAGGAGAATAAGTGATTTAGAAGACACCATTATAGAAAAGGAAGAAAGGGAGAAAAAAGAGACAAACTGATCCAGGAACATGAACGAAGAGTTTGAGAGCTCAGCGATACAGTCAAACGCAACAATATCCGTATCATAGAAATCCCAGAAGAGGAAGAAAGAGGGAAAGGTGCTGAAGGAGTGCTGGAACAAATTATAGCAGAGAACTTCCCCAACCTGGGGAAAGAAGTAAACGTTGAAATACAAGAGGCACAGAGGACTCCCCTCAGACGTAATTTGAATCTATTTTCGGCATGGCATATCATAGTAAAAATGGCAAAATATAAGGACAAGGAGAGAATTTTGAAAGCAGCCAGGGAGAAAAAGGCCCTAACATACAAAGGGAAACCATTCAGAGTGGTGACAGACCTATCTACTGAAGCTTGGCAGGCCAGAAAGGAATGGCAGGAGATCTTCAATGTGATGAACAGAAAAAATATGCAGCCAAGAATCCTCTTTCCAGCAAGCCTGTCATGCAAAATAGAAGGAGAGATAAAAACCTTTCCAAATAAACAGAAATTGAAAGAATTTGTCACCACTAAGCCAGCCCTACAAGAAATCCTGAGGGGGATGCTCTGAAGGAAAGGTTGCAAGGAACAAAGATACCAGAGACACCACCACAAACATGAACCCTACAAAAGATACAAAGACTCTAAACCCACATATTTCAATAATAACACTGAATGTAAATGGGCTGAATGCTCCAATCAAAAGACATAGGGTAGCAGAATGGATAAAAAACCAAAATCCATCTACATGCTGTCTACAAGAAACTCATTTTAGACTAGAAGATACCTTCAGATTAAAAGTAAAGGGATGGGGAAACATATCATGCTACTGGAAACAAAAAGAAAGTAACTACTGGAGTAGCTTTATATTTGTTTATATCAAACTGGACTTTAAATTAAAGACAATAACAAGAGATGAAGCAAGGCATTATATAATAATTACAGGGTCTATTCATCTGGAAGAACTAACAATCATAAATGTCTATGCACCAAATATGGGAGCACCTAAATATCTAAAACAATTAATCACAAACAGAAACAAGCTTATAGATAANGGGAGAAGAAGGGAGGAAATGGTGGAGAGGGAGAAAGACAAACCATGAGATACTCTTGAATGCTGAGAACAAACTGAGGACTGATGGGTGTGGGGGGGAAGGGGGTGATGGCATGGAGGAGGGCACTTGTGGGGATGAGCACTGGGTGTTATATGGAAACCAAGTATGTAAACCAATAATTTACAATAAACTATTTGTAAAAAAAAAAAAAAATACACGTAGCCCTTAGAAGAAGGCCTGGAATCTAGTACATTTTCAATAAATGTTAGCTGTTATTATCACGTTTAGTATATTAAAAAAATAAAATAAGATAAAGATTGTAACAAGAGTTGAAGAAGGGCATTGTATCATAATTAAGGGGTTTATCCACCAACAAGATCTGACAAGTATAAATGTTTATGCCCCCAATATGGATGAACATAAGTATAGGTTAATCACAAACATAAAGAAACTCATTGATAGTAATACTATAATAGTAGGGGATATCAAGACCCCGCTTACAGCAATGAACAGATCATGTAAGCAGAAAATCTACAAGGAAACCATAGCTTTGAATGACACACTGGACTGGATGGACTTAACAGATATATTCAGAACATAGAGCAGCAGAATACACATTATTCTTGAGTGCACAGGGAACATTCTCCAGAACAGATCACATACTAGGGTCACAAATCAGCCCTCAACAATTACAAAAATTTTGAGAGCACATTTGCGTATTTTCAGACCACAACACTATGAAACTTGAAATCACTACAGGAAAAAATTTGGAAAGACCATGAATCCTTGAGATTAAAGGTCAAGAGTAAATGGATTAATGAAGAAATTAAAGAAGCTATTAAAAAGTACATGGAAGCCAATGAAAATACAAACACGAAAACCCAAAACCTCTGGGATGCAGTGAAGGTAGTCATAAGTGGGAAGTATATAGCAACCCAGGCCTTCCCAAAGAAGGAAGAAAGGTCTCAAGTACACAACCTAATCTTACACCTAAAAGAGCTGGAAAAAGAATAGCAAATAAAGCCCAAAACCAGCAGAAGAAGGGAAATGATAAAATTAGAGCAGAAATCAATGAATCAAAATAACAGAACAGATCAATGAAACCAGGAGCTGGTCCTTTGAAAGAATTAACAAAACTTGATAAACTTCTAGCCAGATTAATCAAAAAGAAAAAGGAAAAGATACAAATAAATAAAATCACAAATCAAAGGTAAGATCACAACCAATGCCACAGAAATATAAACAATAATAAGAGAATATTATGAGCAATTATATGCCAATAAATTAGGCAATCTGCTAGAAATGGACAAATTCCTAAAAACATAAAACTACCAAAAGTAAAAGAGGAAATAGAAAATTTGAACAGATCCATAACCAGTAAGGAAATTAAATCAAAAATCAAAATTCTCATAACCAACAAGAGTCCAGAGCCAGATGGCTTCCCAGGGGAATTCTCCCTAACATTTAAAGAAGAGTTAACATCTATCCTTTTCAAGCTGTTCCAAAAAGTAGAAATGGAAGGAAAACTTCCAAACTCATCCTATCAGGTCAACATTAGCTTGTTTCCAAAACCAAACAAAGACCCCACCAAAAAGAACTACAGACCAACTTTCCTGATGAACATGAATGCAAGAATTCTCAACAAGATACTAGCAAACCAGATCCAACAATACATTAATTATTCACCACGATCAAGTGGATGCAGGGCTGGTTCAGTATCTGCACATCAGTAAAAGCGATACATCACATGAATAAAAGAAAGGATAAGAATCACACGATTCTCTAAATAGATGCAGAAAAAGCATTTGACAAAATACACCATCCTTTCTTGATAAAAACCCTTAGGAAAGTAGTGACAGAAGGATCATACCTCAATATCATAGAGGCTGTATATGAAAGGCCCAGAGCTAATATCATCCTCAATGGGGAAGAACTAAGAGCTTTCTCCCTAAGGTCAGGAACACAAGGATGTCCATTCTCACTGTTATTCAATATAGTGTTGGAAGTCCTTGCCTCAGCAATCAGACAACAAAATGAAATAAAAGGCATCCAAATTGGCAACTTTTACTCTTCACAGACAAGATATCCTATGTGGAAAACCCAAAAGACTCCACCAAAAAACTGTTAGAACTGATGGATGAATTCAGCAAAGTCGCAGTATATAAAATCAATGTGCAGAAATCGATAGCATTTCTATACTCCAATAATGAAGCAGCAGAAAGAGAAATCAAGAAATCGATCTCATTTATAATTGCACCAAAACTATAAAATACCAGGGAATAAACCCAACCAAAGAGGTGAAAAATCTATACACTGAAAACTATACAAAGCTAATGAAAGAAATTGAAGAAGACACAAAGAAATGAAAAACATTCCATGTTCATACACTTAAAAATATTTTTTTAAAGGGGCGCCTGGGTGGCTTAGTCGGTTAAGCGTCCAACTTTCGCTTAGGTCATGATCTCACAGTTCGTGGGTTCGAGCCCCGCGTCGGGCTCTGTGCTGACTGCCAGCTCAGAGCCTGGAGCCTGTTTTGGAGTCTGTGACTCCCTCTCTCTCTGACCCTCCCCTGCTCACGCTGTCTCTCTCTCTCCTAGAAATAAATAAAACATTAAAAAAAATTTTTTTTTTAAAAAAGGGGTGCCTGGGTGGCTCAGTCGGTTAAGCCTCCAACTTTGGCTAAGGTCATGATCTCACGGTTCATGGGTTCAAGCCCCGTGTTGTGCTCTATGCTGACAGCTAGCTCAGAGCCTGGAGCCTGCTTCAGATTCTGTATCTCCCTCTCTCTCTGATCCTCCCCTGCTCATGCTGTCTCTCTCTCTCAGAAATAAGTAAAAAACAGTAAAAATTTTTTAGAAAAACATTCCATGTTCATGGATTAGAGGAACAAATATTGTAAAGACATCAATACCACTCAAAGCAATCTATATATTCAATGCAATGCCTATCAAAGTAACACCAGCATTCTTCACAGAGCTAGAACAAACAATCCTAAAATTTGTATGGAACCAGAAAAGATTCTGAATTGCCAAAGCAATCCTGGAAAACAAAACCAAAGCTGGTGGCATCACCTTTCCGGACTTTAAGCTGTATTACAAAGCTGTAATCATCAAGACAGTATGGTTCTGTCACAAAAGCAAACACATAGATCAATGGAACAGAATAGAGAATGCAAATGGACCCACAAACGTATGGCCAACTAATTTTTGACAAAGCAGGAAAGAATATACACTGGAATAAACATGGTCTCTTCAGCAAATGGTGTTGGGAAAGCTGGACAGTGACATGGAGAAGAATGAACCTGGACCACTTTCTCACATCATACACAAAAATAAACTCCAAATGGATGAAAGACCTAAACATAAGATAGGGAGCCATTAAAATCCTAGAAGAGTCAACAGGTAACAACCTCTTTGACCTCAGCTGCAGCAGCTTAACTTTACAGGTCTCTGGAGGTAAGGGAAACAAAAGCAAAAATGAACTGTTGGGACCTCATCAAGATAAAATACATCTGCATAGTGAAAGAAATAATCAGCAAAACTAAAAGGCAACCAATGAAATGGGAGAAGATACTTACAAATGATATATTATATAAAGGGTTAGTATCCAAAAATCTATGAAGGATTTACAAACTCAACAACCAAAAAACAAAAAAATCCAGATAAGAAATGAGCAAAACACATGAATAGACACTTTCCCCAAAGAAGACATCCAGATGGCTAATAGACACATAAAAAATGCTCAACATCAGTCATCATCAGGGAAGTACAAATCAAAACTACAATGAGACATCACCTCACACCAGTTAGAATAGCCAAAATTAACAACTCAGGCAACAACAGATGTTGGTGAGGATGTTGGTGAGAAAGAGGAACACTTTTGCACTGCTGGTGAGAAAGCAAACTGGTGTAGCTACTCTGAATAACAGTGTGGAGGTTCCTCAAAAAAATTAAAAATAGAATTACCCTACGACCCAGAAATTGTACTACTAGCTGTTTATCCAAAGGATACAGGAGTGCTCATACAACGGGGCACATGTACCCGAATATTTACAGCAGCACTAACAACAACAGCTAAAGTATGTAAAGAGCCCAAATGTCATCAACTGATGAATGAAGAAAGAAGATGTTGTGTGTAAACACACACACACACACACACACACACACAATGGAATATTACTCAGCGATAAAAAAACAATGAAATCTTGCCATTTGCAACAACGTTGGAACTCGAGTGTATTATGCTAAGCAAAATAAGTCAGTGAGAGAGACAAATATCGTATGATTTCACTCCTATGTGGAGCTTGAGATACAAAACATATGAACATAAGGGAAGGGAAGCAAAAAGAAGATAAAAACAGAGAGGGAGACAAACCGTAAGAGACTCTTAAGTACAGAGAACAAACTGAGAGCTGCTGGCAGGGTGTTAGGTGGGGGGAAGGGCTAAAGGGTCAGAGACATTGAGGACACTCTTTGGGATGAGCATTGGATGTTATATCTAAGTTATGAATCACTAAATTCTATTCCTGAAATCATTATTAAACTATACGTTAACTAGCTTGGATCTAAATTTAAAGAGAGAGAGAGAGAGAAAGATATTCTATTTCTTCTAACTCTTACTTATGGGTTATTTCATCTTCTGTGCATCTTAGTACTTAGTTTTCTTTAAAGCCTTTATGATTATTAACAGCACTCTTCTTTCCATTTAAGACACTTGTTCACTTATCTATGAAAGTTGCTCTTGTTTATCATCGCCTGTCTGGTTAGAGAGGAGGATGGACTGACTGGTAGGGTATGCCATGGTTTTATTTGTTATTCTATGGCTGAGTCCCTTTTTTTTCCTCAGGGCTAAGTAAGTATCTAAACCAACTGTTGGCAAATTTATTCTGTAAATATTTCAGCTTTGTGGGCCATTTGGACACTCTATTCACTCCATTCAACTCTGGGTATGGAACAAAAGCAACTACAGACACTATATAAACTAGTGGGCATGACTGTGTTCCAATAAAATTTCACTTACAAAAATATGTTGTCAGCCTATGAATCATCCTGCCCCTGTCTTAAACGGTCTTCAAAGATGGTGGTGATGGAGCTTCCATTATCCGGTACTGAATGTGACATGTGCTGAGCAGTGGTGGCAGGAATTTTTAGCTAGAGAAGCTCCAACATGATAGGGCTTTCTTTAGGGTTGTGTAACTCTAAAATTTGACTCTATTCTTCATTACCCATTCTGGGAGGTAGTTAATACTTCCTAATAAATTTATTCTCTACTTAGAGTAAATTCTGTTATTTGAAACTTAAAGTTTAAACAGTTTCATCCTTACATTACAGAAACTCTTCTAAATTTCTGTTCAATAACATTGCTTGTTTTCTTCCAAATTAATTCTGTGTTTATAATTGTTTCCTGTCATCTTTCCAATGTACTCATTCTGTCACCTTGCTTCACTATTGCTCAGCTAGTTTGGGAAGAATTTTAAACAGTGAGTGTTCATTCTCTTCAGCTATTTCCTGAAGATCTTCTAGCTCTGACTCTTGTAGAATGTATTTCTCAACCTCCTCCTTATATGTAATGCTTAACTCATTCATATGTGTATGACACTGCAAGTGCTATTCCCTCACCTCGAAAGCGCCACCTATATAACAAACTGAGCTCAGTGACCACCTCCATAAAGCCAGCTCTGACTTCTCTGGCCTTCATCAATGTATCTGTGCTCTATAGGGCAAGATGGCAGCAAAGTAGGAGGACCGCAAGCCTGCCCCCTCCTAAGAATACAACTATAAAGGGGCGCCTGGGTGGCTTAGTCGGTTAAGCGTCCGACTTTCGCTTAGGTCATGATCTCGCGGTTCGTGGGTTCGAGCCCCGCGTCGGGCTCTGTGCTGACTGCNAAAAAAAAAAAGAATACAACTATAAAATCATCCTAGATACCCAGACAGTCACCTTAAGACTGGCAGAAAAAACTCCACCACTAAAGGTAGGAGAGGAAGGCACAATGAATAAGGTAGGAAGTGTGGAGATGTGGTTTGAGAGAGAAATGAATCATGGCCCCTGAAGTAAGGAGTGAAGAGAGGAATGCATGGGAAAAACAAATACATGTAACAACTAGCTTGGAAAGCAAGAGGGACTGAATTCTGTGACTTCTTGCAACAGGGGAGTTTGGCTTAGAGCTCAAAGAGCACTGTGGTTGCTCTTGGGGAGAAGGCAGGGCAAACAGTGACAGACTTACAGCATGCAAAGTGTTCTGAAAAGCACCTGGGGCACACAGCGGGGAAGTTATTTGCTCAACTCAGAGCATGTCCCAGAGAGGGAGTGTTCACAGGGAGACCCCTCTGGGAACAAAGGAACTGACCAGTGCCATTTTCTTCCCCTACCCCTCAGCATATGCATAGGGCCACCTGTGGGAACCAGTGCAGTGCCCATACTATCTAACCTGCTTAAACCATCCCTACCTCCCCCCATGCTCCCTCATGCTCCCCTCAATTCCAAGATAGTAGGCCCCATCCCCTAGAAGACCAGCCTGAAACCATGCTCACACCCTATCAGGGGAGGGACACACACACACACACACACACACACACACACACACAGAATCCAAAGCTGACTCCAGGCTCTTAGCCCTCCACACAGAGCCCAACATGGGTTCGAACTCATGAACCATCAGATCATGACCTGAGCCAAAGTTGGACACTTAACAGACGGAGCCACCTAGGCACCCTGGAGTTTTTCTTTTTTAAATTCAAGATGCTGTTTGTTTCTTTTGTTTCTTTATTTTTAAGGAAGTTCTATGCCCCACATGGGGCTTGAACTCATGATCTTGAGATCCAGAATCATATGCCCTACCAACAGAGCCAGTCAGGCACCCCTCTGATACAGGAGTTTGCAGAGCTTCGGCTCTGGCAGTGGTGGCAACTGGTTGCATTTCATAAGCAGACCAGAGCACACCTAGTTAAAATGTGCCACATTCAGACCAGGGACCAAACACTGGCCACAGCAGTCAAAGAGAGCCTCCTCAGATGACTGGCCTAAAGGATAAAATAGCCAGGAGACAAAAGCAGAGCACATGCAGCACACACTGGAGACACTCCTTGAAGTGCCAGGCCCTGAGAAATGGGACACTACACAGGAGGGCACTATAGTACCTCTTCTTCATAAAGTTGTTGACTTCATGAACAAGAGATATAGTTGACTTTCCTAACATGGAGAAACAGGCACAGAGACTTGGACAAAATAAAAAGAGAGAAATTTGTCTTAAATGAAAGAACTGCAAAGGACACGCATATCTAAGTGAAACAGGTGTAAGTAACATGCCTGAGGGAATGTTTAAAGCAAAGATCATAAGGATACTCACTGAACTTGAGCAAAGAATGAGGGACATCAGTGAGACCCTTAACACAGAGACTTAAAAAACATCAGAGATAAAGAGTGCAATAAATGTGATTAGAAACACACATAATGCAATGAACAGCAAACTAGAAGAAGCAGAGGAACAAATTAATAATCTAGAAAACAGAGTAATGAAAAGTAATCAAGCCAAACAAAAGAGAAAAACAGAATTATGCAAAATCATAATAGACTTAGGGAACTCAGTGATTCCATCAAATGGAGTAATATTCATGTTAAAGGAATACCAGAAGAATAGAGAGAAGAGGAGCCAGAAATTTTATTTGAGGAAATAGCCAAAAATTTTCCTAATATGATTAAGGAAACAGATATCCAGATGTAGGAGGCATAGAGAATCCCTCCAAAAATCAACAAAAGCAGTTCCATACCAAAACATAGTGTAATTACATTGGCAAAATATAGTGGTAAAGAAAAACTGAAAATCAGCAAGACAAAAAATACAGTAAGATACAAAGGAAATCCTATAAGGCTATCAGGGGATTTTTCAACAGAAACTTTTCAATCCAGAGGGAGGGACATGATATACAGTAAAACCTTGGATTGCGAGTAACTTGTTCTGCGAGTGTTCCACAAGACAAGCAAACATTTCTAAAAAATTTTAAATAAATGAGTGATGTCTTGCAATATGAACAGTACATGATGGCCAGATATCAAGCGATCACAACTGAGCCAGTGGTTCTTCTGTCTCTCTCACTGCAGGATTATGGGTGATCATCTCCCATGCTCAGATGCTAGGTCTCAGGCTGTGGAGTCTGGCAGAAATCAGTGTGTTTTTTCTTTTTTTTGGACGTTGGAAGGTGCTCATAACAGGCACTAGCATACTTTTAGTCACTTCAAAGCACTTACGGACAGTCCTTTGCTTTTCCATGCAAAAGTAAGCATAGGAATGCTTAGCTTCATTCTAAGTCAGGCTGCCTGAAGATATCGACACTTTCCTATGCTGCTTTATTGCCAGTTACATTAAATACAGTATATAACAAGAGTTTATTAATACTGTACCCTAGACATTATCCATTCAAGCATATACAATGACCCCCATGCAGGAAAAGGTTGAAAAGAAAAGCATCAAGAAGGAGAGGATTTTGGTGGAACTTAAGAAGAAAATCATCAAGAAGCATGAACAAAGTATGTGAGTGGCTAAAACTGCAAGATTTTACAAGTCTATGTCTGCATCTCATCAGCAGAGGAGGAAGAGAAAAAGGCACAAAAGTCCCTCACTTTAAATAAGATTAGGGAGATGTGTAAAATGTGGGAAGAAGTGCTAAATTTTGTAGAAAATCACCACCCGAATAAGGCTGTAACAGTGTGAGTAATGAATCTGTTTAAAAACAAGGCAAGGTCACATTTCCACAAAATCCTCAAAAGGATGCAAAAGCAACTGTCATTGGATAGGTTCCTTGTTAAAGTTACATGATAAGAAAATGATTCCACTGAGCCAATAGATACCAGTGATTCTGTTAGTGATAGTGAAAGTTGTCCTACACAGCAACCCTCCTCTCTTTCCCTCACACCAGCAACGAAGGTCTTCAAAGGAAGTGTAGGTTAATTTATTTTTCTTTATATTTTATGTTTTTGTATTATATTATAGTATTGTGATCATTTTCATATGAATATTTTGGGGTTGTGGACTGAATCATCTGAGTTTCCATTATTTCTTACGGAGAAATTCTCTTTGATATACAAGTGCTTTGGATTACAAGCATGTTTCCAAACCAAGGTTTTACTTTGTGTATTCCAAGTGCTAAAGGGAAAAAATCAGTAGCCAAGAATACTCTATCCAGCAAGGTTATCACTCAGAATATAAAAAGACAGGAAGAATTTCCCAAACAAAAACTAAAGGAGTTCATGATCACTAAACCAGTCCTGAAAGAAATATTAAAGGGGATTCTGAGTGGAAAGACCAAAAGAGACAGTATGAAGGCAGGAAACAGTAAAAGCTGTAAAATAAATGAGTATTTCTGTTTAAAAAAAAATCAAAGAGCTCACAGAATAAAAGCATGTAAACTATGACACCATATACCTAAAATGTGAGAAGGAGGGGAATAAAGAATGGGTTCAAACATAAACAATCATCAACTTAACATAGACCACTATGTGCAGAAGGGGTTATATACAAACCTAATGGTAACCACATATCAAAAACCTCTAAAAATATGCGAATAAAGAGGAAAAAATCCAAATATATAACTAAAGGTAATCATAAAACTGTGAAAGAGATAAAGGATCAGTGAAAATCTTTAGAAATAACCACAAAACAAGTCACAAAATGGCAATAAATACATACCAATAATTACTTTCAATGTAAATGGACTAAATACTCCAAACAGAGTGACAGAATGGTTCAAAAAAAAAAAAAATAAGGCCCACTTATATGCTGCCTACAAGAGACTCATTTTCAAGGTAAAGACACCTACAAATTGAAAGTGAGGGGATGGAGAAACATTTATCATGAAAACAGGTGTTAAAAGAAAGTCAAAGTAGCAATACTTATATAGGAAAAAACAGACTTTAAAACAAAGACTGTAACAAGAGACAAAGGAGGATCTGTGTAATAATAAAGGGGACAATCCAACAAGAAGATATAATAATTGTAAATATTAATGCATCCAACATGTGAGAACTCAAATACATGGAACAGTTAATAAACAAAGAAAATAATCAATAATGATACAATAATAGTAGGGGACTTTAACATCCCACTTACATCAATGGAAAGATCATTTAAACAGAAAATCAACAAGGAAATACTGACTTTGAATGACATACTGGATGAGACGGATTTAATGGATATATTCAGAACATTCCATCCTAAAACAGCAGAATACACATTCTTTTGAAGTTCACAAGGAATATTATTCAGAATAGATCACATATTAGGCCATAAAACCAGCCTCAACAAATTCAAAAAGATCAAGGTCATACCAAGCATCTGTTGACCACAATAGAATGAAAGTAGAAGTCAACCACAAGGAACAATATTGAAAGACCACAAATAGGTTAATTACCATGCTACTAAACAATGAATGGTTCAATCAGAAAACAAAAGAAAACCTTAAAAAGTAGATGGGAACAAATGAAAAAGTAAACACAACGGTTCAAAACCTTTGGGATGCAGCAGAAATAGTTAAGAGGGAAGTTGAGAACAATGCAGGCTTAATTCAACAAAAAAAACCTCAAATAAACAAGCTAACTTTATGCCTAAAGGAGCTAGAAAAAGAACAACAAATGAAGCCTAAAACCAGCAGAAGGAAGGAAATAATAAAGATTAGAGCAGAAATAAATGATATATAAACTATATATAAACTAAATATATAAACAGATAAATGAAACCAGGAGTTGATTCTTTGAAAAAAAAAAATCAGTAAAATTAGTAAACCTCAGGACAGACTTAACAAGAAAAAAGAGAAAGGACTTAAAATCACAAAAGAGAAAGGAGAAATAACAACCAAAACCACAGAAATTCAAACAATTATAAGAGAATATTATGAAAAACTATAGGTCAAGAAATTGGAAAACCTAGAAGAAATGAATAAACTCTTAGAAAACATAAAACCAGGGGGGAATCCAACATGGTAGAGAAGTAGGGGGATCCGAAGTTCCCCCATCTCTCAAACACAGCAGTGTTGAGGCCAAAGGACTCTGAACTCCAAGAGGCTGGGTGTCAAAGTGACACAGACACCTCCAGAGACCCCCTGGGACAACCGGGCAGGCCACAGCTGCGTGACTGCAAATTGGGAGAGATAAAACAGGTGGTGGAGAAATGGATGGGAGGGATCTCCTTCTGCAGAGAGACAAAGGGAAAAGAAAGAGAGTCTGGGGAAGCATAGGACTGTATCCAGACAAGAGAAAAACCACGGACCAGGATGGAGAAAGATACAATCTCTAACTGCGGGGCTTTCTCTTGACTGGGGATGGCTGCTCTGTTCACTCACCTGGGGAGGAGGAGAGCCAGTATCAAGCTTGGTAACTAGACAGGGGTGCAGTCCACAGTGGAGGAAAGCAATCCCTGCCTGGAGTGCGGTGGGAAGAAGGTATATAACTGTTCACTAGACAAAGACTGCCTGCGCCTGCCAGCCAGGGACCATATATTGGGTGGCACAGAGCAGCACTTTCCCAAAACCATGGCGTACAAAGTGGGAACATTTAAGACGTGGGGGTTTAAGTCCCAGGCAAGCACTAGGGAGGTGCTAGGAAGTATTAACTACCTCCCAGAATGGGTAATGAAGAATAGAGTCAAATTTTAGAGTTACACAACCCTAAACAAAGCCCTATCATGTTGGAGTTGGTTGAGCGGAACAAACCTTGTGTGCGGTACTGCGAGGCGACACCGGGAAGCTCTTCTCCAGAACGTGGGCACACAAAGCAGGACTCTTTAAGACAGTGGGGTTTAAATACCAGCCAAGCCCCAGGGAGGCACGGGAGTCGGCAGAGGGGGACAAACCTTGTTTGAGCCCACGGCAGTGAAGACAGCCTGAACAGAGTGGTTTGGGACACTGGGTCTGTGTAGCAAAGTCTGGGGTGTTGCCATTTCTCTCCCCATCACCAACAATTGGGGCTTCAGGGAATGGATAGCGGGGCCACAGTGGAGCAGGACCCGCCTACACCAAGCCACGCCCCTCCGCATCTGGTAGCTGCGTATCTACTGGAGCAGGATTGACAATGGCCAACCACACAGCCCTCCTCCAGACCAGTGCGGTTGTACTGCCTGATTTAATTCTCAGACAATTCTTATTAATAGATTTTTTTCTTCCTTCTCTCTTTTTTATTTCTTCCCTCTAGAGGAGGGACATTCGGGTTGTTGGTTTGTTTGAGCAGACATATTTAATCTATTCTCTTTATACATGTTCTATACCTCCTTCTTTATTTTGTTTCTCTCTCTCTGGATTAAGCCATATACTTTCTCTGTCTGGTCAATTTCATTTTCTTTCCTTTTTCCCCACCCCTGTCATTTCTCTCTTTGAATGGGATAAGGCCTCTTCCATCAGCATTGCCTCCAACTTGTTGTTTAGTTGTAGCTGGTGTTTTTGGCTCTTTGTTCTTGTTTGTGTGCTTTTGGGTTTTTTTGTTTGTTTGTTTGTTTTTTGTTCGTTTTCCTTTCCAGGGCTACTTCAACAAACAAATCAAAGCACACCTGGTGGAGAGTCCAAAACATTACTAGGAGTATGGAGATAAAGAAGCCAAAGTCACAACAGAGAGCGAGTAACACATTCCAAAAAACACCTCCTGAAGGGTCAGACCCTGAACAGTGTATGGCCCCTCTTTAGTATAGCAGTGCTTGCAGTCACAAGGCACACACCAAGCTTTTAAAATGCATAAGGGACAGAAAACTAGCCAAAATGATGAACAGAAGAATCCTCTTCAAAAGAAATTCCAGGAAGAAATGACAGCTGAAGAACTGATCAAAACAGATATAAACAACATAACTGAATAAGAATTTAGAATAATAGTCATATTATTAATTATTAATCACTGGCTTGAAAAAAGCATAGAAGACAGCAGAAAATCTATTGCTGCAAAGATCAAGAAACTAAAAAATAGTCATGATGAATTTAAAAATGCTGTAAATCAGGTATAAGCTAGAGGTGGTGACAGCGAGGACTGAAGAGACAGAGGGAAGAACAAGTGAAATAGAAGATTAAATTATGGGAAAAGATGAAGTTAAGAAAAAGATAAAATGAACTCTGGGTCACGAGGGGAGAATTTGAGAATTAAGTGACTAAATGAAATGGAATAATAACTGTATCATAGGAGTTCCCAAAGAAGAAGAGAGAAAGGGGCAAAGGGTATATTTAAACAAAAAATAGCTGAGAACTTCCCCAATCTGCAGAAAGAAACAGACAATGAAATCCAGGAGACACAGAAAACTCCCTTCAGATGTAACCTGTATCAATCTTCTGCATGACGTATCATAGTGAAACTGGGAAAATACAAAGATAAAGAGAGAATTCTGCAAGCAGCAAGGGACAAATGGGCTTTAACCTACAAGGGTAGATACATAAAGTAGTAGCAGACCAACCTATTTAAACTCAGCAGGCCAGAAAAGAGTGGCAGGAAATTTTCAATATGCTGCATAGGAAACATATGCAGCCAAGAATCCTTTATCCATCAAGCCTGTCATTCAGAATAGAAGAGATAAAGGTTTTCCCAGACAAACAAAAACTGAAGGAATTCATCACCACTAAACCATCCCTACAACAGATCCTAAGGGGGACTCTGGGAGTGATATGTTGCAAAGACCATAAAGGAACTGAGGCATCACTACAAGCATGAAGCCTACAGATAACACAATGACTTTAAATCCCTATCTTTCAATAATAACATTGAATGTAAATGTACTAAATGCTCCAATCAAAAGACACAGGGTATCAGGATGGATTAAAAACAACAATACCCATCTATTTACTGTCTACAAGAGACCCATTTTAGACCTGAGGACATCTTCAGATTGAAAATGAGGGGATGGAGAACCATCTATCATGCTACTGGAAGTCAAAAGAAAGCTGGGGTAGCCATACTTACATCAGACAAACAAGATTTTAAACTAAAGACTGCAACAAGAGATGAAGAAGAACATTATATCATAATTACAGGGTCTATCCATCAAGAAGAGCTAAAATTATAAACGTTTATGCATCAAATTCAGGAGCACCCAAATATATAAAACAATCACAAACATAAGCAATTGTATTGGTAAGAACGTGGTAACTGCAGAGGAGTTTAATAATCCACTTACAGCAATGGACAGATCATATAGACAGAAAATCAGTAAAGAAACAATGGCCCTGAATGATACACTGGACCAGATGGACTTGATGGATACATTCAGAACTTTTCATCCAAAAGCAGCAGTATATATAAAAGAATTGACTACCTTTGGGGCATCCCAAAGGGTTCGGACTGTTGTGTTTTTATTTTCACTTGTTTCCATGTACTTTTTAAATTTCTTCCTTAATTGCCTCTTTGACCCATTCATTCTTTAGTAGGATGTTCTTTAACCTCCATGCATTTGGAGGTTTTTTCCAAACTTTTTCCTATGGTTGATTGCAAGTTTCATAGCATTGTGATCTGAAAGTGTGCATGTTATGATCTCAATTCTTTTATATATATTGAGGGCTGTTTTGTGACCCATCTTGGAGAATGTTCCATGTGCACTTGAGAACAATATGTATACTGCTGCTTTGGGATGAAAAGTTCTCTCTTTTTGAGAAGTCTGGCTAAGGGTTTATCAATTTTGTTTATTTTTTCAAAAAACCAGCTCTTAGTTTCATTGATCTGTTCAACTGGTTCTTTTTGGAGTCTATATTGTTTATTTCTGCTCTAATCTTTATTCTCTTCTTATGCTGGCCTTGAGGTTTCTTTGTTGTTTGCTTCTATTTCCTTAGGTGTGCTGTTAGATTTTGTATTTGGGATTTTTCTTGTTGCTTGAGATAGAGGCCTGGATTTGCAATGTATTTTCCGCATCCCTCCTCATCAGAGAAATACAAATCAAAACCACACTGAGATACCACCTCACGCCAGTCAGAGTGGCTAAAATGAGCAAAACAGAGAACTCTAGATGCTGGCGAGGATGTGGAGAAACGGGCACCCTACTACACTGTTGGTGGGAATGTAAACTGGTGCAGCCCCCCTAGAAAACAGTGTGGCGGTTCCTCAAAAATTAAAAATAGAATACCCTATGACCCAGCAATAGCACTACTAGGAATTTACCCAAGGGATACAGGAGTGCTGATGCATAGGGGCACATGCACCCCAATGTTTATAGCAGCACTTTCAACAATAGCCAAATTATGGAAAGAGCCCAAATGTCCATCAACTGATGAATGGATAAAGAAGATGTGGTTTATGTATACAATGGAATACTACTTGACAATGAGAATGAATGAACACATGCCATTTGCAGCAACATGGAATGAAATGGAAGGTATTATGCTGAGTGAAATACATCAGTCAGAGAAGGACAGATCTCATATGTCTCCAGTCATATGTGGATCTTGAGAAACTTAACAGAAGACCATGGGGGAAGGTAAGGGGAAAAATAATTATGAACAAAGAAGGAGGGAGATAAACCCCAAGAGACTCTTAAATACAGATAAGAGGGTGGATGGAGGGTTGGGGAGGGGGGGGGAAATGAATGATGGGCACTGAGGAGGGCACTTGTTGGAATGTAAGTGATGAACCACAGGAATCTACCCCAAAAACCAAGAGCACACTTTATACACTGTATGGTAGCCAATTTGACAATAAGTTATATTAAAAAAAAAAAAAAAAAGAAAAGAAAGAAAAGAAAACATAACTTACCAAACAGGACAAATGAGAAAATTTCATCAGCCTTATACCAGCAAAGAAATTAAATCAGTAATCAAAAAACTGCCGAAAAACAAAGTAAAGGACCAGCCGGCTAACAGATGAATTCTACCAAACATTTAAAGAAGAGTTAATACCTGTTCTTCTCAAATTATTCCAAAAAGTAAAAAAAAAAAAAAGAAAAGAAAAAAAGGAAAGAAAACTTTCAAACTCATTCTGAGGCCAGCATTACCCTGACACCAAAACCAGATAAAATACCTCAAAAGAAGGAACTACAGGCCAATAGCTCTATCAACACAGATACAAAAATCCTCAATAAAATAGTAGCAAACAGAATCCAACAATATATTTTAAAAACACTCACTCACTACAACTGAGTGGGGTTTATTCCTGGGTTGCCAAGGTGGTCAATATTCACAAATCAAACCACATGATTTATCACATCAGTAAGAGAAAGGATAAGAACCTTGTGATCATTTCAAAAGATGCAGAAAAAGCATTTGTCAAAGTACAACATCCATTCATAATAAAAACTCTCAAAGTAGGTACAGAGGGGAAATACTTCAACATAATAAAAGGTAATATATGAAAATACCACAGCTAACATCATCCTCAATGGAGAAAAACTGAGGGCTTATCCCCTAAAGTCAGGAACAAGGCAAGGATGTCCATTCTCACCACTTTTATTCAACACAGTACTGTTAAGTCCTAGCAACAGCAATCAGACAACAGAAACAAAGGCATCCAAATAAGTGAAGAAGTAAAACTTCCACTATTCGCAGATAACATATTAAATATAGAAAACTGGAAAGATTGTACCAAAACACTGCTAGAACTGATAAATTCAGTAAAGTCACAGGATATAAAATCAATGTACAGAAATCTGTTGCATATCTACATATCAACAGTGAAGCAGCAGAAAGAGAAATGAAGAAAACAATCCCATTTACAATGGCACCAAAAATTCTGAGATACTTAGAAATAAACCTTACCAAACAGGTGAAAAGACCTGTACTCTGAAAACTTTCAAACACCGATGAAAGAAATTGAAGATGACACCAAGTCATGGAAAGACATTCCACCCCCATGGGTTGGAAGAACAATTATTAAGATGTTCATACTATCCAAAGTACCCTACACATTTAATGCAATTCCTATCAAAATACCAACATTTTTCACAGATCTAGAACAAACAATTCTAAAATTTGTATGGAACCACGAAGACGGTGTACAACCAAAGCAGTCTTGAAAAATAAAACAAAAGCTGGAGGCATCACAACTCTAGACTTCAAGTTATATTACAAAGCTGTAGTAATCAAAACGGTATGATATCGGCACAAAAACAGACACATAGATCAATAGAACAGAACAGAAAATCCAGAAAGAAGCCCACAACTGTAAGCCAATTAATCTTCCACAAAACAGGAAAGAAAATCTAGTGGAAAAATACAGCATTTTCAACAAATGGTGTTCTTCTTACATGAAGAATGAAACTGGACCACCTTCTTTCACTACACACAAAAACTGAAAATGGATTAAAGACATAAATGTGAGATCTGAAACCATAAAAATCCTCGAAAAGAACACAGGCAGTAACCTCTTTGACATGGGCATACCAACATTTTTCTATATATGTCTCCTGAGGCAAAGAACACAAAAGCAAAAATAAACTTTTGAGACTACATCAAAAGAAAAAGCTTCTGCAGAGTGAAAGAAACAATCAACAAAACTAAAAGGCAATATATGAAATGGGAGAAGAAATCTGCAAATTACATAGTCAATAAAGGGTTAATATCCAAACTATATAAAGAACTTAAAAAACTCAACACCCCCAAAAAAACAAAATCCAATTTAAAAAATGGGCAGAACACACGAACAGACGTTTCTTCAAAGAAGACATCTGGACAGCCAACAAATACGTGAAAAGATGTTCATCATAACTTACCATCAGGGAAATTCAAATCAAAACTACAATGAGCTATCACCTCACGCTCTGTCAGAATGACTAAAATCAACAACACAGGAAACAACAGGTATTAGCAGGATGCAGAGGAAAAGGAACCCTTGTGCACTGTTGGTGGGAATGCAAACTGGTGCAGCCAGTCTGGAAAGCTATATGGAAGTTCCTCAAAAAGTTAAAAATAGAACTACACTGCAATCCAACAATTGCTCTGCTGGGTATTTACTCAAAGAATACAAAAACAGTAATTCAAGGATATATGCACTCCTACGTTTATATCAGCATTATTTACAATACCCAAGTTATGGAAGTAGCCCAAGTGTCCAATGATTGATGAATAAGATGTGATATACACATAGTGGAATATTATTCAGCCATAAAAAAGAATGAAATCTTGCCATTTCCATTTATATGGATGGATCTAGACTATAGTGCTAAGCAAAGTCAGTCAGTCAGAGAAAGACAAATACATGATTTCACTCATATGTGGAATTTAAGAAATAAAATGAGCAAAGGAAAAAGAGAGAGAGAGAAACCTAGAAAGACTCTTAATTATAGAGAACTGATGGTTAGCGAGTATGGGGGGTGTGAAATAGGTGATAGGGATTAAGGAATGCACTTGTGATGAACACCAGATGATGTTTGGAATTGCTGAATCACTATATTGTACATCTAAAACTAGTATAACACCGCATGTTAACTGGAATTAAAATGAAAATTATATATCTGTGTGTGTGTGTGTGTGTGTGTGTGTGTGTGTGTGTGTGTATAATCTATGCTCTAAGCTCTCAACATAGATAATATTCCATTAATTGGCCCTGAATTAACTTACTTGTTTAAGGTAGTTATTATAATAGTAAGATCTAAAATTTATTAAGCCCTTACTATGGCCTAGACATTGTTCAAAATACTTCCAAGTATTTACTCATTTAACCTTCACAACTCCCTGAGGCAGACACCATTATCATCCTAGCTTTATAGAGGAGATAAGCAAGGCATAGCATGGATTAAGAAAATTGTCCATGGTCTTGCAGCTAGTCAACAGCACAATAAGGATTCAAATCCGGAGAGTCTTGCTACAGAGCCTCAGCTTTATTCTCTCTACTACCTGCTCTGTGTTAGTTTTATTTCCCCTATTAATTATAAATCTTTCTGCTTTTCTCTAGGAGCCTAGTAAGGGTAATGGATGAGAATGAATATAACTTCGTTCTTGAAGACTAATGATATCACCATGTGATATTACCATGATGTAATACCAAAACCACTCTGATTCATCTTGGTTCCTCCAGGTCTAACAAAGAAAAATAGTCATCATTCTCCTGGGAAGTTCCTAAGACATTCTGATGTTTGTATGACTCTGACTGTTGGGAACAGCCGATATTGGATGTGCAGGTAACTAACAGTTATCACAGGTGGCCCTTGGTCCCTGGTGAAAGACACATAGTTTACCTTTGACAACTCCACATTCTAAGCAGTTAATGGTCTTTGATGGAGACCAAGAGTGTAAGGTCCCAATACTCACTGGGTTCCCATTTCTGTTCATTTTCAAAAGACCAAAACTCTGAATGACTTAAAGCAAGAGAACATAATACACATTTTTATCTCTTAAAACTTGCTGCTTAAAGGTGCAAGAACAACACATAAGAAGTATTCAATAAATACTGACAGAATTTAAAAGAATCTCACTTTATCTCATTGGCCACAAGAAGATGGTTGCCAGATGAAAAACTAGCAAAAAAGCCACATGTAGCAGGGTAATAGCTTCAACCCAGAGATTTTGATTCTTGAGACTGTTGTAGGTAACAAGCTTCATCTCTAAGCAAACAAAAGCAGACAGAGAGATTTCACAATTGCTCCCTTTTGTATCATTTAAGTTGTTTGACACCTTGTGAATCATACATACTAGAGACAGGACCAGATCTTTCTTTGCCTCACTTGAGAAATGACTGAATTCTTCCTTGCCACTAATAAGTGCATTTGTTGGCAAGGTGAGGTGTGTACGCAAGGTGGAAAAGGAGGGGAGGTGATCGGGAAATAAAGTACCCTAGGAAAGGGTGGAGGGGTAAAGATCTCTCTAAACAGTCTTTTAAATTTCCAAATTTGCCTTTAATTCATAAATATTTCACTTTTAAGCCATCATGATGCTTCCCCTTTAATTTCTATCTTAGAGGATAAACCGTACATTTTCAAAGGTACATAATTATTCCTCTTTCTACTCTTTTCTGTCTCCATTGATTTCTCAGTGCATTCTCTGAGGTTTTAGAAAGGAAAGGATATAGTGATAGAGGCAGAGGTCTAACAGCATTGAGTCAACATTGACACTTCTTGGCTTAGGGATAGGGGAAGACTCATGGTACTCAGCCATGAGCCATCTTAATACAGACATTAAGAGGAGATTCAGGCTGCAAAACCTGAAGCCTTGAGAGTGTGACTCTGAGTATGTGCTTCTAATAATTTTGGAATTATTTCCCACACGAGGAGAAAAATCCACCTCTTTTTACACAATCTAAAGGGAAGCCTTGAGAAGAAGCCCAAACTACCTCATAAAAACCCGGATGTTCACACAAATCAATGAACCAAACCTCCCTGTAATCCATAGGGGTGAAATGTTTGCATTGTTTTCAAGGTGGAAAATTGCTGTTAATCTTGAACTCTGAGGGAAAGGAAAACAGGAAGCCTCTGGGAACATAAAATAACATGCTGAACTTTGGAATTAAAACAGGAAAATTCACTGCCTGGCATGCCCTTTGAAAGCAGCTTTCATAGGCCCTTGAAGAAAACAAAAGGAATCTGTTCATGAAAGATTCACTGGGTCATATATGTTTGCTCAACATGTTTACTGTGACTTGGAAATCTGACCACAGAAACTTGCTCAAGTAAGAGGGTCTGGTTTTAAAAAGCTTTCAAATATCACCTCTTGCTTTTCCTATCCTTTCTGTTCATGTTCCTTGTCTTCTTTCATTCCAAGACCTATATTAATTTCTACTAATATAAATGTTTCTGTACCTAGGAAAGCCTACATTAACTCATAGCATGTCTGTAAGTTCAAGGAGCACCTCAAACCATTTCTATGTGCATAGTGTGGTAGAAAGAACACTGGGAGTCTGAGAACTGGGATCCATTTTACCCCTATCAGGGACTGATTATGGACAACTAATTCTTCTGTTCTACAGCTTCATTTTTTTAAGGGGTGAACATCACCAGAAAATAGAAACTCCTTTTTAAATGATCTGATCCCAGGGATCAAGCTTGCTTATGCTTAAATTATATAACATTCACTAGAATATAAACTATGAGTGCTAGGTCTTGGTCTGTTTTGTTCAGAACCTAGAACAGTGCCTGACTCTCAATAACCAAGTATTGAATGATGGATGGATGACCGAATAAAAAGAAGGTCTTTGTCCATAAAGGGCTGTGGTCCAAGCAGAATTATTATGTTGAACAAGCCTGAATTGAGCCTGGGTGGCTCAGTTGGTTAAACGTCTGACTTTGGCTCAGATCATGATCTCATGGTTCATGAGTTCAAGCCCAGTGTCAAGTTTAGTGCTGACAGCTTAGAGCCTGGAGCCCGCTTTGGATTCTGTGTCCCCTCCTCTCTCTCTCTCTCTCTCTCTGCCCCTTCCCCTTCCCTCCTGCTTTCTTTCTCTCTGTCTCTCTCTCTCTCTCTCTGTCTCTCTCTCAAAAATGAATAAATACTGGGGCGCCTGGGTGGCTTAGTCGGTTAAGCGTCCGACTTTCGCTTAGGTCATGATCTCGCGGTTCGTGGGTTCGGGCCCTGCGTCAGGCTCTGTGCTGACTGCCAGCTCAGAGCCTGGAGCCTGTTTCAGTCTGTGACTCCCTCTCTCTCTGACCCTCCCTTGCTCACGGTGTCTCTCTCTCTCTCTCCTAGAAATAAATAAAAAACATTAAAAAAAATGAATAAATACTAAAAAATTTTTTTACTTTAAAAAAAAAAGAGAAGAACCTACCAGGAGCAGAGCATTTATGACAAGGTAGGGTCCAGAGGAAGGGGCCCTTTTCCCAGCCTGTAAAGATAGGTGCTGGTGCTATGGAGCCACAAGGGAGAAATGAATAAGAGGTCTAAGCTTGACAAGAAAAAAAAGCCTCAATTTCAGAGGCTGGATGAGCACCAGTTTCAAGCACTGGCATGTAAAGTGATATGCATAAATAGGGAAAACCACAGATAGAAGAGAGAGATTAACCCAACCAACGCAAATATGATAGAAAAAGACCTGAGGGTCAAAGTGACTGTATATATAACCAAGAAAGCAGTACGTGCTGTTACTATGAAGGGAAGGAATCTTTTTGTAATTGCTGGCACTGGTCAGATTCTTGTTAGGGTCATGGATCTTGATTTCTATATTTTAAATGAAGCAGGGGTCTGAAAAGGAGGAGGAGAAAATTAGGCAAAATAGGAAATTATTTCAAGGGAAGAAAATAAGCTAAAGAATTCAGTATTGCTTTATTTGTAGCAAACTAAGGAATGATGCTTTTGGTATTACTTTCAAATATAGACAGTAAGTTTTTTGATTCATTGTGAAGAAAAACTTCCTGATCAAGGAAATAAGTTAAAAAACCATGCAAGTAGAGAGGAGGCTGACGTCCTTGCATTGTGGACATAGTATTTTCAAAAGTAGACATTCATTTGGAAAACAGTCTGGTAGTTCCTCAAGCAATTAAACACAGATTTACCACAAGATCCAGCAATTCCACTCTGAGACATATACCCCTGAGAAATGAAAACATATGTTCACAAAAACATGCACACGTTCATAGCAGCATTATTCATAACCATCACGAAGTAGAAATAATAGAAACAATTCAAATATCTATCACATGATAAATGGATACGCAAACATGTGGCGTATCAATACAACAGAATGTTATTCGTCGATAAGAAGAAATGAAGTACTGATACAAACTACGTGGATCAACCTTGAAAACATCATTCAAAGAGAAAGAGGCCAGTCACAGAAGGCCACATATTTTATGACTGCATTTATGTAAAATGTACAGAGTAAGAAAATAAATGAAAAGAGAAGGTGGGTTGGTAGTTGCCTAGGTCTGGAGCAGGGGAAAAGAGGAGTGGAGACTGACTGCTAATGGGCACAAGATTTCTTTTTGGAGTGATAGAAAAAATACTCTAAACTTAGACGGTGGTGGAGGCTGCACAACTCTGTGAATATACCAAGAACCACTGACTTCTAGACTTTAAATAGGCAAATTTGGGGGCATATATGTTACATCTTAATAAAGCGGTTCCATCGTTTTTAAGAGCATCCATTCACCTGGCCTGAAAGGGTTTAAGTGTAGTCAGGCTGAGGCAAAGAGTGTACCATTAGACCTCTTCCCAGCTCTGGAAAACAATTTTTCTATGACTTAGACCCATTAAGATACCAGACTTAAGTGATCCAGACTAAACAGACTGAACGTTTAAAAAGGTCACAAAGGGGTGCCTGGGTGGCTCAGTCACTTGAGCGTCCGGCTCCGACTCAGGTCATGATCTCACGGTTCGTGAATTCGAGGCCTGTGTGGGGCTCTGTGCTGACAGCTCAGAGCCTGGAGCCTGCTTTGGAGATCGTGTGTCCCTCTCTCTCTGCCCCTCCCCCGCTCACTCCTGGTCTCTCTTTCAAAAATAAACACTAAAAACTTTTTTAAAAAATAAAAAGCTCACAAGTACCTCTTTATAGAGATCAGAAGGGCAGATGCTTTACTCTGAGTGCACTAGGGAAACCTGTTAAGACTCAACTTCCACTGTCCAGAAATGGAAAGTCCAATATGTAGAATCCAAGCTACATGCCCTCTTTCCTAAATGACTATCTTTTACTTCAGTTTTCCTATCCTATCTTCCTACTGCCACTCTTGCAATCTCTTAGAGAAAGAAGACAATGTGATCTTTTAAAATGTAAACCAGAACATGCTACTCTTCCTCTGGTACTTAACATGAAGTCCAAATATTTACCTCCTCCTGTAAGTCTCACAGGAGCTGACCCCTGCTTCCCTTCCCACTCTTACTTTTACAGATAGGTTCCAGTCACAACGGCACTTTTCTGGTTCCTGTGGTACAAAACGGATTTCCACCTTAAAGCCCTTGCATTCATTAGCTGTGTCCTCTGCCAGGAACGCTCTTCCTCCTGAAGCTATGTGGCTGGATGCCTTTTCTCTTTACTGAAGGTTCACCATCTCATTAGCATGTCGATCCCACTCGAGCATACTGCTTTATCCTTGGTGCTTCATCATAAAATAGTCATTCAGTATTTGTTGAAAGAATGAAGTACTGATTTCTTCATTTTGAGGAACTATGATATTTACCTCTTGTAACAATCCCGTGGGATTCCCACTTTATAAATGGGGTAGTAGAGACATGATCTATAAGAGGCTATATAACACGCAGAGGTGGATTTTGTTCTGTATAAGCATAACTGAGTGGGAGAATAATTTAGTGATTCTCGCTGTATTTTCCCATTTCTCCTTTGCTAAAAAGGTTGTCAGGCTTTGTATCTTCTTGTCTCAGGGACTGCCACTGGGTTGTTTGAAGGCAGTGGCTCTTCCTGTATTTTGTATATCTTTCCTGTATTTCTTCTAGTTGAAGAGCTGATGGAGTGGTGGGGGAGGAGAGACATGCCTTTGAAAGGCGTCAGTCTGAAAAGGAAAATTCCAGAAGACTCAGAATGAGACTGGAGTCTTGGAGAAGCATGTTCAGTGTATTGTAATGACCCAGTAGAAAGCAAGGCTTCAAAGGGACACTGTCCTAGGTATGATTCAAAAAGCCACAGCTCTCGTGCTTTAGCACAGTTTGACCTCTCCGGGTAAGTTAGAGGGGTTGGAAATAGAAAGTTGGCTATTAAGAGACTAGAAAGATTTAGACCCTGATGGTCAGTGTGACCATGATGTATGGAGGTAAGAAAGCCATGTCCCCTGGTACTACACTATGTTATCTCCCCTTTGAGGATGCAAAAATCAAGCGAAAATAAAAATCTTCTGTGTTCCTGAAAAAAAAATAACAGAAATTTGGGTAAATACCTTAATAAGCCAACATGTGCACTAGGAATCTGTTCACACTGCTCCCCCCACCCAGGCAAAGTAAGTGGCTGCTCCAGGCCTGAAGGAGAGAACGGTGGCTAAGGGTGTGAGGCACCCTGCAGAGAAATCAAAGCCAGCACCTATTACATAATGCACTGAAGGANTTTCTCCACATCCTCGCCAGCATCTAGAGTTCTCTGATTTGCTCATTTTAGCCACTCTGACTGGCGTGAGGTGGTATCTCAGTGTGGTTTTGATTTGTATTTCCCTGATGAGGAGGGATGCTGAACATCGTTTCATGTGTCTGTTGGCCATCTGGATGTCCTCTTTGGAGAAGTGTCTGTTCATATCTTCTGCCCATTTCTTCACTGGGTTGTTTGTGTTTCGGGCGTGTAGTTTGATGAGTTCCTTATATATTCTGGATATTAACCCTTTATCTGATATGTCATTTGCAACTATCTTTTCCCATTCCGTTGGTTGCCTATTAATTTTCTGGGTTGTTTCCTTGGCTGTGCAGAAGCTAGGGGTGTGCTTTTAAATAGGAAGGCAATTTAGTCTTCTTAGCTGTTGGTTCAGAGATGCCAAGTTAAAGATAAATCATTGCCACTTTCCAAAGTATACCTGAAGGGAACTGGCAAGTCAGTCGATGACCGGTCAGGGGTTCAGCCACCTGGGAGTGTTATCCTTTTAGTGAGGTTCACTGGGTAACTGACAGGGCTCTGCTTCAATGGTTTGTCTTTCCTTGGCATCAGAGGACTTGCTCTGGCCTAGGCTTCCAGCTTCTTCTCCTGAGTCACCACAGCCTCCATAATGGAGGCCATATTGTCCTCACCCAAGGAGAAAGAAGTTTTCTACTCATATCACCAGCCCTCTGGAGGAGGCAACTAATCTCCTTCACCAAGTGGAGAGAAAACAGGACTCTGCCAATATTCAGCTGGTTCAACAGCTTAAGTGAAATCCCAGCTAGGGTAACATGAGAGCATTAAGTGTTTAAGCAAGATTTATGAGGTGGCGCATTCCTGAGCAGTCGGGTTACTACCATAGTCCAGGTATCATTAGACTGAAAACTGCAGATTGTACCATTCACTCAGCTGGAATTTCTATAAAGTAGCACATTCCTGTCTTCCGAAATCCTGATGAATCCCAAACTTTCTCACCAACATGAATATACAAAGAGGTAAACATACACTCTTGTTCTGCCTTTGCTGGGTTCGTTTTCTCCACCCTCCCACTCAGCCCTTCGCTAGAAGCTCCCATGTCTGGTTTGTCTCAGCATGCTAAGCTCCAGGTGTGCTGCCTCAGGCAGGGCACCCCTGTGGTAACTCCCTAAACTGGGTATTCAGCCTGTCTGAATATTAGACTATGGTACAAGAAGCACGGGAGACTCCTGCCCATCCAACGAGCTGGACCCCTCAGGCTTCTGGGAGGAGCCTAGCAGAAAGGCAGATACAGGCCCAGTCTCTACCCTTCCTCCTGAAAGATGCCTCCATGAGAATGTTTTATAGACATGATAAATGGAACCTAGCCAGAAACTGAGCTCCTGTTATCTTCCAAAAGGGACCCGTATACCAGACACATCTCTCTCTTAGGGGTACTCACTCGCATTTCCATTTCCCAAACTAAAATTCATCAAGTCATCTGACTTCCTTCACCTTCATTCCTATATTCATTCTACAACATCTAAGAGGTTCCCGTTTGTGGAGTTCTTTCACACTCTCTCTCCTTTCCCATAACCCCAGATTCAAGAATGTAGCTTCTTTCAGTCTCCTACAGGCCAAATTCAACTCCTTTCTCCCAAGCCAGGTGACTCTTCATCATTTACTTTCCATTGTTTTTTGGAAAAACAAATATTTTATCAAGCAACCAGTATTTTTTGAGTTCTTACTCTGTGTTGGATACTATTCTAGGTTCTGAGTATAAATTGCAAAAACAAAAAATGCATTGTCAGTACCATTTTTTGGAGCTTACGTTTAATAGTGGAGGGGGCACAATATAAACAAAAATACAGTAAATCAGATGGTGGAAAATGATGTGGGGGTGGAATGGGGAAAAGTAAGGGAAATAGAGAACACTAGGAAGGAAATACTACTATTGTAGTGAAATAGGGTCGTGAAAGAATGCCCTCCTGGGAAGGCCATATTGTAGCAGAGACTTGAAGGAAATGAATGAGTATATGCACGAGTCATGGGAATACCTGGGAAAGGAGTAGTCTGTGTTTAGGGAGAACTGAACAGTACTAAAGCCCTGAGGCAAAGGCAGACATGGTGTGTTCCAGGATCAGCATGGAGGCCAGTGTAGCTTCAACAGAAAGTGTATGAAAGGGTAGTAGGTAGTAGGGACTGAGAAGGAGCAAAGGGCAAAGCCATCTGGTGTAGGTCCTTGTAGGCTGTTGCAAGAACTTTAGTTTTTACTTCAAGTGAGATTCAGGGCCTCTGGGATGGGGGTGGGGGGGGGGATGAGCAGAGACATCATTAAATTTTTAAAAGAATTACACTAGCTACTTTATTGAAAATAAGGGGGAAATAGTGAAACAAGGGAACCCAGTGGGGAAGCCATTATAGTAGTGCTGGTTGAGAGATGATGTGGCCTGAACTAAGGCTTAGTGGCAGGGGTATTGAGAAATAGTTAGATTTTGAAAATATCTTAAAGGTATAGCAATAGGATCTACTGATCAATTAACTGTAGGATGAGAGATAAAGCAGGCTCCAACATCTTCCATCTAAGCAATTGCAAGACTGGAATACACATTTGTTGAGATGTAGAAGACAGGAAAGAGAAAGCTGATGTTGGGAGACGGAGTGGTGAAAACTAGGAATTTGGTTTCGGACAAGTGAATTTTGAGATGCTTTCCAAGTTGCATGGCAATGTCACAGACACTTGGAATATGTGAGTATGGAGGTCCAAGAGGTTGGGTCTAGATATGTACATTTGAGAGCTCTTAGCATTTTGATGGCATTGATGGGACCAGTGAGATCACTAGGGAGTGAGTACATGTGACATCCGGTAGGGTGTGAAATGGTCCTGAGGATATCTCTGTCTACAGAGAACAAAAACCCTTTGCTCCTTAGGTTGCTCCCCCAGGCTGTTCCAACACCCTATCTTTCCTTCTACCCAGTATCTATCCCGGTTATTACTTTCATCCTCCCTTCATTGAGCCCCAGGCACACCTTACACACTTCTATTCTAAGCTCAACTGCTACCTATCTTAAAAGGTCCAATTCAAATCCTACCTTTATTTATTCACTCATCAAGTATGTTTTGAAAATCTACAGTGTTGGATGCCAAAAATATATGAATGACAAAGATACTGCTTTCCAGAAAGCCTTTCCTTACCCCCTGCCTAACTGCCCTTCCCTTCATCTTCTACAGCAACCAAACCCAGGAATTTTCATTGGCCCTGACTATGGGACAAGCTCTGTGATAAGTACCGGGACAAAATCAGAAATAAGAAATGATCACAGGCTATTGGACAAACAGACAAGTAAATGTGAAGTCACAAAAAAGCCTGCTGCTTGCTATGGTAGGAGAATGCAGTGTGGTAGGCAGACTAATGCCCCCTGCCTCCCGTCGAAGATGTCCACATCCTAACACCTAGAACCCGTATGTTACTTTGCATGGCAACAGGGAAATTAAGGTTACAGGTGAAATTAAGTATACTCATCAGCCAACCTTAAAATAAGGACATTATCTTGGGCCCAATGTGATTGCCAGAGGGCTTAAAAGTGGAAGGAGGCGGAAGGGAAGAGCCAGAGAAAGAGGAGTGACTACAGAAGTAATGTTGTGGGCTTTGAAGATGGAGGAAGGGAACCACACAGCACAGAATGGAGGTGACCTCTAGAAATTGGAAAATACAAGGGAATAGGTTCTCCTCTAAAGCCTCCAGAAAAGAATACAGCCCTATTGGCATCTTGAATTGAAAAGCCCCATGAGTCCCATGTTAAACTTCTGAACTGTAGACCTCTAACCGAATAAAGTGGTCTGGTTTTTAGCCATTACACTTGTGGCAAGCTGTTATGTTAGCACCAGAAAACTAACATGACACTCCATGGTCACTTATCTCTTTCCAAGGTGTGTGGTATCTCCCCAATATTGCCAATTTCCAAAGAGGAGAGACAATGAAAATCCCTTCTTAAACTCCCTCTGTTAATGCTTCTATTAGTCAGGGTTCTTTGGTTGCAAAGAAAAGAAAACTTAGTAAAGTTTTTCTTAAGCTAGGAAACTGGCTCGCCAAATGGAAAGTTGTGGGCTAGGTCCAGGGTTAGGCACAGCAGAAAAGAGATGCTCAGGTGGTGCTGATGTCAAATACCCATCTCTCCTCTGTGCTTTTCTCTCTGCTCACTCCATTCTCAGATGGGCTCTTTCTATATGCTGACAGAGATGTTAATCGGCAGCTCCAGGTTTATGTTCCATGGGCTTACCAACTCTAAATGAAAGAGGGTACTTTTTTTTTTCTCAATCCTAGAGGTTGACACTCAGTGGCTTTTTGTGTGTTGTCTGTCTGACCCTGATCTAATCATGGTGGCCAACAGGGTTCCCAAGGCTCAATGCCCAACCTGGGTCATGTGTCCATCCTCCAGAGATCAGGAGCAGGGTCAGAACAGAGCCCAGTGTGTGGAGAGGATGAGGGGGGTCCACAGTGACCTTCCTGACCCTATAATGCCATAGCAGGGAATAGTTGCCAGAAGCAGGATATCAGGGAAGTGAAAGGACTATAAAGTCGGAAAGGCTTAGGTTCAAATTCCATCTCTGTCCTTTATTGCCTGGGTATCTATCAGCAAATCTTATTACCTTTCAAAGCCTTGGTTTCCTTATAAGCAAATTTATGGAGTAGTATCTGCCTCATTGAACACTTTTTTAACTAGATGATGTGCATAAAACTGCCTAGCAATGTGTCTGGCATGGACAAAGTGCTCAGGAAATGTAGGTTCCCTTCCCTTTTCGCATGTAGCGAAGGGGAGTGTCCTACAGCCAGGCAGCCTCGTACAGAATACCTCTACCATGCCTCATATTCCACTCATCTCCAGAAAGCCTTACTCATCACTATTTTAATATGCCACCTTGAGTCTAGCTCTTCAGGGTCATCTTAGAATCCATCTTAGCTAGCTAAAGGGGAATTCTCTTCAATTACTCATTTAGAAGCAATGACTCCCTGCACTCCTTCAAGATTTCTCTCTTACAGAATATACTGCTAGGACCTAATCTGTAATGGAAGGAAAATGCAAGAGCTAATGTGCACACAGAGCTTCTACTTTCCACCAATTCAAAGCATCCTAGTACCCTGGAAAGGGGGGGGAGTGCTGTTTGCATCTGAGGTGGAGAAAGCAAAGCTCTGAGTGGCTACAGAATTTGCTAAGATTTCAGCACATCAATAGCAAAGCTGGGAGTAGGTATTAACAACCCAACTCAGGTACTTCTCCAAGTTATCAGACTAAGGAAAACACATCTATCTGGCACTGTACCCAGAGATAACCCATTCATTATCTCACATCTTACCTCAAGCTATCACTACCCACATCAAGTGCTAAAACAGGACTGGCAAAGCCCTGCACAGAATTCCAACCAGAGCTAGTTCATTTCTACAGAGACTCAATAAAGAAAGACTTGATAAAGAAAAACTAGGAAAGAGGTAAAGAGGGTGTCTCCAAGTCCTTAAGACCCATCACTAGCTTTTTTACTTTTTCTGTTCTTTTATTTCTAGTGTTATTTTATATCTTGGCTAAGGCACCCTTAACTCCAGACCTCACCCATTCCTGGTGGCTAAGTATTGTAACACCCTCTGAACCTTGATGGAGAGAGTTTTCCTCATCACCCATGCAGCCAGAAGATAGAAAAACTTCTAAAAATTCCATTCCACTAGAATCCAAGTGGAAAATCACATTGCAGCCTTGTTTCCAAGCCAATAAAGATGAACAATCTAATAATGGGGAAGGGAGGAGAAGAGAGGGGAGACTTTGGGAGAGAATGAATAGAGGGGAAAAAGAAAAGAAAACCCTAAAGCTATCTTCAAATGTCAGGGGACAAAATGAAATTAAGTTGCCCAGATGCACAGAATGAAAACATGATTTAGTCATTCCCTGAAATCTTCAAGCGTAAATAATAGGCTCCATTTTAGCCTACCCCAACTAGGCACGAATCCCATTCACAGGTCTACATAAAAAAAAATAATAAATCTCTGAAGACATCATTAAATCACCCTAAACCTGCTTCCAAAGGAAAATGCCAAGTAATGAAATTATATCAATAAAAAGATGTGGGTCACAAACAGGGGAAGGCTGTAGAGCGAATAGCATCCTTCTACAAAGCTTTAGGAGGAGACTGTGAAAATGGCTGGCTTTGCTCTTATACAGAGGAACACTCAGTTTGCTTACTGAGCCAGCCTTCATTTTTGCTGTTTTCCTCCTGAGGCAGCAAGAGGATTTGTGAGGTCTTATTTTGCATACTTAGCTTCACAGAAGGAAAGCAATATGGTGTACCATTGGGGGGGAAATGACAGCAGTCTACACACATAAAGCAAAAATTGAATCAAAGCATTGCCATGTGAAACTTAATCAAAAACGGAGTTAGATTCATGTTCAGACTGGTTGATAGTTTGGCAGGGAGGGTCATAGGCTCACTTACTGTTTTCTGAGCCAAAGCAGGTTTTATGGCAGCTCTTAACACTACTGACCCTACCTCCTTGGGGACTTTCCTTTCTCTGAGCTGTGAAAATACCACACTCTCATAACAGTTTCCCCTATACCTTTTTGGACATGTTTTCTTAATTTCCCCAGGGGGTAACGCTTCTCTTCTTGATGTTCCAGTGTTTGATCCAGGATTCTCCTCTTTACTGGGCTCACTCTCCCTGGGTGTTCTGGTCTGCTCTTAGGACCCCAGATGCCATCCTTGTGCTCAGGGAGGTCTTCCCCTCTGAGTTTTAGAGTTTTCTAATAGTTGCTTTATTGGACATCTCCTTTCTGGTTCCTCAATGCAGCATGTTCTTCAAATTCTTTAACTTCTCTTCCCAAGCTGCCATGTTTTTGGTACTTCTGCCTCAGTGAATAGCCCAACTGTACTAATAAAAAACTGGGTGACATTCTTAAATCCCTCTACTTAATACTGAGGTCCTGTTTACTCTGTCTTCTAAATATACATTGAATCAATCCACCTTACTTTTCCATTCTGCCACCATTCTTGTCCAAACTATGATATCGGGTGGCAGTGTAGAAAAGAAGTTAAGAGAAATGTCCTTGGAGCCAGGGTTCACCTTACAGCATACCACCTTGGGCAAGGTCATTTAATCTATTTATGCTTCTCATAATGATGAGTTTATTGCCATAAACTGATGGCAATGCAACACACCTCACAGAGCTGCTGTACAAATTAATGACGACACATGTGAAGGGCTTAGAAGAGTTAGCTCAAGAAAGTATTAGTTGTGGTTACCTAGATTATCATCACGATTATTACTGCTTTATTATCATCCACCTTGATAACTGAATCTCTCACCTAACTTCATCTTATATCCACTAATACTTCTCTCCAATGTTTTCTGCACGTTACAGCAAGAGTTATGGTTCCTAGGCAAATCCTATTAGGACACCAGCTTGATTATTCAATTGCCCTCATGGTCAAGTCCAAGTCCCTTTAGCATAACTAAAGAGGCTCTTCAGTACCTAGCTTTTCTTTGCACCTCTCTAGCAACTAGTCCTTTCTGACATCTCTGGTTTTCTCCACATGACTAAAATACTCTTCCTCTTCTACACAGATAATTCCGGCTCTCCTGTAAATTCTCCATTGGGTGCCCCTGGTCTCTGTTGAAGAATTATCACTGGAAACAAAATCTTCTTACAGCCCAGAAAACCTCCCCACAGAGGTAGCAGAGACAGAAAACAATTTTATTATTGAAGAAAACAATAAACCAGAATGTGACGTCCGCTGCAGGCCATCCCCACAGAGATTGCAAAGACAGAAAGAAGTCTAAGGGGCTCCTGGGTGGCTCAGTTGGTTAAGCGTCTGACTTCAGCTCAGGTCATGATCTCGCAGTTCGTGGGTTCAAGCCCCGCGTCGGGCTCTGTGCTGACAGCTAGCTCAGAGCCTGGAGCCTGCTTGCTTCACATTCTGTACCTCCCTCTCTCTTTGACCCTCCCCTGCTCACACTGTCTGTCTGTCTCTCTCTCAGAAATAAATAAAACATTTTAAAAAAAGACAGAAGGCTCACCCTTTTGGTAGCTAAGCAGATACAACACATTAATCCATGTTTTAAAGATAAATAACTTGTCTACAAGTAAGAGAATAACACCATTTGTCACACATAGTGCAACCTAACTTTACCTTGTAAGCGGGGTGACCATCTATGTTAGCCTATTGACCTTAACCAGAAGAAAAACAAATTTCTTATATCTTTATGAAGGGAAGCAGTTTTGCAATTGAAACAAAGTTCCCATCACAATTAGGCTCCTACCCTCCAACAGACACTGGACTACTGAGGCGCCATCTCCCTTGATGTTTACATTTCAAGGAGATGGGTCCCTAGTCCTTGAGAAAGACATTCCCGGTCCTAAAGCTGACAATAGGCCTATCTAGTTTTCAAAAAGAATTGTTTTGTTCGTAAAAATTTACATACATTTCAAAGAGAGGAGAAAATAATTACAATGTTTCTAAGGTAAATGCTCTGAGAAAAAGGAAGACACAAAAATTTCTTCCCTTATTTCTAACAGGAAAGATTAAACCTCTAATTATTCATTTGTATTGATCCTTACCAGGATAGCTTATGAGACTGCCATGTCTGCTAAAAAAGCACTCTTTCCTTCACCTATATTACACTTGAAGCAGCCATTCAGTATTTAATTCATTAAATATTTAATGAATACCTAACAGGGGCTGGACACTGGCTATACTGTGGTTAACAAAGTGGTATGATCTTACCTGAACGAAGCTTACATATATTAGGTGAGGAAGTTAGACAAATAACGAAACAAATAAATAACTGTATAATTAAAAACGTAAGTATAAAACATGTTGCTTTCAAATAGAAACATTTTGTTCAAGAAGCAATTAATTTTTGAATAAATATATTTCCAGAGCTCTATAACTTAGCAAAGAGCAACTGCTTGGACAAATAAAAAGTAAAAATTAAGAATGGAGGGGCCCCTAGGTGGCTCAGTTGGTTGAGCGTTTGACTTCAGCTCAGGTCATGATCTCATGGTTCATGTGTTTGAGCCCCAAGTCAGGCTCTGTGCTGACAGCTTGTTCAAAGCCCGGACCCTGCTTCAGATTCCATGTCTCCTCCTCTCTCTACCCCTCCCCCGTTCACACTCTATCTCTCTCTGTCTCTCAAAAATAAATAAATGTAAAAAAAAAAAGTTAAAGAAAAAAATAATGGAATTGGTCTCGTGGTGCCTCTGTGGCTTTGTTGGTTGAGTGGCCAACTATGGTTTCAGCTCAGGTCATGAACTCACAGTCATGGGATAGAGCCCCACATCAGGCTCTGCTCTGACCTTGGAGCCTGCTTGGGATATTCATTCTCTCTCTCTCTCTCTCCCCCTCCCTCTGCCCCTCTCTCCTGCTCATACTCTCTTAAAAAAATTCAAAATTAAAAAGGAATGGAATTGATATCTAGCCCCCCCAGAGAGTGACTGCCTGTCAAGTGGGCAGAATGGGTTGAGAGTAAGGAAATGAGTTCATTGCTGCCATTGTCTGCCTCCCTCTTTTCAGGATAAGAGGACAGTGTAAACAAACTTAAGAACTGAAATATCAGTGCTGATGCAAATTCAGACAGTCGAGATGTGTGGCTTTAAAACCAGTGTTCTATTTCCTAGGACATTAATTAGGAGAAGTATTCAATTCTCTAGGTATTGTCTGACTGGTAACCTCAGCCCAGACCATGTATTTCATTGCAAGGGACTTGTGAGAAAGGGTTGAAAGTTTGAGATTTACCTGAGAGACAGGCAACACCATAGCCAATTCCAGGCAGCCTATTTCCAAGGGCCCTACCTCTCTGGGCAACACTGTGCCTCATTATTACTCCCATCCTATATCCCAGCCAAAAATATGTCTCACTGCCCTGAAGATAAATTCCATCATTCTATTCTAGGCCCTAATCTAACATATATATTTCTTCAGTGTTAACTCTGGTCCAGGCAAGAAGGCTCCCTCTTTGGAAGATGTAAGGGTGACATATCAAGTCCTTTGAAGCTGACTTTGGTTGTCTGGGGAACCATGTTTAAAGATGAACACCAGGGATATTTATCTTTGAAATTACAGCAGTGACCTCCAGCTCTTATTTGTTGGGCTTGTGAAGGAAGAATCCAGAAAGAAGCATGATTTTGTGTTCATCAGAATCACCTACAGGTACTAGCATTTCTAATTCAGTAGGAGCCTGAGAATCTGTATTTGTAACAATTTTCCAAGTGATGCTGATCTACTACTCTAGGGACCAAACTTTGAAAACAAACAAACAAACAAACACTGTATGATGTTAATAGTTGTTAATCTTGACTGACTGTCATTAGAATTATCTAGAGTGCTTTTTAAAAATACTGACGTTAGGGGTGCCTGGGTGGCTCAGTCGGTTAAGTGTCCAACTTCAGCTCAGGTCATGATCTCATGGTTCGTGGGTTCGAGCCCCACGTCGGGCTCTGTGCTGACAGCCAGCTCAGATCCTGGAGCCTGTCTTCAGATTCTGTGTCTCCCTCTCTCTGACCCTCCCCTGCTTATGCTGTCTCGATCTCTCTCTCCAAAATAAAAGTTTTTAGAAATTTCTTAATAAATAAAAATAAAAATACTGATGTTGGAATACTACATTGGATAAATAAAATCAGATGGCCAGTATAGGGCCAACTATCTGTATCTTTTAAAGTGCCACAGAGAAACCAGGGTTGAGACAACTATTTTAGATAAACACCTGAAGAAAGAAAGCAGAGCAATGAGGAGAAAAGTAGAAAGGGTAGTGCGTGAACATCAATGAACATCCTCTCTAAACATGTGGGAAGATATAAAGTGGAATGAAAACATGGTAGATATGATAATACGGTCCAACCTTCTCCTATGAAAGATGGACCAGTGAAGAGGAGTGATTTGCCCAACATTTCAAAGCAAATTAATGGTTAATTTGGATGTGAGCCCAAGTTCTCATAAGTTCCAGTGATTTTTTCCCCTCACCAAAATTATTTTTCAGCTCTGACATTCTTCAAAACACTCATGAGAAATTCACCCTCAGAGAAAGGCAGTAAAGACGGAAGAACACTATGTGGTAACTCCCAAGCTGTAGGATCAGGAACACCAAGGTGGGTCACTTAGTTCAGTCTAATAGGGTAAAATCATCAGTCAGCATTAACTAACGGAGAGCAAATGGCAGTTCATAAAGAAAGGAATAAGCCTTTAAATAGTGAGTATGAAATAACAGAGTAAGATTTGCGTTTTAGATAGATCACTTTGTCAGTAGTGAAGTTTGATTTGAGGAGAGCTCATCTGCAGGCAGGGGAACACTTAAGGGGCTGTTGAAACAGTTCAGGAGGTACATAAGGGTATAACTTAGGGACCAGGAAGGAGCAATGGATTTGAGAGACTTTGAGAACTGAATACCCTAAGATTTGGTGATTGATTTGATATGGCATATGAGAGAAGTGGGTGGATCGAGGATGATGCCCACTGCTCTGGACGGAGCAAGGAGCAGCAGTTGCACTGAAAACTGAGGGGTTTGTAGTTTATCCAAGCAGAGATGTCTAGTAGCTGCTGGGTAAGAGAAAAATTGTTTACAATTCCCACTCAGAGAGAAAGTCAGAATCACAGGAGGAGGTGATAAAACCTGCAGGCAATGCAATCATGGACACTTGGGGGGATGCCAGCATTTCAAGAGAGAGGCAGATAAGATGGGTCAATTAAAAAGAACAAGCCTGTAGTGGAACAAAAGTACTGATGTGTGAGTCAGCATCTCTCTACATGGCTTTTCCTCTATTCCTCGCCCATGCTTGAAGAAGAAACCTGTATTTGGCCTCTCATCTCTTGTTTCTTCTCCTTTCCAAAATAGCAAAGCAACAAAAGGCAAGCAAATCTATAGAATAAAGAGATGGATGAAAAAGAACCTCCCATCTAGAGCTCCAGAAGCTAATTTTGGAGAGGATCAAGACCAGCTATGTGATGGGGCGCCTGGGTGGCTTAGTCGGTTAAGCGTCCGACTTTCGCTCAGGTCATGATCTCGCGGTTCGTGGGTTCGAGCCCCGCGTCGGGCTCTGTGCTGCCAGCTCAGAGCCTGGAGCCTGTTTCAGTCTGTGACTCCCTCTCTCTCTGACCCTCCCCTGCTCACGCTGTCTCTCTCTCTCTCTCTGCTAGAAATAAATAAAACATTTAAAAAAAAAAAAAAAAGACCAGCTATGTGATTTAAGATTTAAGGAAACTTTTGAGTATTCTAGGACTCTTTGGTAAATGTGGTGAATCAGATTCCCTTTAATATTCTTTGAGGGATGTAAGGTTAAGTTACTTTTACTTGTTGCTCTGGACATCTCTGAAAAGTCTCTGCATGGAGATTGAAGCAACATGACATGACAAATTTACCAATTTTAAGAAGGAATCACCAGGGAGGTAGGAGGGAAACAGAAGAAAGCAATGCCACAGAAAGCAGTGACATAGAGACCAGTCCACAGCCCTGTGTGCTACTGAGGGGTCAGATGAGCACAGTTAACTTCTGTCAATATAAGCTTTGGAAGAGTTGATAATCAGAAATCAGTGAGCAAAGAATAAATGGGAGATGAAGAAATGGGGCAATGAGTTCAATCTACTCTAACAAAAAGCTTGACTGATAAAGAAGAATTAGGAGTAGCTCATGGGAAATAATACTATTTGAAATGAAACATCAGTTTATGCATGTACCAAAGGATGGATCTGGGCAGGTATATGCAGTTCAAATACTTTGATTCTCTCTTGCTCCAAAGTCAAGGACCAGCTCCTCTTCCCTGATGACTTGATCTCAGAACCACTTCCCTCATTAACTGCTGGTCAATCATACATTACTCTCATGGAATAATGCTGAAGGAGGAGTAGCAAATAAGAATTGGGCTTTTATCCAAGAATATTTGGGAGAGGACTTCCCATGCTTTCTCTTATGTGCTCACTAGAGCAGTATCGTTTTTTCTTTTTTAGTTTAAAAGTTCCCTACAAAAAGTTATTACAGAACAACATCAAAAATGAAGTAATCTGACTTCAATTCTCTCTTTTAATTGAAACGTGTTAAATTATATCTATTCGGTATACAGTAATAATGATGTTCCTAGACAAGCTAGACTTTGTGCACACTAGGTCCCTAGCTTATCCTGAATGAGGTCATTGCTTCTTTAGAGAGGAAGATTTACCCAGGAGGAGAAAAGTTAAACCCATGACCATTCTTACATTCCTACTTGCAAATTTAAAACTCTCTTTGATGATTTCTAGTCAAAATCGGCTTGCCTGAAAATAGATTTGACAGTAGTGTGCTAAGAAAGTAGCAAATTATCTTTAAGTTATTGTAATAGAGTTGACATTCTGCTATTAGACATCCATTCTTGAGGGTTTGGTATTGCCCTGCCTCAAAATGTCTGATTAGTGCTACACAAAGGAATGTGTTAGAAATGCTGGTTTTCCCATCTCACTCTAGATCTGCTGAATCAGAACTGGTGGAGGGTAGAGGTGCCTGGGTGGCTCAGTCTGTTAAGTGTCCGACTCTGGCTTAGGCCATGATCTCGTGGTTCATGAGTTCAAGCCCCACATCCAGCTCTGTGCTCACAGATCAGAACCTGGAGCTTGCTTCAGATTCTGTGTCTCCTTTCTCTCTCTCTCTCTGTCTCTCTCTCTCTCTCTCTCTCTCTCTCTCTCTCTCTCGGTCTCTCAATCTCAAAAATAAACATTTAAAAAAAAAAAAGAACTGGTGGGTAAGGCCCAAGAATCTATTTTAACAAGGTCTTCATGTGATTCTCCAGTTTGCTCAAGTGTAGGAAGTGCTGCAGGCTCCTGGGACAGAACTATGTCATTTGTCTGTGTATTACGGATCTTCCTTTGCCCCTCCAGCTCCACAATCCTGCATTCTCACACTGCTGTGTCTTAAGAAGCTGATCTGTATTGAGGATACCAGCAGTATCCTCTGGGGTTTGACTGATAGAAGGCACCAAAAGGAGATGAATGTTCTAGGGGTGAGGTAGACAATTATTTTTCTCCAATGCCATTCCCACAAGGTCATCAGGATTGGCAGTTTCCTTTTATGCAGGTCATGGTTTCCTAACCTTGGCCTTCTCACCACAGTTTTCCCTGACTCAGTCTCCTCTCACCTCTTTCTTACATCTTTGGTGCTAATGCCTTACCCACCACTGCTATTAATAACCTCAGGAAGCTGCATTGTCCTTTCTCTGTGATTCAACTCCATCCAGCTGGTAATATGTAAGTAGTCATTTTAGGACACTTTGTTCAAATCACCCAACTTAAGTGGACCATCTGTTTCCCTTCAGGACCTTGACTGACAAAATCTGTATGTTCTCAATGCCTTGCATAAAGGTTAATAAATATTTATAGAATAAAGGAAAATATATATGAAAAGGAGTAACCCACATCATGAGCATCAGTCATTAGTAGTTTAGGAACTTTATTAGGTTTTTCAAATACCACCCAACAGGCTAATTTGAAAACAGGATATGGATTTTGACAGGCAAGAGGTCCAGAGCACTGGCTTTGGAAAGTATCATGAACACAACCCTAGTGCATTAAGTGGCAGGTGATTGATCTCAAGAAGCATCAAACTTCACTGCCCTCACCTTTTTTTAGTTTTGAACACAGCCACAAAGGAGAAAGACATGGTAGATAATTCAAAAGTAATGAATAAACCCTCAGGAATTAGTAAGGATGGTTGGTGGGAAAAGAGAATCTTATGGCAATAAATTAAATTCTGGCTCTTAGGAGAGGTAAAAAAATATCTAACTGGCTCAAGCTTAAGATGTGACAATATTAGGGACAAAGCTCTAATGCCTGAAATGGAGCCATATGTGTATTATCATTCAACAGATTATTTTCCTTTTATTAACGAAGAGATCTACGAATATTACCATCTCTATCTTAATAGAATCCACTCATCCTTGTTAACTGCGACCTATGGTACACTCCCTAGCCTTTGCCAGAATTGGAAACCACAGGGGCTATGAATCCAAAGGCCTCAGAAGACTTAGCAGTTTGGGACCCAGTGCACAACCCTTCTCCCACACTCCATCACCTTATTTTATTTCCCCCAGCTCAAGCATTTCTGTAAGCCATCTGCAAGCACTTATCACTGTATACACAGACACAAATAGACAATGGACATTGTTTAGAGTTATGATATTCTGGCTATGTGTCCTATATATTTTTAAAATTCTTTTCTAAGAGCAACTGAATTTACCAATCAGCTTATCCAAACAGGCAATCCTGGGAAGTTTTTTTTTTTTTTTTAAAAACAAAGTTTCCATCTGCAGCATAATGTTGTTATATCCAGACCTGATTCCTTCATCACTGCTTTCACCCAATGTTCCCTCAACACATCTTGATTCAACTCTTCAAATTTCTATTCTGGCTCACCACATGTCAAATCTTGCTAAGCAAATGGAGAAACAACACTCAACATATCTCTTCCTGTCAACGGCAACATCTGTGTTCAAGTCATTAAAGGCTAGAACCTGAATTTCATCCCACTGTTTACGCTCATATCAAACTCCGCAAGGAATGTACAGAAGAACTTTCCCTTATTATTACGGACTGAGGTATGCAAGGGCTCAGAATCAGTGCTCTTGTGTTCAGTATCTTGCACCTTGATTACTAATTAAAGTAACTAATCGCCAATTATTTCTTCAATCACATGATGCATGTCTTGCCTGGGAGAATGCAAATTTAGCTGCTCTGCCAGACACAGCATACCTTCTACTGAAGATGGGGAAATTGTAGTCACTAGTACGAAATGTCATCTTAAATCATTTTAACCCCAGAATAGTAGTTTCTATATCTGTACCTAAGTTTTTATACATTTGTCTCTGAAAGGATTATTTCTACTTGAAGACACTGAATGCCAGGAGATTCAAGTTCTCCAAGCAGAAAGTTACTAAAGCCAAAATATTTACGGTACCCAAGAAATGATACCTAGTCCAGGAAAAAATGAAAACATTTGGGTAGCTAGTAATCTGCAATATTTTGAGAGCCATCTGAATAAATTGTGAGTGAGGGAACCACCCCCTCCATCTAAAAAGCTTGTAGAACAGTTACTTTACGTACATTTGAAAGTAAGCCCTTGGGTTTTAAAAACCAGTAGGAAAGAAATATTGACAACAGTTGACTGAATGTGCAGGTTTCATCTCCTATCCACTATCTAAATGACCATCCTATCAGATTATTCATCACACACCAGCAATCTGTTGGAAATCCCAGTCGCTTCAAACTCTACAAGCCCAAAATGGATCTGCTCACTCCTCCCCTTCCACTATTCTTTTGTCTTCATTGTTAACTCTGTGAATGGTAATCTACTCACCCAGATGCCCAAAGCAAAACTCTGGATGGCATTCTCATCCACAACCTATCACTAAGTCCTCCTTTTTCTATTTATATTATCACACTCAGATCCTTCACTTTTTATTCTCCTCAACTGCCAAGGTCTTCATTTTGTTCCTCAACATTTCTTACCTGAATGAGTGAAATATCCTTCTTATTAGCCTAACTCCAGACTATTTGCCTTTCCATTAATTCACTTTATGTAAGTCAAACTAGTTTTCTGAAAATACAAATATGATTCTTGGCTTAAATATCTTCCAGTGGCTCCTCACAATCTTTAAGTGATTCTTCAAAAACCCAAACCCCTTATTATGGCCCACAAACTGCTTTATGATCTGGTCCCAGCCTGTACCTTCAGCCTTTCCATCTCTCATTCATTCTCAAACTGTAACAAAGTAATATAGGTTTTCTGAACAAGGCCTGGTCTCTCTGGCCTTCACACACTGGCTTGGATCTGAACGGACACATTTCTTGCAATGTCTGGAGACACTTTTGATTGTCAGGATTGAGAGCGGTACCACTGACATGTACAGGACAGCCTCCCACAGTAAAGAATTATTTAGCCCAAAATGTCAATGGTTCTCTGATTGAGAACCCTAACCTGGCCTGACTTCCATTGTGTGACAGAAGCTAATTATTCATGGTATTTATTCTTCATCTTTCAGTACTCAAACCTCCCAAGTTTTAGCTGGGCCCACAGTCTCTTAGCTGGACTGTATTCTCCAGCGACCACTGCATCCAAGTGTAGGCATTTGTCTGGACTCAAGTTGTCTACCCTTGGACAGGCTGCCTGAAAGTTTAACTCTTGGCTGGCACCTGGGAACTCAGATGTGAGGAGAGTTGCCACCAGTCTCTGTAAAGAGTGGATCACGGTGCCTAAGTTTCATTAAAATACATAGTTTATGCTGAACACCTGATTTGTTTGTAATAAATCTTGGCCATGAATAAGGTTATATGCTGAGACTTGTACACACTTATAGTGACTCACTAAAACTAGTGAGAAGTCTGGGGACACCTTACAAAACATGCAACTAAGTTCTGGCCAGTGAGAAGTGAATAGAAGCCAACTTCTGGGTCACATCCTCTAAATAAACTGTTTGGCTCTTCTTTCCCCTCCCTCTATAGCTGGATTATAGCTCTGGTACTTACCAGCCAACTTCAGTCAGGTGGAGAATGACCTTACCCTTGAGCAGAGATTGGCAAACTTCTTTTTCTGTGAAGAGGCCATATGGTCTCTGTGGAAACTAATTATCTGCCACTGTAGCATGACAGCAGCCATAGACAATATATAAATCAATGTGCTTAGCTGTGTGCCAATAAAACTTTATTTACAAAAACAGAAGGTGGGCTAGATTTTGTCTGTGGGTCATAATTTGCCAATCCCTGGCCTAGAGGACAGAGATAGATGTCAAGAGATAATTCTCCATGGATTTACCTTGTCTGCCCATCTGGTGAGCAAAGGCACTGACTACCTTTGCTCCACATGGTTTTATTTTTCTTCTTTTCAAGGACATTGTGTAGCAAACAGTTTTAGAAGATATAGTGTCTCCATCCAGATTGAAAGGCAAGTTTGTTAACTATCCAGGATAATAAAGATATGTCTTTCTTTGGGGGTAAAAGTCAAATGGGCTTAATGCCAATTATCAAAGAGTTGGTTTCCTAAGCATGGGGTTCTTCTCTTGCAAAGTAACCATCTGTTTTTACAAGTATCTCCTGCCCCTTATACGGTGCCCTGCAAGATTTGGGACTCAGGTAACTGGAGCCAATGCTGTTGCACTGTCTGCTGCTACTGCCATAAATAATATACAGTCATTTGTCTCTGATTTAGGAGTCTCGTGTCTATCTGCATCCATGAAACTGTGGCATGACAAATTGTTTGAGGCAGTGTGGAACAATTTAGTCCATACCTTAATATTCCTTGGCGATTCTAAATCATCCTTCAATTCCTAAATTAGAGTTCATTACCTGTAGGAAATGACCTATGATATAACCCAACCCACTCCCATACATTAGCCACACAAATTCCAGAATCCCCACTCCTAAGTGTTTCTACTTCATCATGTATAACAAAACAAGTACTTTTCTCAATTACTGTCTTCCCCTCCATTCATCAGTAAGCTGAGAGCAAGGATTGCTCATCCCCATTATCTTCAATACCTATCACAGTGACTACCATATAGCAGGACTCAAAACATACTTGTTGATGTAGTCAATCAAATACACCTTGTTTCTTTTTTCTTTTTTTTTTTATTTCTAGGAGAGAGAGAGAGAGAGAGAGACAGCGTGAGCAGGGGAGGGTCAGAGAGAGAGCGAGACACAGACTCTGAAACAGGCTCCAGGCTCTGAGCTGGCAGTCAGCACAGAGCCCAACACGGGGCTCGAACCCATGAACCGCGAGATCATGACCTAAGCGAAAGTCGGTCGCTTAACTGACTAAGCCACCCAGGCGCCCCAAATACACCTGGTTTCTTATACTCTCTACTACTCATTCCATGCTGTGCCTGGCAGTCAAATGAATTACAGTGTTACTTATCCAGGAAGACCTCTCCTCAAGTCTTCTAGTCTCTAAGCTGCATCTCAAAAGGAGATTCACTTTAGAGGTTCACATGCCTCACTTTCGGAATGTACTTGTTCTAGACCTTACATAATATTTATTGCAATTAAATAGGCTATACACCGAAAGAACATTTACATCTAATTCCTAGAATGAGTATTTTAAAATTTTATCCAATAAAATTTGTGTTCATTTATCAAAGGATCACGCTTACCCCTTTATGAAAATAAGGATACTACAATGTCCAGTAATTCAGGTGCTACCTCTTTTAGGGGTGTTTTCTAATGTAGCCAAGGAACAAATGGTACCCAATGGGATTTTTTTTTGCTTGTGAGACAAAACTGCCCACTCTTTGGCCAGAATATCTGGCTTTCATACATACTCCAAACTCGAAATCCTGTTCCACTGTGCACATTCAGTGATCTCTACAATGGAGTTCTAAATACCTTCTAAAAAATTCTCCTCTATACACACACACACACACAATGAGAAAACTTAAAAAATTCTAATTTAAATTTAAAATGTTTTTAAATTTTAAAAATTAGTTNCAAAAAAAAAAAAAAAAAAAAAGAGACGACTTACATCATTGCTCTTCCCTTTTCTCATAGCCATGCCTCAGTGTTAATCCTTTAGTGAACTCACCCCAAACTTGTGTGACATACAGGCTTGGTCAGAACTTGGAACCATCAGGTACAACTCAAAACATGCTTTAAGGGTAGGCTGTCCAAGTGCAAAGGTCTGCAGGCTATCAACTTCCTTGTGACCAACTGATGAAGTACATCACTACCCATATGAAGCACTGTCTGGTTCTAAATATTGACATTGTTCCCAACATGGATATCTTTCTGGACACCTTTATTCAACACTGAGATGGCACTGACCCTTTGGTAGGTCCCTGAGGGAATTCCTGGGCCTGTTTCTGGCCTCAGGAGCTCCTGAAGCTGCCAATATACCTCCTTTGGATGTCAATTATTGGTAGCTTATTGTTTCTTAGTTTGAAATTGGACAGTTAATAAAAGGGCACCAAGACTTTTTGAAACCCAAGATGAATGTGAATTACATACATAAATGTGAACTGCATTTTAACGGACTAGACCATTCATGAGACAAAAGGAACATATGTTATATGAAAGTTATATGAAAGGGACTGGGAAAAGCCAGGGGTAGAAATGAATCTGATCACAAGTGGACAATATCCAGCACAGTAATATACAATTATTGGCTGAATGAATATGGTGTGATGTTGAAGGAACATACGGGGTTTTGGCCAAAGTTCTTGAGAACCAGGAATATCATCCTTGGACCCAAAGGGCAGAGTTAAATAGGAATTTAGATTATTTGAATCTGTATCAAATAGAAATCTAATTCCTTTTCTTGTACCAAATAAAAAGATAGTAAGAGATGTGAAGTGACATAATAAGTAAGCCTAATTCATTGTCCAATGCTTTACTTAGTTCACTATTTCTACTATCTGACTGAATTCAAATAATTTTTCTTGCATAAAAAGTTTTCATTATCCATCCACTGTTCAGTTTCTACCCGTCCTAAAAAGCCTACCATAAATCTATTTCTGTTTGGAAGCACAGCCACAGTTCTCCCTTTCAATTCCATTTTCACAGACCTTGTCTGCCACTCACAATTTGGGCCTTCATGACACTCTGCCTTATGTTACTCAATATTCCTTTACAAGAATTATTTTTATTTCACTTCAGTGATAAGCGTCTTGAGATCAGAAGCTCTCACTAAAGTAGTTAACTTAGCACAGTTACATTGCAGCTGCTCATTAAATACTTGTTGATTGGGAAGATTTTAAGCACTGTAGAGTGAAGAAAAGTAAAAATAATGCATTCCATCTACAATGGACACGAACGATGTGAAGACCAATTCGTATGGTTAGCTGAGGCCTTCCCAAAGAGGTTCAGGGCTTTCACCGAACAAGTTCCCAGGATGTCAAGCCTAAGCAGAGTTAACGTCAGAGTTCCTGAGACAGGAGCTCCCTAGATAGTCCCTTCGCAGAGTTCTGAAGTCCATAGAAAGTCCTATCCAAGGACACCAAAATTTGCTGTCCAGAAGGAATACCCCAGTTTGTACTGTGTGAGGGGCCACCTTAGAAGACAGGTGGTAGACTTCAACAAACATCTTCAGTGACCCAAGCACGAGTGGGACATTCCGCAGCTCCTGGATCCCAGCACGAGGCTGCACAGGGTGGGTCACGGGGGTCCTGAGAAAAACCAGATGCTTGGGAAAGAAGTAACAGGAGATACTAGAATTACTGTACGGTCTAGACTGAATGCTTCAGTGGTCTGGAGATACACAAAGTAGGCCCAGGGTGAAATGTGTGAGCTCAGTCAGCTTTACTCATGAGAGTTCCAGCTCCTGTCTTCAGGAAACAGCTAAGGCTCATTTATGTGACCACAGGCAAACCTGGCATGTGCTATACTCACTTTCTTTTAGTCTAACTGGTGTATTTGAATTTTTGGATAGCACATTCGCATTGCAAGCATTTTGCCAGATTCTCGGGCCTGATCTGGGGGTATATGGAAAGGATCTCTCCACAGCCATTTCCTTCCTGCAGAAGGTACTAACCAAGGTGCCCTCCACTGTCAAAGAAGGATGGGTATTCTGGGGCTCCGCTCCAGTTCTTAGCTCTCCTTAGAGATTACCTAGCAGATCATTGTTGATGTTCTGCATGTTCACTGAGGAGAGACTTGCAAACATTTAGGGAGAACTGGCTGGTTCCATGACAGGCACAAGCTTAACGCTTTAGGTGGCTTATTCTGATGTCAGAGAATGCTAGTAACTTTCACAAAGATACAAGAGAACATCAGCACACATCTCTCATTTGACAAACTAGGAAAACAATGCTTCAAAGCTGGTTGCCTTCAAACTTGCCTCTTGATACCGCTCCCTTCCCAACCAATTATGAGGATCTATCCGGGCTCTGGTGCTGTCAGAACAAGGGCTTTGTCCAGCTAGACTCACTGACCTGTGCATATGATGTGGCCAGAGCACTGTCCCTGCATTCCCAGGGCGAGTTCCTGGGTTCGCTTGGTTTCCAGCCATCCTGTTCCTGACCCTCACTTTGGTCCTTTGGATCATGTCCCATTCAGCTCCTCCAACCTGATGAACTTTTTGATTTATTCATCTTTTGGGTCAACTTTACCGGACTGTAATTAACTTTCTTTCTCCTGATAGTCCTATGCAAGCCTATGCACCCTTCCAGGACCCCCTCGCACACTTGCAGGCGCCTCTGGGCAGCCCTGACGGGAGATTAACTAACTGCACAGTCCCACCCTCGTTGTGACTCTGCATGGCAAGGTTGTGGGAAGTAGCTCTGCAGAAACAGATGTGTAATCAGATTATACAGAAAGCCAAAGTCATGGAGTAAGACTATCATAATATTTAGTCTATCAACTTCTCAAATTAATGTTGAAACCACCAAGCCCTTTGAGCACCACAGGTGGCAAGCGTCAAAGAAGGCAACTACAATTGACCTCAATGGGCGAGTAAACTTTTAACTTCGTGGAAAAAATCCAGGCTGGAGATCCCGGGCTTACAAATGAAATTCAAAGTTAGGCTTGTGACATATTAACATATTGGCAGTGCATTGAATTAAAGAACTGAAGAAATACAAGTCTTCTGAGAAAAAAATTGGGAGAAAAGTGTGTCCGCATGAACATAATTTAAGTAAATGCGCTGAGTACTAATGCAATGCTGTCCAGATTGTCAGTTTTTCAGGCTTATTCAAATACCGGAGTCTGCATCCCAAGATAAACTCCACTTTTCAAGCCACTCATCCCTACCATGGGAAGTTAAGGATTTTAAGTAACCAGTAACATTTTTCTTTGTTTTATTTTGAGCTGATATTTATTTATGGTGTCCAGCTTGGGTCTGTGCTGTTTCTGTATGCTCAGTGAAGAGAATAAAGCATCTCAGACTTTCCTCCTTCCGACTTATGGTGCCTTCTTCCCAGAAAAAATGACCCCTCTCATCTGTTTTTCTAAATTCAACCACCCTTTGAAAGACAGATCAAGCTCTACCTATTCCCTGAAGTCTTCTGTGACTGTACCAGCCAACCAGGTTTTATTTTCTGAACTCTCACACTGCCCACTGTCTTTCCCATTCCTCCAGCATTGCTTGATTATATGAACCAAATACTGAGACTTGTGAAAACTTATCTGGGGATTCAGATTAACCTATGACCTCATTTAGTACTGATTTCCATCAAAATGTAGTTCCTCGGGGCGGCTGGGGGCTCATTGGTTAAGCGTCCAACTCTTGATTTTGGTTCAAGTCATGATCTCTCGGTTCAGAAATCAAGCCCTGTGTTGGGCTCTGTGCTGTCAGCACAGAGCCTGCTTGAGATTCTCGCTCTACCCCTCACATGCATGTATGCACACTCTCTCTCAAAATAAAAAAATTTTAAAAATTAAAAAACATATATATAGTTCCTTAGTAATTTGGACATATTAATAATACCTTAGTTCTAGTATTAAAAATGGCTTTCCATCAAATGGGTGGCAAACTGGCAGCTCACTGACTATATTCAACACAAGAAGTTCTTTTTTGCCCTATACATGTTGAATTGCCCAGTTTTTTAAAAGAAATTATTATAAGCTTATTTTTTAAATGGGAAATTTTATCAAAAATATAGGTTTCTGGGGTGGCTGGGTGGCTCAGTCAGTTAAGCATCTGACTTCAGCTCAGGTCACGATCTCATGGCTTGGGAGTTGGAGTCCCACATCTGATGAGGAAGCCCTGCTTTGGGGGAGCCCTGCTTCTCTTTCTGCTCCTTGCTCACTTGCATCCTTTCTCTAAACTATACATGACTAACTTTTCTGCAGTTGCCTAAAGATTTGGCAACACAAGTTCCTCCTGGCACCTACAGGATAAAGCACTCACTTCAGACAAGTCACCCTGGATTGTCAGAGTCCTTTGTCACACGTCTCTGTAGTCCTGACACCATGTGTCCATTGCCTTCCCTCATCTTCCCCTCACCTCACTTCATGCATTTGCCTTATCTGTCACATCTCATCAGCATGCGAGTTTGCAAGGTCCCTCTTCACGAAACTGTTTTCAACCACAGCTTAGCTCCTTTTTGTTTTCTTTAAATTTTAGTGGCAATTTAAAACTTCCTCTTGTCTTCACTTTAAGTGTCACAATTCTTTTCCTTAGCTCACTGGCTGCTGAGAGTCTTCAGAACTTCAAAGCAACTTAATTTCAAAAGCTCTTAACCATATACTTTGAAATAATCTGTCTCCTTAACTCTTAATTACTGAAACACTTCTAATTCACTCTTCCGTAACTCTTTTCAAGAGAAACTGATTTCTCATCAGTACTGCCTGCTCCAGTCAGGTTGGTCTTAAGTTAGAAAGAACAAGATGGTATCATCACCCCTGCCGAGGCCCCTAAACTGTGAGGAGCAGCTGACTTCACTATGTAAGTGAGAGAAGGCTTCCACAAGTTTGAGAGTCACACTGACATTCCACATTACGGAGAGTCAGCTCCAGGAAGCAAAAGTTGATACCTTCATGGACACACAATCAACATGATCTTCCTTATGAATGAGGCCCCAGGAACCAACCTAGCACTCATGGAAACTAAGCCTGTGGACTAGATGTGTAGCTCAGCATATTCTCTCCCTGATCCAGTCTGTAAATATCCAGTTAAATCTCGCGACACTCTGAGCTAATGGAGTTCAGCTACTAGAAGGTCTTTGGAGGGCAATCAGGTGCTATTAAAAATATGCTAATGGTAGCTTGTGATCTAGCAGCAGGACCCCAGGATTTGGAGTTGGCATGGCAACTGCCAGCAGATAGTTCACGCAGAACAGGAACAACGGAACGAATTAGAATGAGCTGCTTAAATGCAAGTGTTAATGAAAAACTGCGGAACGCAGTTGAGGATCAGAGAGAATGTCTGGTGCCCTCAGTGGGAAAAACAAAACACACAAAAAATCCAAAACCTGAAAGTAAAATTAATGCCTTCCACTCTGGTTTGGCCATAGAAGGAAAGACAGCCACTGGGCAAAATTTAGCATTTAGCCTGATTTTTAGGGGACATATGACTGTTGAGATCTGTGTGTTTCATATGTGGATGACAGAAGTGTCATATGTGTCTGTGTCTCTGCGCCAAGGCTGGAAGAAGAGGTCTGACAGGGAACAGCTTTTAACAATCCACTATATCAAAGGCAGTACAGATGGCTGTTTTTGCTTTTAGCTTAACTGAATGCCAAAAAAAAAAAAAGAAAGAAAGAAAGAAAAAGAGAAAAAGAAAAAGAAAAATGGGCTCCTCACAAGCACATATCCAACATGTAGAAAGAGGTTGAAACTGGTGTTTGAATCCAGGTGCGTATCAGTTTCTGGGCAAACCAGATGCATGTTTACATATGTGTGCACATGTGTGCATTCCTGTATTTAGGTGTGTCCTGCACTCGTTCCCTCTTTGCCTGAAGCTGGAACTTCATAGCAACTCAGCCTCTGCAGCTGTGGGCTTGAGACCACGAAGAACAAGATTCTTTCCTGCTTTCCCACTGCAAAGAGTAAATGCCACTGGAAATGATTTCTTCAGCGGGGGATGGACCAAAAGCAGGTTAAGTTCACTGTCTCCATCAGCCTTGCTAGCAGATGACACAGAATAAAATAATGTGGAAGTGAGCTGTCGGAGACAGGCAGGGATGGGAAAGGCTCCAGAAAAACAGAGGTAATCTATCTGCAGCCAGCTCAGAGGCTTTCACATGCCGAAGATGGAAATGAAGCCAGCAATGCAGAAAGTAGGCACGCACATCCCTGGGGGCTGAGGAAAAAGGAAACAGAGAGGCAGACGGACCATGAATTAAGTGAGCTTGGGAATGCAGACGGGACACTGGGAAAATTTGTGAAAGCTCAAAGGGCAGTGTGTGTGCAGAAGACTAAGAGGGGGGCAGAGAGGGAATTCAACCCCTAATGATTCATATTTCATCCATTCTGTCCGTAGCCTACCTGTAACCCCTACTTTAGGGAAAAAGTTTGTCATTTGAAAAAATACACTTTTAAAATCAATTGGGCATAACTTCCTTTTTCTTAGTCACTTCCTTCCTTCTCTTTGATACAATAGTCCCTTAAAGAAAAACCAGGAGAGAAAAGCTGGTGGAAATGCGTACAGTTTAAAACAATTGCTATTGTCCTAGAGGTGTCCGATCCCTCAGGAACTGACAGGTGCTCTACCGCTGAAAGAATGGCTAAGAAAATGGCCTCATAGAAATAACGTCTGGAGAATCAAGGCTTTTGGGGACAGCCTGAAATTTTATATCTAGAGAGCCCTGTTGAAGAAAAAAATACAGAATTATAATACAAAGTTGGTAGGACCCTCCTAGAGCTTTGGAAAGGGCTTGTGCAAGTAAAGGGCCATGTCAGATAATATCCAGTACCTACCATCTATTACTAGGTCAACACCGTTAGGGGCAGGGGAGTGCCTTTCCCGTAAGGGGTCTCGAGGCAAGGAAAAATGGGGTCCGTTTATTCTTTTATATTAAACAGTCCTCCAAGGCCCAGCTTGGGTTTAAAATACCCACATTGTTATCTACTCATTAGACTAAATTTCTGCATCCTGTACTGCTAATAGCACTTCCTGAGGAAATGGGCTGAAATTCCAAGATAGTATCATTAAAAAACCAAGTGGCTTTAACGTGCCAGGCCTACTGCTAGGGATGCTTAAGTGACTGTAGTATTGCACCTAAAATAAGACACAGATTCTTGGTCTTACATAAGAACCGATGGTGACACGTGTGGCATAAAAATCAAAGAAGCCAAAGGTTCACCTTGAATCCTTCTAAATGGTAAAGGCAGGTGGCTCACTGCCTATGTGGTAAGTATAAATTTAGTCAAAGCTATTATAAATAATGTGAGGCTCCTAAAGAATGGTAAGACGTAAAAAATTAGAGCACAGAGGTTCTTTTTTTCTTTTTTTTCTAGGAGAGAGAGAGGGAGAGGCAGCGTGAGCAGAGGAGGGTCGGAGAGAGAGGGAGTCACAGACTGAAACAGGCTCCAGGCTCTGAGCTGGCAGTCAGCACAGAGCCCGACGCGGGGCTCGAACCCACGAACCGCGAGATCATGACCTAAGCGAAAGTCGGACGCTTAACCGACTAAGCCACCCAGGCGCCCCTAGAGCACAGAGGTTGTAATAGGACTCTTTTGTTTTGTAATCACACCTGTAACTCAGCTGCACAGGAGTTTAAGTGGGCTAGTGTCTACACTGTCATCATTGGGGGTAGTTTCCTGCAGAGGCCCCTTTGAGGGCCCTCATTTCCTCAGGTTGCTAGTGTCAGTTGGGACAAAGGCTGTGAATGGATGAGAAAGGACTTTCTTCTCCAAGGGCGCCCTCTTGTGAGCTTCTCATCAAAGGTCTTGCATGGGAAGGAACCATATACCCCACCCTGTTGCCTCACACAAGGCCCAACTGTGAAGATTCACAGTGTTTCCTATAAAGCCTCACTCATCGGACCTCATTCAGAAATGCTGTCTCCTCGCCTCACTGTGGTTGAACCAGTATATTCCTCAACTCCAGGAGATCCTTCTGTAACAAGACACCCTGTAGTTCCCTCTCAAGGTGTCCTGAACACACACTGCTTGCACCCTGCTTGGACATCCACCTGAAGCTTCCTAAAACCACAAGACCCCGGGGTGCCTCGGTTTGTGGGCTCAAGCCCCGTCAGGCTCTGTGCCGACAGCACAGAGCCTGCTTGGGTTTCCCTCTCTCCCTTCTCTCTACCCCTCCCCCACTTGCGTGCATTCTCTCTCTCTCTCTCAAACAAACAGCTAAAAAATAAATGCCTAAGACCTTGAATCAATTGCCCCTTACATGCCTCTTCCCTGGCCTTCACCCTTCATTCCTTCAAAGCTTCCCAATTCACTTTTTTTAAAAATTTTTTTAATGTTTTATTTATCTCTAGGAGAGAGAGAGAGAGAGAGACAGCGTGAGCAGGGGAGGGTCAGAGAGAGAGGGAGTCACAGACTCTGAAACAGGCTCCAGGCTCTGAGCTGGCAGTCAGCACAGAGCCCGACGCGGGTCTCGAACCCACGAACCGCGAGATCATGACCTAAGCGAAAGTCAGACGCTTAACCGACTAAGCCACCCAGGCGCCCCGCCCCCCCCCCAATTCACTTTTATCTGCAGGCTCTCTCTCGAAGGCGATTTTCTTCATCTGAACCATGTTTCCTCATAACCCTCTCCAAATCTTCGTTTTCCTTCGGGTCTCAGCCTAAAGTTGGGGAGGCCCACTCTCCTCCTGCAAGCCAGGAGCTGATGCATCTCTCAGGTGCCCCCACGGTCCTCTGCTTCCCTAACATAGCACCTGCCGGGCTCTATTTTGATCGCCTTTTACTTACCAGCATCATTAGACCAGGTTCCCCAAAGGCAGAAATTCTGTCTCCTTCTACTAATTTTGTTCCTGGCTGTGGCCCTTGTGCCCAACCTGTTGTATGTCACTTAAAAGGTATTAAGTAGGAATAAGGCAATGAAAAAATCAGTTCCACATAACCAGACACCATTCTCTAACACTGCACACACTCTTCTTGAGCACAAATGCATACTCTGTCAGCACAATTCCTGGGCAGTATCTGATTACCACCAATTTATTTATAGAGTAAACAGCTACCCACCACCTACTACATGCCAAACACAGGAGCTCAGTATGGTGTAAAAAGAAGTGGCAGAGAAATTAAAGACAAATGGGAGCACGAACAGGGAAGAATAGGGCCTATGGTGCCAAAGGGGGAGAGGGTTCCACACAAGAGAGAAATAAACTAAAGCTTCACCTAATGAGAGGGCAAAATTCTCAAAGTCATGACCACTTAGGTGGTCCTCATTAGAAACATCATCAGGAGCAATTACATTAAGTGGTGAAAATTACTGGCTTGCCACTTTTAATCACATTTAGAATAGTGTTGGAAGAGTAAGGAAGACGTAGGTACTTTCGTGTCTACGCTAAGAATGCCCCCCAAACAGGTGTTCATTTTTATTAAATCTTGGGCTTCATGCGGCCCCCGTAAAGGCTCCGATTTGGCCATCCTTCCAGTCAGGGCCATGGTAGAACATCACATCCCTCAAATTCCCCTGCCTCCTTTGCAAACATCTCACTTAGCTTCTCTGGCTTCTCATGGGGCTCAAGCAACAATCTAAGATTGTGAGTGCACTTTTGAGAAGGGTAATTGCTGTGAATGACTAAAGAAAGCATCCCAGCACTAAAGTGTTACCAGGAGCTCTAAAACCTGCAAATCATATGATAATTATTCCTGAAGCGCCTTGGCAGCCCTTAAGTATAATTATCATGTAATCTGCAAGGCATGTAATGTTTTCAAAACAAGCATGAATGGAAAAGAAAACTAATAAGCCCCTCCCTTTTTCATTATCACAGCCCAGCTTGGAGGTCCAAGGGACCAAGGTATAGGCAGCAACAGGTCATGCCCCACAGCACCTCCTTCTGGCAGGAGGTCGGCACTTTGTAATCCACTGTGACAGACTTGGTTGTTGGTTGGCTGCAGTGATTCTGTGCCTTAGACACTGCAGGTGGCTTCTGCATTTCCTGTGTGAAGTATTCAAGTGAGTTCTAAGGATTTTAAGATGAACTCAGAGCAAGTTAACTTTGTCAGCCATGGTGGATGGAGGCTTTTTAGTTTGCTTATATTGCCATGTAAAAAGGGGGAAACTAGAGTAAAAAGGTCCATAAAGCATCTGCATTCTATTCCTGATCCACAAGGAGGATTTCACTGTCCTCTTGGAGAACACAATGGTCATTACCTATCTCTTTGGGAACCATCAGTGCCCTGGTGTGAAATGGATCAACTATGTTTAAGAGACAAAGTGCACCACAATTTTACAGCTCAGGGAGGGAGATGAGGAAAGGAGAGTCATGTGGCTATCAGGCAAGATAATAAGTGAAAAGTCGTTTTGAAAACTACAGGCCATCTCCAGCAGAGAACGGCTTATTCAACTGCAGTAGTGACAAGTGGCTTGCCTGTGTTAGACAGTAGATGCAGTCATTGGATTGTGAGGGTCTACAGGATGGGTCCTCTATCCTACACAGAGGCTGTCCATGATTTCTCTTAGTGTTTCGAAGCATAGGATCAGGGTGACCTCAAAAGTGGCTGAATATGATCCAGACAAAAATCTGCACTACTTCCAGAGCTCTTGGCTTATAGCAAATGTAAGCAACAGGGGAGAGAAGAATGGAGTTTGCTGGCATGAAGGCTACAATCACAGTTCCTGTGTGTTATCAAGCATACTTCGGGGGCGCCTGGGTGGCTCAGATGGGTGGCTCAGTCTGTTCTTAAGTGTCTGACTTCGGCTCAGGTCATCATCTCACGGTTTGTGAGTTCCAGCCCCACTTTGGGTGAGCTCAAGCCCTGCTTTTCTCTCTCTCTCTCTCTCTCCTTTGTGGGATTCTCCCTCTCTGCCTCTTGTTCACTTGAGTCCTCTCTCTCTCAAAAAAACCAAAAACATGAATTCTGTTCTCACCCTCCCTCCTCCCCTTACCATCCCCTCCCCCCAACTCTGGGGCCACTCCCTCTAGCCAGGGCCAGAAGATCTTTCTCCTTAAGCTTCTATCCTCCTGGCCAGCTGGCCAACCCTCCAGGGAAGAGCAGTCAGATTCAGTAAATGACAGTGCTTGGTCTCACACCAGAGACAAAATGTCAAGACTGAATTTTTTTTAAAACTAAAATTGTTTCGTTTTTGGATGTATTTCATAAATCTATTTAAAGAAAACCAAGGAAATATGGAGAAGTAGGAAGAAATGAAAAAGTTACCCAGAGTCACTCTGGCCTATCTTTAACACTTGTAGTGTATTTCTTTTTTATCTCTTCTTCTAAGTAATGTTTGGTTTGTTTTTTTCTGGAAGTATGGGACACAGCACATATCATTTGTGTCTTATTTTAACTTAAGCCATAATTTCCTGAGATATTATACGTTTTTCATGAATATTTCTAAGGGCCACAGATGACATAATTTATATACCCAATTTTATGATGGCAACCTATTATTTCTAATTTTCACCATTCACCAGTATGCTGTGAGGAATATCCCTATGCATATAGTATTTTCGTTCTCTAAAATAATTTTCTGAGGGAAAAATTTTTATGACCTAGTGTTAACCAAAAAGTTTTTAAGAATGACACCAAAATAGGATCTGTAAAGAAAAAAATTGGTAACTTGAAACTCAAAAACTTTTCTCTGCTTAAGAAACTGCCAAGAGAGTGAAGAGACAAGTTATAGATGTGAGGAGATATTCGTAAATCATGTATCTGACAAAGGCTGTTTATCCAGAACAACTACAAAATCTCAGCAACAAGAAAGCAAACCACCCAATTATAAACTGTGCAAAGAACTTGAACAGAATCTTCAACATAGAGGATATAAGGATGGCAAATAAACACATGGAAAGATGTTCAACATCATTCGCCATTAGATAAATGCAAATTGAAACCGTAATTCGACATCACTTTACACCTACCAGAATGGCTAAAATAAAAAATACTGACAACGCCAAGTGCTGACAAAGAACTAGAACTCTCATACATTGCTTGTAAGAATCCAAAATGGTATAGCCATTCTGAAAAATACTTGTGTGGTTTTATATCAAGTTAAACATACCATTACCACTGACCATGCAACCCCACTCCTTGCTATTTACCCTAGAGAAATAAAAACTTATGTTCACACAAACGCCTGTAAACACTGTTCATAGATTTGTTTGTAATAGCTAATAACTGGAAATTACTCCATGTTTCTCAATGAGCACATGTCTCAGACTGTGGGTCTGGAGTTCTCTCTTGTCTAGCAAGAGAGCAGACACAGAATCAAATACATGAGGGACTCAAGTCTGGGAGGAGACAAGATCCCTGAATAGGGCTTTCATCTCCGTATTTATTGAGCACACAAAATATTACCTACCTAGTGAACATGAAGAAAACAAGATCTTACACACATGAACATGTAGAAAGCAATCAGACAATAATCATTAACCTGTGTGTGTAAGAAGCAAAGGGTCTGGGGGTGGGGGGTGGGGGTGGGGAGGGACAAGTGAAGTTTGTGATCAAGGTACATTGGAGCCAGATGGAAAGTAATTTCCTACAGGTGATGTAACAAGTTACTTGATTCCATTACAGTATCTTGCTAGCTAACCTCAGGTGCTTTTGCGCCGTGGTGCCCTAAGCCTTTTTCTAACCCTTTTATAGAAGTAGAACCTATTTCTTCACAAGCATAGATAGACATAAACAAACTGTGGTATATCCATACAAAGGAAGACTATGTGCTAACAAACCAAACTACTGATGTACATAACAACCTGGATACATTTTAAAAGCATTATGCTAAGTGAAAGAAGCCGGTCTCAAAGGTTATTTTATTTTTCCACTTACCTGGCGTTCTCATAGACAAAATTATAGTGCTAGAAACCACATCAGCAATTTTCAGGGGCTGGGCTAGGGAGCGTGACAATAAAAGGAGAGCTCAAGGGAATCTTTTGGACGATAGGAGAGTAGGGTTTCCTGACTGTAGTGGTTACAAGAATCTACACAGCTGTTAAATCTCATGAAATTCTACTTCAAGAGAAAAAAAAGTCAAATTGACTATATGATCATTTTTGGAAGCTAAGTTACATTTAAAAAGTGTTATTCTTTAGGGAAACTGGCCAAAAGTTGAAAAAATCGGGGAGTCAGTCATAATAAGAGAAGGAACCATGAGGAGCTTCATACGGTTAAGCTCAACCACATGGAAACTAGGAATGTTAGGAGACTTGCCCAAGGTCACCGGCAGGCCTGCGAGAACAAGGAAAAAATTACACTCACCTGCCTCTGTGCCATTTCCATAAGTGCCCAAGTCTCTTCAACATGTGCTAAGTAGAATTACGGGATAGTTTTCTCCTCACGAATCCATTCCAAAGAAAGTAGGGTGGGGGTAGGGAGCAGAGGAGAACAGCATCACTGCACTTCAACCCCACTCTGCACACAGTCTGTAACCAGTCCATGACCATGTGTTGTCCCAGCCGGTGAGCAAACAGGCCTAAGTGTGCAGGATCTCGGATCCAACTCTGTGTCAGAAGGAAAAGAAATTCAGAAAGTTGGTCCTTGGTTGGCTAATGAAAGCTCTCAGATATAAAAGAGAAACTAATAAACTGTAACAAAAGAGTAAAGACCTGAAAGCCTCAAAGAATTGTATTATTGTCCTCCAAAATGAAGATAACAGAAGCAATTCAATCTTTCACATCAATGAATTATATTTTGGTTATGTGAACATTTATGCACTTCAGTATGGAAATTCTCAAGGGAAATTTTTTTTTTTACCCAATAACAGACTATTTCATGATTGTTAAAAGTTCCATTCAAGACTAAAAACCATGTTTGATACATTTTTCTTTTTTTAAGGATAAATAACCATAAAAAAAAGTATAACGGCAAGTTTTAATTCATGATTATGTATATTGACAAACGTTTGTCTCATTTTTGCATATTTTCTCTGGCTTTTCTTGTAGTCTAAAAGTCACTGAAAATCTCAGGATAATTAAACAGCATAGATATGCTAATAAATAAAACAAGCACAACTCTAAATCAACTGAGAAATAGATTTGTAAGTGCATTATCAACTTCTCGTATATTGCAACAATGGATAATATACACCATAAAAATGGCAATCTGAAGTGGTTTGTAAACTGGCCTCTAGGACGCACAGGTCAAGGAGTGAGCAAAGAAAAAGGCAGGCCACTCCAGACTGGTAGGTGGCAGTGTCATTAAGCAAGGAGCTTACTTACAAGGTTGGTGTCGGTCAGCAGCAAAAGGAGTAAATCTCCCCACTTGCCTGACAGAACTGTAAAGTTCGAAGTTTATATAGAGTCCTTAATCGGGTTCCATCACATTTAATGTTCCCATGGTCTCAACAACACGTTTCTCTCTCCAGGCTGCGTCCTTGAAAATGGCTCCCACTGTGGAAAAGGTGCGCAAAACCTTTGGTCTTCATAGGGGAGGGGAAGGAGGAGGGGGGAGGAGCCTCCAAACCAGGAATGCCCAGGTGCAGCTCACAGGTCTTCTGGCAATCGGCCCTCTCCACGACCGCCTCCAACAATTAGCTGGTTTAAATTTGTGTCAAGAAATCTGCTCTAAGACATTAACAATCTTAAAAGTCCTTAATAAGCTTTACGCTACCTTGGGATATTGAAATTCCATTTATTTCCCCAAATGTATTTGATCTTACTCCGATAAGAGTTGAAATGACAGGCTCCTAAAGCTGTAAGTCACTGTAAAGATCCCTTATTACCACCTTCACAGATGAGGAGATTGAGGCAGAGGGCATTCCACAGCTGCTCTGTCAGACCCGGCGTCTGCCAGAAGTCGGTGCCTCCCTTCCCTGCCCTCTATTCTTGCATGGCTTTCCTCTCTAGGCCCCTAAAATTGGAGAAATCTTCCCGACTGCTTGGGGGAACTTCTGCTATGTCAGAGAATCTTCTGGCAACATTGCCTGAAATCCAACAGAATGTGAGCTTCCTGAATTTTCAGAGCACTGTATTTTGGGGGGGACAAGTAAAAGTATCACAATTTTGCCCATTTTACTTTTTATTGTGTGTATAGAAAGCTAGAGAAAAATCTCCAAGAGAAAGGATAACAAATTTTGTTTGCTTGCTACCCTCTGGATATACCCTATAGTGTTATTTCAATATTTGGTTGGGGGAAGTTACAGGAAAATGTGATAATGACTTGATAGTAAAACCAACTCAGAAGTATTTTAGGAGAGGCAAGTAGATTCTTTCTGAAAGTTTTCCATGAAGTTGAGGATTTGGTGTTGGAAAGAAACAATACAAGTGAGTTGCATTTGTCTCAATTTAGACTGCACCTGGCTTGAGAGCAGGGCCTACTTGTATGAATGCCAGCTGACAACTAGCAATAAATGTTCAATGGATGAATGAATGATACTCTTGCCCCATAAGATGTTTTCTATGTCTATAAAAATTTAGAGAGGTATTAAGATGATATTTCAGCTTACTATAAAGAAGAATTTTCTCTAGTTTTGTTTAAAAATGGAAGAGAAAAATTATTTTTTACAGAAGAACAGGCTACCTTGCAGAATACTTACTCTCCTCTGCACAAGCAGATGCCAGAAACTGATAAGGAATCTTGTGGAGGGCATGAATATACAAAATGTAAGATTCTTCCCAACTCCATGATTCAGTGATTCTGTGGTAAATAACTGGCCTATATTCAAAATTATTCAAAGTTTTATTCTCTTATCCACAGATTTCTTTCTTCAATTGCTATCTTTCTTAAATCAAAAAGACCTGGTAAAAAATATTGATGAAAATTGATGTAATTATGCTATACTAATATATCCTATCTATATCTACTTACATATAGACATATCTAAACTGGGACATATATCCATATGTATAGTACATATATTCATGTATTCCTGTATATGGAATCATTTTTTAAATTCCAAGACCTCAGTTATAATACTGATTTTTTTTTAATGTTTCATTTATTTCTAGGAGAGAGAGAGACAGCGTGAGCAGGGGAGGGTCAGAGAGAGAGGGAGTCACAGACTCTGAAACAGGCTCCAGGCTCTGAGCTGGCAGTCAGCACGGACCGCGACGCGGGGCTCGAACCTACGAACCGCGAGATCATGACCTAAGCGAAAGTCGGACGCTTAACCGACTAAGCCACCCAGGCGCCCCTATAATACTGATTTATCTGGGTATCAGTTAATTTCTTTTATCTATCATGAAAGTCAAGTGCCAAAGAGTGATATCTGGTCATGAAGATCAGCAAAATGCTCTAGTTGACTATTTCTATTCCATTCATTACCAAAAGGAACTGGTTATTTGATGCTTCTGTCAACTAGGCAATGTTTCTTTTTCAGTGTGTATTTATTTATTTTTGAGAGAGAGAGAGCATGCAAGTGATGAAGGTGCAGAGAGAGAGGGCGACAGAGGGTCTGAAGCAGGTCTGTGCTGCGAGCACAGAGCCTGAGGCGGGGCTCGAACTCAAAAATCATGATATATGATCAGAACCGAAATTGGATGCTTAACCAGCTGCTTAAAATTACCATTTTATAGATAAGAACACTTAGATTAAAAACAGTTGAGTGACTTGACCAAAATTATCCAAATAGTGATTGAGTTAAGACTGAAAACCTAGTTTTCTTATGTTTTGAAAAACCAGTTTTCTAATTCTTGATTCTACAGTCCTTCCCCACTGTACTAATTGATAAATGTCCTCAGCAGTTTCTTCAAAGAGGTAATTTAGTTAATAATAGGGTTCTTTTATTTCTATCTGAATGCTCTTCAGTGTAAACTATAGAAATGCGATGAATTTAAGTAACAGAGAAATGGGCCCTCCAGAAACAGATTGTTTGATTTATAGAATTTTTTTCAAAATCCCTTTAAAAATTATAACAATTATATACAACTTTTTAATAAACATAATCAGGAAGCATTTAAATGTTCACAAGGTCTGCTACCATATAATGAAATGACAAATCAAATTGTGCTATATTCCCAGATAGGAATATATCATTCTATTTAATTTTTAGAGTCTATTTAATTTTTCCATGTTTGGGTCATATTTTTGATATAGCAGAGCCTTTTATCTAAAGAAACATAAATACTCAAATGAAAATCAAAGGGCTTAGTCCAATGCATGTTTTTTCTTAAACAAATCTTTCGTTAGTCATTTAAAAATTTTTTTAAATGTTCATTTATTTTTGAGAGAGAGAAAGACAAAGTGTGAGTAGGGGAGAGGCAGAGAAAGGGAAACATTTGAAGCAGGCTTCAGGCTCTGAGCTGTCAGCACAGAGCCTGACATGGGGCTTGAACTCACCAATCATGAGATCATGACCTGAGCTGAAGTCGGATGCTCAAACAACTGAGCCACCCAGACGCCCCTTGTTAGTCATTTTTTTATATTTGACTTCAGGGTCTGCTCTTAGATCTTAAGCTTCTTGAGCTCTGAAATTATATCTAGATTATATTTGTCTCCAACACACTGTTAGGAGAGGAATAGTGTAATAAATGTGTATTGAATTGAATAAAACATCAAACAGATGAGCTTCCACAATACCCTACTCTATGATCTTTGTTAATTTTCCACAGCTGTTTAAGTTTCTCAACAAAATGAGAACCATTCCTTTCACCATGGATGACCACTCCTTCTTTCCTAAAATCATCTCATCCCATGGCTTGCAAACATTCCTTTCTGGGCATCCAGCTCTCCCTCTTCCTCTACCTTTCCCTCAAATGTTGACGCTTCCCAGGACCCTCCTTTTTGCTCCGTTCTGCTCCCCGTCCACATTATCCTCTGCTGTCTTTACATATTAAAAATTCTCAAATCTGTACCTGCAGCTTATAACTTTTAGTTGAGTTCGAGACCTATAGATCCAGCTGGATAGCTTCACCTCTTCACTTGGATAATATTTGTACCCTAAAATACAGTGCTCTGAATATTTAGGAAGCATACATTCTGTTGGATTTCAGGCAATGTTGCCAGAAGATTCTCTGACATAGCAGAAGTTCCCCCAAGCAGTCGGGAAGATTTCTCCAATTTTAGGGGCCTAGAGAGGAAAGCCGTGCAAGAATAGAGGGCAGGGAAGGGAGGCACCGACTTCTGGCAGACGCCGGGTCTGACAGAGCAGCTGTGGAATGCCCTCTGCCTCAATCTCCTCATCTGTGAAGGTGGTAATAAGGGATCTTTACAGTGACTTACAGCTTTAGGAGCCTGTCATTTCAACTCTTATCGGAGTAAGATCAAATACATTTGGGGAAATAAATGGAATTTCAATATCCCAAGGTAGCGTAAAGCATATTAAGGACTTTTAAGATTGTTAATGTCTTAGATTTCTTGACACAAATTCAAACTAGATGTTGTTGGAGGAGGTCATCAAGAAGATGTGACTGCTAGTTGACCCATGAGCTGCACTTCAAACTGAACTTGCTTTCTTTCTCCACAACTGGCTCCTCTTGGTTAGTCTAACCAAGCCAGAAACCTTCGAGTTCTTGACTCCCTCTGCCCCTCATTTCCTGCCTCTATAAGGCACGATGTCCTGGAAACTGCCTTCTTAATATCTTATGGTAATGGTCTCTTTCTTTCATCCTCATCACCACAACTTTTATAGAGGCTCTTATAATTTCTCTTAAATGATGTGGCCTCCCAACCCATTCTCAGTGTTATAGCCCAAGTCCTCATTATCAAAGGAAAATATGATCAGTTCTTCTTGATTGGCTCACTACTGCTCTCAAAATAAAATCCAGCTTCTTAGCAGAACCTTGCAGGCCTTCCATAGTCTAACCCCTTCTCTCCCCTCTAGCTTCTCCCCTGGCCCCAGGCTCCCTTGCAAGCCATTTTAACCTACCTTTACTTTCCTTCATATGTCCTTCTATCATTGCAAGTGTCTCATTCTTTCAGGCCAGAAATGAAGGAAGGAGATGGCAAGTCCATATCTGCACTTTAGCAGATCAGAAGGAATAAAACATCTAGGGATAAAGCAGGCAGTTACCAAGAGAAAAGCAGGCTGGGGACTATGGATTTATGTTTAATAAGAGTGGAGTTTAGAAGTTGGAACACCTTTGTGGGTTTCTCCAAGAAGAGGAAAACCAAGAGGAATGTCTGGAGAAGAAAGAAGAAATGTGATTATGCACTAACACCTTGAGAGCTAAGGGAGCCACAAATCCTTCCCAATTTCCTGATTCCCATAGTTCACCAGGGTCATGTAAGGATATTTTACCTCTCTTCTCATGCTCCTAATTGGTAACAAAAGTAATAATGGCTAGTATTTACTGAGAATTTAATATGCAGCAATCATTTCTCATAAGTGCTTTATATAATATCTCATTTAATTGTCACATCAACCTTAAGAAGAAAGTGGTTGTGTTCCCATTTTATAGATGAAGGCGCTGATGATTATGGGTCAAACGTCTTGAAATAACTTTCCATTCTGGCACAGCTTGAAAAAGGAATGATTTGCTCCTATATCTGTCTGGAATCAGACATAAAGAAAAGTGACATCTCTTAGCAGACTAGCTCTCTTACCCATGAATAAGGGCTTTGTTTTCATGGTAGATTTTCTATTGTAAGATAATTCTTTTATGATTGATATCCAACGTATTAAATTTTGTCTCCCTTTTTTAAGGATTGCCAGGTGCGTACCATGAACTTTCTCCTTGAGAAAAACCGGAGTATGATGACGATCTCCATGAGATAATTCTTTCTCCTGTGAAGGAGAAAAGAAGCGCGGTAGTTTGAGCTACCTTAAGTGAATTGAATGTGATGCAAAGAAAGCTAACGTAATCAATTAATTCAATGGCCTTACAGAGAAAAGACCTTTATCATGAGAGAACTAGATATATTAAAGACATTATTCTCAACCTCTATGTGTATACGCAAAAATCTTAAACACGAAGAACACCCAAAAAAATGAGACATCATGAACCGAACTCAGTAAAATGTATTAGTGGCAATTCTTTACTGACCAAGGACACACCAAATTAATAAAATATAGCTGCATAAGGACGGAGGGGTTTTTGGCATCTAAATGTGTACCCTTCTTTCTTTTCCCTATACTGAAGATATTGAATAGGAAATATTTTTAAAACCAATATAAATAACAAGCCTCTCACGAATACTACACCGGCCTCAGACTTAAAAGTGCTGAAAAACCATCTTACATATTCCCTTGTTGAGAGTCCATCTTCTCACATGTATTTCTTATGCGGCTGATTTTCAACCTAGCATATATATCATCTCAATATCCATGTGAGCAAATCAGATAATTATATGAAAAATACACTGTAATCGAGACAAATGAGGCAGTGGAGAAATGGAGTGATGTGGGCATAGTTGCAAAACAGTGGCCCATATTTTAAGAAATATGGTTTATCTCCAAAGATCTCATCCTCTTTTAATTTAGAGATAATTTTTATGTTCTAGCCAGAGCAAAATAAACTTGGATGCGCTTTATCATTAGACTTGTACATGATATTATTTCCTTATCATCTGATGGTCTGAACATAATTAACTTTGAACTGGCAACCAAGGAATTTTAGAAACATATTAACTCTTTCGTGTGAATGGAATCCATTTAGTAACCTGCCGGTGCTGTGTACACAATGCCGCTCTAGTGGCCAACACAGTTGGCCTAACATGAGTCTCTGAGTAGGACATACCCTCTGGCTGAGGTAAAAACAACAAACATAATACTCCATGTTTCTGTGTGTGAGAGAGCCAAATGATTTTCTAGTCAGAGGAAACATCAGTCTCTTGGTCTGAATTATCCAGAAGTAGTGTCTGTTTTGATCAAATCTACCAGATAATTTCTAGTTAGCTCTTAGCAGTAATCCTATTTAGCCATCCAGATGGCCAAAAATGCCATGCCAATGTCCTTTTACTTATTGTGTTGTTGACCAGACACAGCCTAACTGTTATCTTGGATTTCAGTTGGCTCTCTCACATTTGCATCTTAAAATCCCCTTGCCAATTTTTATTTTTATTTTATTTTATTTTATTTGCCAAGGCTGTCTTTCTCAAGGACCTGGGAGCCACCTCTTTGAAATGTAATCATCAAAGAAGATAGAGCCTCTATCTCCCAGTCTCTTTGTGAGGGTAGGATCCTAATTTCCCTGGTGCCAATTGGCAAACGCAAATGGTCTAATCACCGAGAAAAACAGAATCTCAGGAACTCAATGTGCTGGACACATCCCACTGATCGACCACTCCCTACTGTCCTCCACTACTTTTCCAATAGCTCGTGCCATGCTCAAAACCCTTCCTATGCTTTATTTCAGCAGAGAGGAGCTGAGGCCTAGCTTCTGGTTTCTCTCCCTCCTTGCCTTGAATACAGTTTTATAGTCTTGAATAAAGTCTTCTTTGCCTGTTTAACTTTGTCAGGTGCAATTTTACTCTGACAATACAAAGTCAATAAGCAGACAAAAAGGGAGGACCTTCCCAGACAGAAAACACGGCCCTGGCAAAGGACTAGAAGCATCACATTCTACTACATATTTGAGGATATCTAGCCATATTTGCTACATATGTGAGGCTACAGTCCTCTCTGCCTACACCCTACCTTGTGTGCACTTGTGTCTGAGAATTTTCCATCTCCACGCCATCAGCAGTGACAGGATGCAGTTAGGTGATTCTGAGAATCCCACCTGTGGTCTTCTACTCTCTCTCTCCCGGCCTGGAGGAATCTTACTTAATGCCACTGGATTGTATATCTAAAATGATTAAAATGACAAATTTAATGTTTTATATGTTTTACCACAATAATAAAAAAGTAAGCCTCCTAGAATTGCATCCATAGAAGACATATGGATGCAAAGAAGTTGCATCCATAGAAAACATGGAGTCCATGTTTAGACCAGTGGAAGGTTTGACCTCAATCTGGAAGTTACCCTTCCTTCCCCGTCTCCCCACTAATAAAAGGAGAAGAGAATGGGATTCTCTCCCTCACTCCACACCAGTGGCAGGCAGAGGAAGCCGCCAGAACCACAGAAACACTCTTCATGTAAATACAAAGAGGAGCCATGAGAAGTGACTGGTGACTGTCGTCTTGGGAAGGATATATTCAAGAACTTTAAATATGGTGGACAACCCCTGAACTTTAAATTTGAAAATTTAGGGCCTGCAGATACAGAGACTAAGAATATATTGTGTTTTAAATTAGAGCACTGACCCCTAGGCACACAGGCCTCTCCTTGAATTGGCACAGGCTGCTCAGATGAGTCACTGATAGTCTCCCCAGCATCCAGCGTCAAACCTCACTTCTGCCTCCATCTTCCTGTCCTATCAGACCACAGCATTGCTGTTATGCAACAGTTAGCCAGAAGAAGGCTGAAGTTGAAGAAACCTTCTCCTATTGTTTGGTATCAATGAGGTGGGGAAAGAAAAGTCAATTACCTATGTCTAGAGTGCACAGGTTATGCAAGCAGTGCCTCTTACGGAACTTCTTGTGTGAGTGTGCGGCCCACTAGAGAGGTGCCCCAAATGCCGATTATCTCTTGGGACTCAGGCCATGGTCTCTAAGAGGAAGAGTTCTGTTTCCTGGTTCCATTTCTCTCTTTGGTCTCTATCTGAGGACGGAAAAGTTAGAAATTATGCAAGTAAGTGTGAAATATAGAACATTTCTTTACTGAAGTTTCTGGACTTTGCAAAAAAAGAAAAAAATCATAGTTAGTGTTTTATCACCACCTAGTGGCCAAAATTGGGCTTTGCAGTTAGGATTTTAATTTTTAAGCGTTTTGCTCTAAATTCTTTTCTTTCTTTCTTTGTTTATTTTTGAGAGAGACAGACAGAATGTGAGCGAGGGAGGGACAGAGAGAGAGGGAGACACAGAATCTGAAGCAGGCTCCAGGCTCCAAGGTGTCCGCATGGAGCCAGATACGGGGCTTGAACTCAGGAACCATGAGATCACGACCTGAGCTGAAGTCCAAGCTTAACTGACTGAACTACCCAGGCACCCCTCCAACTTTATTCTATATCTAAATACTGCTTAGAGACAGATAGCATATGAGAAATCTTAGATTAACTAAGGAGACTCAGTATTAGAAAGCCAAATATAGGGGTCATTTCATAATGCTTTCTAAACCCTTATATTTCTGGATTTACTGAAACAACACATATAGCTGAGACTTGATTCTGAGGTTGTGATAACAATAATAACAATCACCTTAATAATATAGCTAATATCTGCTGAGTGTTTACTATGTTCCAGGCAATATTCTAATGCTTTCCAGAACTACTCATTGACCGCACAGTAACTATGTAGTAAGTACTCTTGTACCCAATTCTTAGAAGAAAAAAGGGAGATAAAGTGAAGTGAACAATTTGCCCCAAGACCAACGCCTATTAACCGGTAAAGCTGAGATTTAAAGCCCGACAGTCCAGCTCCAGAACCTAAAGTCTATAGAGCATAGGAGAAATGTGTACATTAGGACTGTGGAGTCAGAGAGGCTCCCCACTGCTCTAAAGCTAGGTACCCCTTTAAGTAGAATGTGATTAAGTTTCAGATGCTTGGGAAAGACAGAAGTGCCATAGGAATCCAGGGTTGGCACTTGATAAAGGCATTTCTCAGAGAAATTTCAGAGATAGCAGTAGCTTGACTTCAAACGTTACTGTGAAGTGGAAAGGCACGGGGCGGGGGCGGGGGTGAGGAGGGGAGCATGACCTGAGTAAGAAGGGACAGCGGGATCCGAGGCAGGGATGCAAGGGAGGACCTGTGAAGCAGGGTGGGGGCAGTGACCAGAACCAGGGGAACTAAGTGGGCAACAGGACGACGTGCAAGGAAAGAGGAAAGTCAGAAAGGCCGGTTTGGGCCAATTGTTCGTGGAGGATCTTAACAGCAGATTAAGAACTTAGGTCTTTAGTCAGGTGGTTATAGAGAATTATTGAGAATTTAAAAACTAATATGTAATGCTTTTGTAATTTTTCAAAAGCAAGATGTGCCCAATGTGAAAAATTTGGAAACCAAGTGAGGCAAAGCTACTTCTCTTTGTAATATTTGTCATCTGTCTTCCAGTCTTTTCACCACAGATACATTTTTAAACAAAAAAAGTTATTGGATTTAATGTAATAAATATATAGTATTTTAGTGTTTTGATTTTGTCTTTTATTACAGTACACGTCTATTATAAATAAATAAAATAGAAGCATGACCATTAAAAGCAAAAGTAAAATCATAAGTAATTCCAAGCTCCTGTTATTAACAATCACTTGTATTGTGTGTGTGTTTGTATTTATATGTACATGTATATATGTTTCCTTTTGGGAAAAACAGATCCCCATTCAAAAATAGGATAGGGACATCTGGGTGGCTCAGTTGTTTAAGCAGCTGACTTTGGCTCAGGTCAGGATTTTGCAGTCTGTGAGTTCGAGCCCTACGTCAGGCTCTGTGCTGACAGCTCAGAGCCTGGAGCCTTCTTCAGGTTCTGTGTCTCGCTCTCTCTCTGCCCCTCCTCCACTCATACTCTGTCTCTCTCTCTCAAAAAATAAACAAACATTAAAAAAATTTTAAAACTAGTATAATAATTTACAAACTGTTTTAGACCCTGAAGATTTCTCTTAACATATCACAAATATCTTGCTATGCTGATACATGTATTTCTACATGAAAATTTAATGACTGCATCCTTTACAAAATAATTTACTTAAAAAAATTTTTTTATAGTTTATTTTTGAGACAGAGAGAGAGAGAGAGCATGAGTGGGGGAGAGGCAGAGAGAGAGGGAGACACAGAATCTGAAACAGGCTCCAGGCTCTGAGCTGTCAGCACAGAACCTGACACGGGGCTCGAACCCACAAACCGTGAGATCATGACATGAGCCCAAGTCAGATGCTTAACCGACTGAGCCACCCAGGCCCTCCACAAAATAATTTACTCAATCTCATATTTTTAATTGTCTTTGCATCTTTGATGAAAACCAATTAACTTCATATGTGTGGGTCTACAGTTAGAGTCTCTGGTGTATTGATCTATTTGTCTTTCTTGGTTCTAATATCACAATCTTATCACTGTAACTTTATACTAAGACTGGAAGTCAGATAGTAAAAGTTAGCCAAACTTTGTTCTTTTTCAAAAATGGCAATTCTATGTCTTCTGCATTTCCAAATGAATTTTAGAATTAGCTATTAAAATGTGCAAATGAGGCTGTTGATATTTTAATTGGGATTGTATTATAACTATCAAATCAAATTGGGGAGAATTAATATTTTATCTATGTTTGTCCATAACCATGGCATTTATCTCTATTTATTTAGGAGTTCTTTAATTCCTCTCAGTATGTTTTGCAGTTAGGAGTGTATAGGACCTGCATATTTTTTTCTCACACATATCTCTAGGTAATTCATATATTTATGGTATCATAAATGGTATTGTTATTTTAATTTCAATATCCAATTGTTTGTTGCCAGTATATTGATCTCACTTTTTTAAAAAAACTTTTAATGTTTTATTTATTTTTAAGATCAAGAGAGTCAGAGCACAAGCAGGGAGGGGCAGATAGAGAGGTGACACAGGATCTGAAGGTGGCTCCAGGCTCCGAGCTGTCAGCACAGAATCCAATGCAGGGCTCAAACTCACAGACCACGAGATCATGACCTGAGCCCAAGTTGGATGCTTAACCGACTGAGTCACCCAGGCGCCCCTGATCTCATTTCTTCCAACCTTGCTGAAATTACCTATTATCTCTAGTAAATACATAAATATAGATTTCATAAGATTTTCTGTATAGATGATCATGCCATTTGTGCATAAAGACGATTTTACCCCTTTGTCTCCCATTTGGGTGTCTTATTTCTCTTTCTTGCCTGGATGGACTGGCTGAAACCTCCAGGACTCAGTTGAATAGAGGTGGTTAAAGTAGATATCCATCCTTGCCTGTTTCCTCATCTTAGTGGAAAGAGTTTTGTCTTTTAAGTATGATGTTAACAGTTCAGTTTTTGTAGTTGTAGGATGTGGAAATTCCTTCTATTTCCAGGGTGCTGAGGATTTTTTTAAATCGGGTTAGGATGTTGGTTATTTTGTCAAATGATTTTTCTCCATATTTTGAGACAATCATACTGCTGTTTAGTCTATTAATTTGGTGAATTACATTGTTTGGTTTTTCAAATGTTGAACTGACTTTGTATCCCTGAGGTACACCCCACCTGATCATGATGGATTATCATCTTAATATAGTGTTAGGTTTGGTTTGTTAAAATTTGGTAAGAAATGTTGTCTCCGTGTTCATGGGGGATACTGTTCTGTAATTTTCTCAAAACATATTTTTCAGGTACTGGTATCATAGTCATTTTGGCATCATAGATTGAGCTGGAAGGTACTCAATTTTCTGGAAGAGTTTGTGTTGAAATATTTGTTCTTTCTTAAACATTTGGGAGGATTCACTAGTAAAAGCATCCGAGAATGGAATTTTCTTTGTGAGAAGATTTAAAACTTCAAATGCAGTGTCTGTAAAAGATATAAGGCTCTTGGGATTATCTGTTTCTTCTGGAATAGTTTTTATCTTTTAAGGAATTTGAAAGTTTCCTAGTTTTTTAACAAGCATTGATGTCATTGACTAGAGACCTTTCTTCTTTTTAAAATAGGCATTTAGAGCGAAAATATTCTTTCTTATTACTGCCTTAGCTATATACCATAAATTTTCATATGCTGTGTTTTCACTTTTATTTAGTTAAATTTTTTCTTAATTTCTTTTTTGATTTCTTTTCTGACCCATGGGCTATGTAAATGTATGTAATTTGTATATTTGAGATTTGTCCACATAATCTCCTGTTATTGGTTTCTAATTTAATTCCACTGTGGTCAGAGAACATATTCTGTATGTCTTTTGTCGCTCTACCTTGATTGCAAACACAAATTGAATCCCATGATTTTGGACTTGTAGGTTGCTTTTGATTTTTGTACTGTTGAAAACAACTCTTGGATGAAGATGAACTTGGAATCTTTGCACCCATTCTTCCTTTCTTAGATAAATTACAAGAAACAAAAATTTTAGGTCAAAGAGTACTTGCTTCCTTTTATAGACTTTGTACATACTGCTAGGTAGCTTGTTTCATGCTTTTCTTTATATTCAATAATGTGCAAATATTTTCTTCAGATCAATAACTTTTTCTATAACATTCTTAATCACTGCATAATACTTTATTGATCTATTATATTTAACAGTCCTCTATTGTTGGACATCTCGGCTCTATCTAATTTGGGACAGATTTCCATAATGCTTTAACAAATCACACCGTGGATCGCTCGTAGAAGAGGACTGACCTCATAAAAGCGGTGACTTAGTAAAACAAGTCAGGAAGTAGTATAGAGGATAGATTTGGTCTGAGAAGGACTGGAAGTAGGGAAATGCGTTCCATCTCAATAAGATTCGAATGTAGTGCTACAAACATGAGGCTATGGTGGTGACAAAGGAACGGAGACATCAGGATGGGTGGAAGAATCTATCACACTTGGTGACAGTTTGGTGAGAATGAAAATCAATCTCTGTCTTTAAAGCAGTGGCATTTTTAGGTAAAATTGTCTTCAGGTTTATCTTTAAAATATCCCTTTTCTTAGCGTTTGGTCTCACTTGTCAAGCAGTAATGTTTTCTACTCGTTCAATAATGGTTTCTTCATAGATGATAGAAGGAGACTAGGGAAACTATTTTCTAAGGCAATTATATCTAAGGAAGAACAGGATTCAGAGAACTCCCCATTACTTTATATAGAATTCTCTCAGTCTCAAAACGTTTTGTCCTTTTGAATTATATCCTCATCATATAAAGAGACAACAAATTTTGAGAACGACCCCTAACCTTGTTATACTTTGATTTGTTAGCTAGCAATGTTTAAGAGCAAAACCTATTGGGTTACTTGACCCAGAGAAGGAGAAGCCGCCCTTCCATCAATATACCCTAGAGGACCCAGCCGACCACAGGCTTCCGGAGCGCCCCCCAGTGCCTGGAGGGGGCAGGGGCTTGGCGGGTGTGTTCCGTGGACAGACAAGGCCAAGTCTAAGCTTCCCAGGCCCATCTTTCTTCAACCCAGCTCCTTTCCTTTCCACTTCTCTTTCCTACCACTCTCACCTTACAATTCTGGAATGCTAAGCTGCATGAAACATTCATTACTGTTCACATTGGCACAATTTATCTTTTAATTTAGCAGATGATTCAGCTCTTTGCTCAAAATTTTAAAAATAAAATAGGTCATTTCATTTTAAGTTCTCTCTTGGTCATTTCCCTTAAAGCCTTGGGCCTTGGCCAGGCTGTCACAGTCACACCTCCAGAGGCTTCATCTAAAGGCCAGGTCCAGCTCGTTAGACTAAGCACCAAAGCTCCTCACAATGCTTCTTAAACAAACAAGTACACTATCTGTTTCTTTACTTCTCATTTAAGGTCAAAAAGCAATACTATGAGCATCGAAAGGTGCTTGAAGAAAACCTGGTTCGCAGTCACCATGTGGTCTTCTGGAAGTTTTTAGGAGATTCGTTGTATAATTACTTCAACCACAAACTCAGTCCCATAGGAGTCAAAGAACACCAACCTTTTTTAAAAAAAGTTTTTATTAAATTGCAGTTAGTTAATATACCGTGTAATATTAGTTTCACATGTGCAATATAGTGATTCAACACTTCCATACATCACCCACTTGCTTACCCCTTAATCCCGATCTTCTTAATCCCTATCATCTATTTAACACCCTCCCCCCCTTCCCTTCTGGTAACCAGTTTATTCTTTATCATTAAGTCTATTTCTTGCTTTGCCTCTCTCTTCGGCCCCCCTTTGCTTGTTTGTTTTGTTTTTTAAATTCCACATATGATGAAATCATAAGATGTTTGCTTTTCTGACTGACTTATTTCGCTTAGCCTAGTATTCTCTAGCTCCATTCATGTCACTGCAAATGGCAAAATCTCATTCCTTTTGATGGCTGAGTAATATTCCATTATATATACCATCTCTTCTTTATCCATTCATCTGCTGATGGACACTTGAGATGTTTTCATAGTTTGGCTATTGTAGATAATGTCGCTGTAAACATCAGGGTGCATGTGTCCCTTTAAATTATTGTTTTTTATTCTCTGGGCACATACCTAGTTGTGCGATTGCTGGATCATAGGGTAGCTCTATTTTTAACTTTTTGAGGAACCTCCATACTGTTTTCCAGAGGGGCTGCACCAGTTTGCATTCTCACCAACAGTGTGAGTGTTCCCCTTTTTCCACATCCTCACCAATACCTGTTGTTTCTTGTGTTGATTTTAGCCATGCTGATAGGTGCGAGGTGATATCTCATGGTAGTTTTGATTAAGGAGCACCAACTTTAAATTCATCAATTTTCAAATTTTTCCCCTCCCTCCGAAGTCTCATCTGCAACCTTGACAGTCTCAAGCTGTTTAAATTCCTTTTGTCATGTGCATGTAACACTATCGGTAACGACTACCCATCCACACTCTACCGAAAGCTTTAAAAATACTATAAACTCCCCTACTACTGTCTCTAGGCTCATTAACTAAGTCTCTGAAGTGAAGGCATTGAATCCACTTCTACCATGCGTTGTAAATTTCTGTTTAGTATTGAGTCGGCAGCCCAAAATTCTCTCGATAAAATATAATGATTTTTCTGGTGGAATAAATCTTTTCATTAAATACTTACTGACTTGGTACCTTGGGAAAGCTACTTAAATTCTGTAAGCAGTGGTGGGTTGAAGCGGGAGCCCACTTGTGGAAACCAGTTGTTAAATATTCACTTTTGCCTACATGCTTTTAAACCTTCGGAGACTTGAAATCACTTGTGGTGTTTACTACAGATGGTGGCAAATGCTACAAATGAGGGCGCTTCTTTCTCCACAGAGAGCTGGCTTACCGGTTTACTACCGTTTCTAGGTCTTAGTTTCTTCACCCCTAAAACGAGAAAAATAAAATTTCAATCAGCATTGAACACATTCAGTTGTAGTAACATAATCTCTCTGCTGGTTTAAATACAAATGGAATTTGCTAAAAAGTCTGAAATGCCCTATAGACCTGCTGCAGGGAAGACCGATAAGATAGGTTGTAGTTTGAGCTATAACATATGTGAGACGCATACCACAAAATGGGGCCACCGAGGGACCTACTGCTTCTTCTATACTCAGGAAGCTCCTGCCCATTTGGGAAGCTGCTGCTATGGTTACCAGCTGGAAAACTACATTGCGTCTACCAGGTTCAGGAAGGCCTCCTTGATCAAGAAGCCACAGCAGGCAAACCTGAGACCTGCACACTGCCCCTAACTGCCTCTTGCCTTCTGAATATTTCAAGATAGCATCTGATTGGCAGAAACTAACTCATAAACTCAACTTGGAGGCTTGGAATTATAGTCTTTATTCACAGTGTCTTGTGTGCAGATAGAAAATCAGAGGTTCTATTGCCAAAGATTAAAAGAAAGGGGAAGAATCACTGTTGGAGGAGGAGAGCTAGCAGTCCGCTAGAGACCATCCATTTTTATCCCTGAGATCTGTGAACACCCTTTTCCCCAAACAGAAGAATTCATACCCTACCCATGAGGTATGACCTCAGAGTTCCTTCCAGAGACTGAACGCACTTCAAAGGCCAGGATATCTGAATGACTCAAAGTCCTCTCCATCAAGTCCAGATTGGCTATCTGCAGACAGGTGACCCAGGAAGTGGCAAGCAAGTTATCCCCCAACGTTCAACAACAACAACAACAACAACAACACACACACACACACACACACACTATCCAATGGTAGAGTAGGACCAGAATAACTATAATAAAAAGCTCCCTTTAGACAAATATTATGCTGGGCAGGAATTTCAGGGACCTCTGCTCTGGTAATAGACTACTATAATTTTCTAGGTTAGCCTATCTAAAAACCTCTGGTTCCTCTCACATCTCCATGACTACTGGCTTTGTTTTCTTGGAGGTCCTTGCTTATCCATTAGACTCCTGGACCACATTTGAATTGGACATTGGAGAGCCTTCCTTTCTTGGGGCTATAAAACTTTCACATCCGGGGCACCTGGGCTCAGTTGGCTAAGAGTCCATCTCTTGGTTTTGGCTCAGGTCATGATATCGCAGTTTGTGGGTATGAGTCTTGCATCGGGCTGTGTGCTGACAGCATAGAGCCTACCTGAGATTCTCTCTCTCCCTCTCTCTCTCTCTGCCCCACCTCCGCTCTGTCTCTCAAAATAAACAAACTTAAAAAAAATTACCTTTCACATCCTGCTTTTTTCTTGTGCAGGTTTGGCTACCTGAGGTAGTCAGGCTCTGGCAGGCCACGTTTATGGTTTGGGTGGTAAAGAGTTTCCTTATACACTTGATAGGCTTCCAGTCTTCCATCTGATCACTTCCAGTGTGAGAATTGTACCCAAAGAGCTCACCTAGACATTACATATAAATATATAATATATTAAATTTGAGTATATATTATCATATATATTTAAATCTGAAGATCTAGTTTTAATTATTAGCTACTATGCTCTGCACAATCTCTTTTCAACCTAATGGTGGTTGTTTATGGATTGAGTTATGTTCCTCCCAAAACAGGCATGTTTGATTCTTGAACCCTAGTAGGTCAGAATGTGACCTCATTTGGAGACGATCAATTTGGATGCAGATAATCAAGTTAAAATGAGGTCATTAGGGTGAGTCCTGATTCAATATGACTGCTTTCTCATAGAAAAGATTGATTTGGACACAGACTTGCATACACGGAGAATGTCATGTGAAGAGGAAGGTAGAGATCTAGGTGATGCATCCACAAGCCAAGGAATGCCAAAGGTTGCCAATAAACCACCAGAAGCTAGGGGAGAGCCATGGAATAAATTCTTCCTCACATCTCTCAGAAGGAACCAACCCTGTTGACACCTTGACCTTGAACTTCTAGCCTCTAGAACTATAAGACAATAAATTTCTGTTCAAGCCACTCCGTTTGCCTGCTTTGTGACAGCAGCCCTAGCAAATTAGTACGGGTGGGGCTACCATATGCTAAAATAAGGGTCTTGAATGGTAGGGCAACACCCTTAATCTCATCTATGGTGCTGGGCTGTTCTCATTGTCTAGCCCAGAATGCGTTGAAGAGGTGCTTGTAAATAGTCGGGGCCACAGTACTCCTTCAGAGCAAACTCTTATTTTTGCTTAAGTGTGGAAGTACAGACACAATTGACTTTTTTCAACACTGGGAGGCACCAAATTATTAGGCTCACAAATATTTTAGATTTCTCTGCCATAGTTTGAGATACTTTGCTACAGCTTTATTCTGTCCTTTCCTTAATAGATATATTCCTTTCATTTTTCTTTGCAGACTGGCTAGATCTAGATATAGTTCATCCTTCTCTTGTAAATCTTTGCTGGAGGGAGCAGAAGAACCCAACCTACACCATTACGAATTTTCCCAACCCTTTAACCTACCCCCATGGGCTTGATCAGTATGTAATCTTCCCTGCAAGGCATTTTAGGCAACCATTTATCAAACACTTTGCCACCGAATAACAAGGGTCTCCAGTTTTCCACACTGCTCGGCTGGTCCTTATCATCTACTGCTTGGACTGCTAAGTCAAGGAAACTTACACTGATATCCTGTAGGGCAGAACCCCACTTGTCAATTCCAAATTTTATATCAGTCAGAGTTCTCTTGCAGAGAACAGAATTCATTTTAGTTAGTTTAATCCAACAGGGATTCAGTGCAGGTTTTGTTACGGCTTGGAAAACCAGTGGGCGGGGCGGGGGGGCTGAAGACACAAGAAAGGATTCCTTCAAGAAAGTACGACAGAGTGGAGCCACCCATGCAGATGTTCTTAGGGCTACTGGAAAATGACCAAGATCATAAAGCAATCCTGTACTGGGGCAGGGGACTGGGAAACAGAAACCTGTGGTAGAGTTGCAGAAACACTGAAAGCTTGACTTCTACCTTACACATCTCTCACAAGTGCATCTGATTAGCACGATCCAGGTCAACTCAGAGTCCCAGCTGTCAGAGTGTCTTGGAAATGTCTCTTATTCTGGACTGTGATGTGACCAGCTAAAAGTTAGGGGCTCTATTTCTGTGTAAGAAAAGGGGGGAGGAGATAAAGCACAAGTGGAGCGTGATTATGAATCTATCAGGGTTATTTCTGACATAGAGCAGGCTCTTAACAATTGACAAATGTATGAGAACATCATACAAATTCCCTCTCTGACAAAATGCACATGTAATCAGAAATAACTTGATCAGGTTTGTAAAAGGCAAACTATGTCACAATTATCTTGCACTTTTATTTGTTCAAGTGCAATACAACGTTCTCTGAGCTGGGATATTTACAAATGTAACCCTCTGGTTAACAGAGTTCATTCTCTGGAGGAGTACTTGAATTTCTAAGTCAAAGGTCCAATCAAAATCTCTTGTACTTTGTTCTTTCTCAAGTGGTTTCGCCTTCCCGTGTCTTCTGATACCCATGATCCGAGAAAATAAGAGCTTTTAGATGTGTTTCAAGCTTGGTTTTATCTTTTTACAAACTTGAATCTTAAACCTAGGTTTTTGAAATATGTTTTAGGGCAGAGGTCAGTAAAGCTTTTATTTAAAGAATTAAAAAAATTTTTTTTAATGTTTGTTTTTGAAGGAGAGAAAGACAGCATGAGCAGGGGAGGGGCAGAGAGAGAGGGAGACACAGGATTCGAAGGAGGCTCCAGGCTCTGAGCTGTCTGCACAGAGCCCGACGCCGGACTTGGGGCTTGAACTCATGAGCTGTGAGATCATGACCTGAGCCGACGTCAGATGCCCAACGAACTGAGCCACCCGGGTGCCCCAGTAAAGGGTCAGAGAGTAGTATTTTCAGCTTTGCAGGACATACGGTATCTGTTGCAGTTTCTCAATCTTGACATCGTAGAGTGAAAGCAGTCACAGAGATCACATAGATTAATGACAGTACCTAGGTTCCAACAAAACTGTACTTACAAAAAAGGTGAGAGACCTAACTGGGCGCGTGGGCTGTCATTTGCCAATCTTGCTTTAGAGAATTGCATGAAATAGGAGTCCCCGGGGGCTCAGCTGGTTAAGCGTTGGACTTCAGCTCAGGTCATGATCTCCTAGTTTGTGAGTTTAAGCCCCATATGGGAATCTGTGCTGACAGCTCAGAGCCTGGAGCCTGCTTCAGATTCTGTGTCTCCCTCTCTCTCTGCCCTTCCCCTGCTCATGCTCTGTCTCTTTCTCTCTCTCAAAAAGAAACATTAAAAAAAATCTTTTAGAGAATTGCATGAAATAAATGAAAAAAGAATTCAGGGGCTCCCGGCAGGCTCGGTTGGTGGAGTGTGCAACTCTTGATCTTGGGGTTGTGAGTTCAAGCCCCATGCTGGACGTAGAGTTTACTTAAAAAATAAATAAGATGAAGGGCACCTGGGAGACTCAGTTGGTTGAGTGTCTGACTTTGGCTCAGGTCACAGCCAAAGTGACCTGATCTCACAGTTAGTGAGTTTGAGCCCCACTTCGGGCTCTGTGCTGACAGCTCAGAGCCTGGAGCCTGCTTCAGATTCTGTGTCTCCCTCTCTCTGCCCCTTTCCCATTCGTGCTCTCTCTCTCTCTCTCTCTCAAAAATAAATAAATATTTAGAAAAAAAGCAAAAAGAAGTAAGATGAAATGAAATAAAATAAAATAAAAAAGAATTACTAAAAAAAAAGAAAAATTCATCAGAGGTACCTTGCTGATTACTTAAGATACAGACCTAGTTGGCAATTCTCTTCTCCCCGTGCGTGGGAAGTCCTTTCTCTCATGCACGACAAGCACTCACCCTAACTAGTGGTGTTTGAGACAACACTTCCCTCTGCTTGGCCTCACTGTTATAGTCACACGTCAGTGTTCTCCTGACCATTTGTGGACCTAAGCACAATACGAAATTTCTTTAATTTCAATAACCATCCTCCTGATGGGAACAGCAAGCTGCCCTGAACAATACTCAGCTAAACCTAAAACAACCCATGTATTTTTCTGCCAGCCCCAACTGCTGGCTGGATTCACCTATAGGCTCCTGAGAGCCTGGCAATACCGCGAATACCTGTGAGCTACTGTGGCCACCACACCCAGATGGAAATTCTATTGCTGTCCTGCCCTGACCAGGCATCCGCTTTTATACTAAAAGGTGGTGACACTTTTAGCACAGGACTAGGAGCACAGCAGTCCTATCTGACATCTGCCACTCATGACCTGTGTGGTCTTAGGATAATTACTTACACTTTCAGTGCTTCAGTTTCCTAATATACAAGATGGGGATCATGCTAACACCTTCTGAGAGCAGGGCCTGGACTGCTCGATATCAATATATCAAACATTCCATAGATGCTACCTATAATGCAGAAATCGGTATCAGCCTTATATATACTTTATGGTGACCATAATATTGTGAATTGGCCTTCATTTTCATCTGAGTATTTTGATATATGGACAACAGGTAAAATTTGAGTTTTGCTTGCTTGTTTCCATTGGTTTTAATTATGGTCTCCTAACATGAGTATTTTCTACGCATTGGGAAAGCATGTTTTACCATTAGGTTGTCCTAAATTTCTTAATTAAAAGTCTACATATTTTGAGAGTGTCTGTCTGGTTCAGTGGGTCTCTTGATCTCAGGGTCGTTAGTTCAAGCCCCACATTGGGCCTAGATCTTACTTAAAAAAAAAATATTTTTATGTTTATTTTTGAAAGAGACCGAGATGGAGACAGAGTGTGATTGCGGGAGGGCAAAGACAAAGGGAGACACAGAATCTGAAGCAGCCTCCAGGCTCTGAACTAGCTGTCAGCACAGAGCCCAATGCGGGGCTCGAAACCACGAACTGTGAGATTATGACCTGAGCCGAAGTCGGACGCTCAACGGACTGAACCACCCAGGCGCCCCAATGTTAATTTATTTTTGAGAGAGAGACAGAGCGTGAGCAAGGTAGGGGCAAAGAGAGAGGGAGACACAGAATCTGAAGCAGGCTCCAGGCTCTGAGCTGTCAGCACAGAGCCAGATGCTGGGCTCAAACTCACGAACTATGAGATCATGACCTGAGCCAAAGTCAGATGCCTAACTGACTGAGCCACCCAGGTGCCTCTAAAAAATTTTTTTCAAAGTGTACATATTTTTGGAAACAATTGAGCATAAGCTTGAAACAGTAGAGCAAACAGCATAAAAGAGTAAAGCACAAAAACTAAGCAACAAATATAAATACCATGGACATTTCAGTATTTTGCCCACTGATTCTTAACAGTTGGCTTATTCCTCTGGCCTGCTCTCTTCACACACAAACCTTTCTGCTTCTTCTTTCCTGGTAGTTCTGAAACACCAAGCAGACTGGTCTTATGTGACTTCACCCAGTGGGGTTTGTTCAAAATCAGATTCTTAAATCCCACTCCCAAAGACTGATTTGGTAGTTTCAGGATATGGCTGGAAGTCCCTATTTTCATGATGACTCCTCTCCTGTTGCAGATGCAGGAGAGACTTGGGGACCTCGACCCTGTACCCTTACTCATGTTCTCACCCAAGCCTACCTCTCCAAACCCTGCTGGCACCTTGACTGAGGTGCCAAAAAACTGCAGCCACTGTCTCAAATGCTTATAACCACCCTGCCAAAGAGATAGTCTTTAAAAAATATTTGTTTAACGTTTATTTATTTTTGAGAGACAGATAGTGACAGAGAATGAGCAGGGGAGGGGCAGAGAGAGAGAGCGAGACGCAGAATCCAAAGCAGGCTCCAGGCTCTGAGCTGTCAGCACAGAGCTCGACATGGGGCTTGAACCCACGAACCATGAGATCATGACGTGAGCCGAAGTCTGAGGCCGAACCGACTGAGCCACCCAGGTGCCCCCAAAGAGATATTCTTCATCCCATATTATAGGTGAGGAAACCAAGGCTCAGTTATGTTTAGTAGTTTGTCCAAAGTCTTTTGCCTCTTTCTTTGACAAGAGCATGTAGGGAATACCATAGCTGATGTTCACTCATCTGTTCAAGCATGTAAAAAACCTCCATGAGGGGATGGGCCCAACCCTGGTCCATCTAGGAGAGTCAGGGACAAAGAGCGGAAAGCCATTCGAAAGCTGTGAAGAAGGCTTATGGAGAGGACAGAGGAGATTCTCATGGAAACTAAACGTAGAAAATACAGCTTGGCTTTTAGGAAACTGGATTAAATTCAGCCTTGGGTGTTTGAGGTACTTGTAGAGGAAATAGATAATTTTCACATATTTATTCTCCCAACCTACGTATAAATGGGTTACACGCATAGCTTTCTCCAGCCGGGCTCAGGAGCTGCCCAGAAGACAGGAATTGCCCTTTGTCTCCACTTAGCTGTATTAAGAAACATCTCAGGTCCCTCCTTCCTGAACAGCTGTCACTAAGGTGTCTCCTCCCAGCAGCACGCCTCCTCCCTGTTTTCACCGCTGCGGGCCTTGGCTGCCGAGAACAAAGGAATAAAGTGTTGCAAGGGAAAAGGGCCCTCTGTTCCCTACAGGCTCTTTCATTCTAAATGAGAGAAGCCAACTCAAAACTGATTTAAAAAAATAAAGAAAAAGAAATTTACTGGATTATATAAATAAAAGGTTCAGGATTAAATCCAGCTCAGGAAGTGGCTGGGGGGCCGGGGTGGGGGGG
>NW_027528977.1:7742586-7774861 GCF_008692635.1 Crocuta crocuta | reverse complement strand
GTTCTGATAAACAAGGGTTTTATTTTTAAATATTTTAAATATTTTTATTTATATTCTATAGTACATAATATTTGATTTTATTTTGGATCAAAGAATATAGAAACCAGATTTTTGTTTTTTTAATCTTCAACTAGTTGGGGGATCTTTGTGCATGTGTGTTTTTATTTTTTTTATTATTTGTTTATTTGTTTATTTTACTTCTGGATTTATTGCCTCCTGGTAAGACGCTGTGGATATATTATTTCTGTGTTTGCAATTTTTTTGTTTTTCTTTTCAGAAATTCTTTCTTTAGATATGTTTATATATTCAATCTGATTCCAGTCACAGCCGTGGGCTTGTTGGGAAACTGTTCTGTGGCTTTAGGGTCCACACAGCTTCCATACAGCTGGTCAAGTACATTTTGTCTCCTATACTTGAACTCCAGATGGAAAGATTATTTCCCCATTTTCTTTTCTTAATGTTTATTTATTGATTTTTTTTTTTTGGGAGAGCGAGAGTGAGCAGGGGGAAGGGCAGAGACAGAGTGGGAAAGAATCCCAAGGGGCCTCCGTGGTGCTGTCAGCACAGAGTCGGACACAGGGCTCCATCCCATGAATCGTGAGATTATGACCTGAGTAGGTTGCTTAGCCAGCCGAGTCACCCAGGCGTCCTTACTTCCCCATTTTCAAACTACTTGGGGGTGAGAGACTTGTCTGTGGCCCTATATGTTACAGGTCCCCGCTGAGTACAGTAATAATAGTGCATACCTACAGGGCTGTTATCAGGATTAAATGAGTTAATATGTGTAAAATGCTTAGCACTGCGCATGCTCTATAGTAAGCCATCAATAATAGCTCCAGATGATATTATGTTCTTTTTTCTGAACCTGCAGTTTTGCTCTCAGTACTAGTGCACTTTGATAGATATAGGGTAGTTTTTAATTACCCCCAACTTCTTTCTAACCAAGAAAATCACAACAACAGATGAAGAAGAAAGGCAAAGAAAGGCTTCCCTACTGGGCATAAATGTGATGTAATGACTTTACGCAGCACCCCCTAACAACCACAATAACAACAACAAAAGCCAAGTTAATTTTGTTTTAAACATGTTCTACTGGGTTCTGTGAGAGAATTCACAGAGCTGCCGAGCAATGTGCTCACAGCTGAATCCTAATAACAAGAGATTCTAATTTTCTACCTGTTGAGGGCTTGTTCCTCTCCACCATTAAACTGTGTAAACCTTCTGGGCAGGGATTAGGCCTTTCATTTCTGGTCCTTACTGCTGTACACAGGTGCACGAGTTTTGTGGGGGTTTCGAGGTCCTGTACTAAAGTCCTCCAGACCTGAACCAAATTCCAGTTCAGCTACTCAGAAATTATAAGCTGCTTTAAGAGTTATGCTTGGGGCTCCATTCACTTTCTTGTTATTAATGGCCAATTATCCTGATCCTTATTCACATACATATTTGGATAATAATTTCAGATGGTTATGGGAAAGTGCTTTGTATAAGGTCTTACATACTTTATACCTCACTGAACCCACTTAAGAGCCCCTCAAGGTAGGGGAATTTTCCTGATGATTACATGTGAGATAATGGAAAAGTAATCACCAGCCAAATTATTATTCCTTTTATGGATGAGGTAAGATTTAACAATGAGGTAAGATTTTAAAAATCTGTCAATAGTAACTAGCAAGTGGCGTCTGGTGATTCTTTCAATGACATGAATTTAAAAATTTATGAATTATTATTTGTTCTTATTGCAAGTCTATCAAAAATGACTAATGGTAGAGCGTTGCATTCCTTATTACTCTTGATTCTCAAACTACATATCCCAGTAAATACAATTTGTAAACACCTGACATTTAGTAATTTGTCAAACATCCTATCAGATCGGTGACTTCACAGCCACTGGAAAGTTTACTCATTTTCAAGTAGACGAAAAACCAGAAGACTTCATGAGGCTGTGAAAGCCACCTGCCACACCTGTTCTCCATTTTCAAGGTGGTCTTCTGCTCTCCCTTATCTGAGGGCAAATGCTTGACGAGAGATCAGTTTGCACTGTCGCAGTGACTTTGTTTACAGGCTTTCTCATACAGCGCTGTCAATTCTAAGCCTGAGGAGGCGGAAGGCCGAAGGATTTGTCATCCTTTGCACGGATGCCTTCTCTTTTTTATTAGACTTTTGGTCCTGGGAGGGGTAGTGCAGCTGCGTGATACTGCATCTCCACAGCCCTCTGAATTTAGGCCAGCCTCATCCCCCACTGCCATCACTCCCTCCCTCTTGCGTTCGTATTTCTCCCAGTTGGATTTACCGCCTTGCAAAATTCTTGCGCCATTAATCGGCCGCCGTTCACCCCGCGGGAGCCAGACCCACCCGCCACCGCACGCCCGCAGGGAACCCTGCGGGGCTCCGGCCAGCCCACACTCACGAGGAATCATTCCATTTCCTGGCGACCAATCAGCGTTCCGTACGCCGCCACGCCAGCCAATCCAAGGAAACACTCGTTGCCCAGGCCAACTTTGGCCACTTGCCTTCGGGCGCACGCGGCTTCGAGTTGCGGAAGAGCTTGGTACCTTCCAATTGGCTGCGATAGCGGCGGTGGCCCGTAGCCCATTGGCTGCTGCCGCCCCAGCCCCGGCGGACCCGGCAAGCTGAAGGAGCTCCGGGGCGTGCGTGTCGCCCCAAGCCGTGAGTCCCGTGCGCCCCGCGCGCCTAGCCGCGTACCGACGCCTCGCTTCATCTCAGGTAGTGGTGGGTGGAGGCGCGGAGTCGCGGCGGAACTGAGGCGGCCGGGAGGGAGGGCTACGCGGGCGTCCGGGGCGCCCTTCCCGGTGCGTTTTCTGGAGCTGCTCGGGGCAGCGGGGCGGGGGAGGTCGGCGCGGAAGTCATGGGTGGCTGTCCCCGGCGTCCGGGCGGCTTCAGCCCTTACAGGTGAGGGAGGAAAGGCGTCCCCAGAAGGATCCCAGGGCTTGCGCCTCGCCTCTCTGCACCGCTCACGGTGCAGCTTAAGGTCCTGGATGCCAGTTAGGCGTTTCTGCATCCGTTAAATGGGGAAGGGATAGGAAAAACCTCGCGTCCAGGGCCGCGGCGAAGATTCACTAAGGTCGTGTTCTGTGAGGGGCACAGTGTTTCCTGGTTCGTCGTAGACGTACAGACAACGTAGGGTCCCATCTTCCCACACCAAGCTCTGAGTGATATTGGTAAGAGGCATCGTTTTCCGGGGCTTACAATCTTCCATCCTCACTAAATGTATTAACTCATCTAATTCCTCAATAAGTTAGGGTTACTATTATCCCTAATGTACAGTTAAGAAAGATTACCTGAGCTATTTTGGGATCAGGAGTCAGGACAAAATTACAAATTCAGTATGATGTCAGATTTTTTTAATGTAAAGTCTCTTCCAGCTTGTGGTGAACTTCCAGTGTTTTGCAGAACAGGCCTTTAGACTGGCAAGGCGGAAGCCCTGCGTTGGAATTCTGGCTCTATCGCTTATTGGCCGTGTGATTTTGGACAAGTGACTTAATTTTCTTTGTTCCCACTTCGTAAAATCAGGATAATAGGATCAGCTTTGAAGTTTGTTTATGAGGATTAAATGAAATAATACAATTTAAAGTGGCCAGGAAGACTGATCACATAGTAAGTGATCAATAAATGTTAGCTGTTATTATTTTTAATAAAGAATTCGAGCATGAGGAACTCAAAACATGAGCTTGGACTCAAACTTAAAGCTGAAATACCGTTAGATTTTTTTTTTTTTTTGAGAGAGAGAGAGCACAAGTTCGCAAGTAGGAGAGGGGCAGAGAGAGAGAGAGAGAGAGAGAGAAACAGAAGATCCCAAACAGGCTCTGCTCTGACAGCGCAGAAGGGGGCTCAAACCCACAAACTGTGAGTTCATGACCTGAGCCCAAGCCAAGAGTTGGTTGCTTAACCCACTGAGCCACCCCGGTGCCCCAAGAATCATTAGAATTTAATATTGCCTTTACTCTTGTAAGAAGACTCAACACTGTTGTAAAGCTAATACTGAAATAAGCTAAAGTGAGCACTGAAACAGAGGGAGGGACAGTGGTCACATTGTGGAAGTAGGCTTCCCTGTTGGATTCCTGCTATAGCCAGTCTCAAAAATGAGAACCTACTTTATTTGACTGATTTGGAGAAGCTAAATTACAAATTCAAGATTGATTGGAAATCAAGCATATGCCAAATTTGATGTTAGATGGAAAATATAATTTACAAGGCCTTGGTTTGCACAATATCTTGGGGAAAATCTGTGACATATTATGATTTCCCTTGTGAGTCGGGAAATCAAAGTTTAAACAATTCTGATAATAGCTTCTTTCAGTGGTGAATTCTGACTTCATACTACATAAGTACAGATTTTTTTATGACATTCACTTTATATTAGGAGTTAAAATGTTTATTATGTTTCATATTTAAAATAGAACCTATGGCCATCCCCCTGTGATGTAAATTTAATGAAAAGTGGAGTTGTACTGGGCAAAGACTGTGGTACTGAAAGATGGCCATAAGACCATTTTTAACTTGGGCAGGCTGCCCACTTTACGATGGCAGCCACTGTCTACACTAGTGACTACTGCCAAGACATGGGCATAGGAAACATGAACAAAAAGGTTAGTTTAAAATAAGGGAAAAAATGAAAGTGGACATTACTGAGCACTGAGTAATAGAACTGTCAAAAGTAATATAACCTTTTCTAAGAAGCTGCTAGATTCTGATAGGATTAAGTGGTGCCTGTTCTCTGAAATGTAAGTGATGGCATTGGAGAGTTTCCCGGTGTAGGTCAAGAAAGGGAATAAAAGAATTAGTAAGGGGAAGTTCAGAGTAGTATATACAACATTTTCCTCACATTCTTCACCGGTGGAGATTTCAGTAGAGCATATTGTATGCTTTCCTTTCAATTAATGTGAGTACCCTGCTTTATTAGGAGAGCATCGAGACCTTGATAATAACTCCATACTGCCTGCCCCCCAATTCGGGAATATATTTTGAGAGATATGTTATGCCTGTCCAGACACAGATAGTTTAGACCGTAGCCATTATTCTCTTTTGGATTTAATCTTGCTGAAAAAATCCATGCAAGAATGAACTGCCTGGTTAAATACTTCATTGGGCTAAAAAAGAGCTTTCTGAGTTTACACTTTGTTGTCCTTTCCTACCTCCTACTCCAGTACCCTTCGAGAGGCTCATTAATAGATTTTAATGTTTTAGCTTTGGTTGTTGTAATTAAGAATTTATTTAAAAGGTGGAATAAGTCAGCTTTGAAAGCAAACACTGGATTATATCCATTTCTGTACTTCTAGGACCGAGTATATACTAGATGTTTGGTAAATAGACTTCCTTGAGAAATTGCTGTATTTAATTATGGCAGTGTACACCTTAGTCATTCAGAAACTCAAGGATGATCGGGGTAAATGGGCCCATCTTAGATATCTTGAGGTATTTCATAAGTGAGGCTAGTGCTCACCGTCTACCTATTTTTCCCACTTTTATTTACTGGGTTCCTACTGCATGCTAGACCTCAGGAGGGTAACATTGAACAAGTCACATTTCCTGCCCCAAAAGATTTACAGTTAAATTGGAAAAGATGACAAGTGAATAATTACAGAGTTGCTGTGAGAAACATTGGTGGAGGAGGGGGAAGCTAACCTAGTCTTTACGGGAGTCCAGGAAAGAAGAGTAGGAATTAGGCAACAGAGTTCAGCCAGATCATAAAAGGGCCCATAAGCCGTATTAAGGAGTTTGGACTTTATAGTGATCAGTAAGAGCAATCAGAAAGATTACTAAGATTAGCACCTTAAAGATTCAGATTCTCACCTTAGTAGGTAGTTTTCCTGCTTACATTTCTGTAATGGCTTTGCACAAATATAATGCTGTCTATAATAATAGCATCTTTACATTCCATCTTTGATTTCTATCAAGGAGTTTAGAAAAAAATATCTTACCTGGCAGCCACAGGAACCTGGCAGGCCACCTGTGGGTTTACAGAATATTGTTTAATCATAATGATCCCAGGAACAGATAAATTAGTTTTTCAAGTCTTCTCTAAGAATTCATGCTTGTTTATAACATACCCTTGATTAAGGTCATTGTACTGGCTATCAAGTTGGCAGTCTCTTGAGGGGAAATGGGATACATTCCTGACTGGCATACTTTTTGAATGAGCTCATCCACGTTTTAGTCTGTGGGTGAGAACTATACTTATTATACATTTTGCATCACTTACATAGATCCCAAATTCTCTATTACTGAGTTTTTTATATGTATACTTTCCTATGTTTCTGAAAGGATAGACCACCCCAAAATATGCCACTTTGGAATAGGGATTATTTTCAGCTGAAGGCAGTTCAGCAGCAGATGCAGGAAGAGCTGTTTTCCTTCCCTTTACTGCCTAAAAATAGAACATAAACTTCCCTTTGTGAAGGTCTTCCCCCCACCTCTCCTAGACCAGAAAGGGAACAACTCATCACTGGAGACGGAGTTGGCACTGTGATTGTCTGAACAAACAAACGTTACTACAATAACCCTTATCTTCTATTAGTTTTCTCTCATATATTTACTTCCTCATAATTTACCACCACTAGAAGCCCCCTCTTCCTTGGTCCTGTCACTTTTCCACAATTTATCACCCTTTGTTAGAATGGTGTATAAGCCCTAGGTCTAACTGCTTTTTTTGGATCTCCATTTATTTATTGTGAAGGCTTCTATGCACACAAAAATTAAAATATCAATAACAAATAAAATGTATGTGCCTTTTCTCCTGTTAATATGCCTTTTGTCAGTTTAATTTGCAAGTCTCAGAGACAGAACCTAGAGAAAAAGGTTACTTTCAAAACACCACTACAGTTCTATATCATCTTATTGTTTATCATTTTTAATGCCTTGTATGCCCTGCTTTATGCTGTTTAGAGACTGGCTACAATATTGATTTATTTCTGTCACCTTTACTTTTTAGGCCAGTGGTTCTCAACCCTGGCTGGATAACAGAATAATCAGCAAAGCTTTTTAAAGAACTTAGATTATGGGGGGTCTACTCCAGATCAGGGCCACTGAATCACACTCCCTGCAGTGGGCCCTGAAATCCAACATCTAAAAGCAGTGTTAAAGAAAACCAGAGGCAGATAGAAGTTAAAGTGGTAAAGGCAAAACTTATTCAAGAACTATTGCAATAGTGGGGGCGCCTGGGTGGCTCAGTCGGTTGAGCGTCCGACTTCGGCTCAGGTCATGATCTCGTGGTTCGTGGGTTCGAGCCCCGCATCGGGCTCTGTGCTGACAGCTCAGAGCCTGGAGCCTGTTTCGGAATCTGTGTCTCCCCCTCTCTCTGACCCTCCCATTCTCAGGCTGTCTCTCTCTCTCTCTCAGAAATAAATAAAACATTAAAAAAAAAAAACTATTGCAATAGTGGAGAATAAACCTCAATGTAGAACTGCACTCCATTCTGAATACAACAGGGATATTGGGGATTTGCAGCCAAGGAGCAGAGTGGGTGTCAGTGGATGGAAATTTGCTGAGAAGAAACATTAGGGGTAAGGGGAATTCTGGCTAAATTGACTTAGGATTCTTGCTGAATACCGGGCAGCGTGATAAGATCAAGGGTAGGATGAGGAATTTTTGAGGGTGAGGGGTTTTCCGTAAACTGGCTCAGCAGGATTCTTGCTAAAACTGAACTTTGGGGGCCAAGGACAAGCCCAAAAACAAGTCCAAAAAAGAGGACTCAGAGGAGGCTAGCGAGGGAATCGTTGTCAACAGCAACTACTACAAAATACAACACAGGTGATCCTGATGTATGCACCTGTCCTTGAGAATTATAGCCTCGTTTCCATAGAGGTTTGAGGCTTGACATTTCATTTTGATCTCTTCTTGATCTCCTTTGTAGTAGTAATTTGATGGTTCTGTAAACTGCAGCTTTTCCCCTAAAGCCTCTTCTCCTTTCTCCTTTTCCTGGAGTGCACCAAGGCACCAAAAGGACACAAAATTAAAATAAAACAATTGTTGTTTTGAAGTAAACACAGTTCACCAAATTAAGGGCCTGTTGTGCTCCAGGCAGTGTTCTGGTAGGTGGGGAAACAGTGGTAAATAAGGCAGACAAAGGCCCCTGCTTTATTAGCTGAGGAGGATGTGATGGTGAAAGAGCAGAATACAGCACACCAATACATCAACAGGTTAATCTCAGATTGTGAAAAGCACCATGAAGAAAATAAAAGAAGGATATAGTGGCGACTTGCAGAAGGCTGTATTTTAAGACAGGAGGTTCAAAATGAAATTGTCATTACAAGTTATTAGTCATGCTCAGATTTGGGATCTAATAATGCATACGTAGAAATAGCAAGTACAAAGCCTGAAGTCAGTGACAAGCTGGGCCTATTTGAGGGACAGAAAGAAACCAGTAGGACAAGAATATTGTAGGCAGTGAGCTGCGGTGCTGTGAATAGGAGTCTCTTAATTCCCATTAAGGGTGATTCCAAGGCTTTGACTTTGAGCTACTGGCTCAGTTACCATTGTAAAAGTAAATTGTTCAGATGGGGTGGGTGAGTCCAATTGAGGGAATCCTGGGGAAGCAAGAGGTACCCATTGGGGTGAAGCTCTAACTAGACTTCTGGATCTGGGACTTTGGGGTGGTGTCTCTCCCCATTTCCCCCTCTCTCCTTCAGTCTTTCCACATTTCAGCCTCAGGGTAGTCAGATTTTTTGCATGCTTGCATATTGATCATAGACTCCTGGAGTGATTATTCTAAAAAAAATCTGCAGAATCTGCATGAACTTTTCTAACCCAGCCTCCAAAGTCATGCAGTCACAGACCACTTCTTGATGGGAAGTGTATCAAAGAGTTTACAGCAGTGTTTTAAACCCCGTCGTCATTATGTTAAGTTTATTATCCTTAAGGCTAGTAATCATTGCTCTTTAAAAACATTGTTGAACAGTTGCTTATCTTTGGAATTCTTAATAAGCTAGTACTTTTCTTTTTTAGGTAGTTAAAATTATTGCCTTAAAATTACGAACTATTTATTAATGCTGTGCTAGTAGATCTAAAAGTCTTCTTATGACCTTCTTCCTTCCTTACAGATACTTTACGGAATCCTATAACATTTCACTGGATGAAATAAAATATTGAAAACGGTATATAGTTCGTCAAACTTTTGAAATTGTTCACAGTTCTGTAGCCCTGTCCTGAAAGGATGTATGAGCGGCTTTTTGCTTGTGCTTATCATTCATTTGTTTGCTAGAGTGAGTCTTAAATCTGTTGGATGTTAAATTAAAATCTTAATGGCTGAGGCTCTAAGGACCTTTTTTAAAGAATTTATTCCTTGTGTATTTATTTTTATAGTTTGGAAACAGCAATTTTTTTTCTTTAAGTTATCTAGAATTCTATAATGTATTTCTTTTTATTATATTCTATTGGGAAGGGAAAATAGGATAGTGTTTTATTTTTATATGAATAATTTTAATAGCTCACAATGTGTGATTCTTATCCTTGACTAGGTGTTATTTATCTTGGAAGCTGTTAGGAAAACTGCCCAGGTCCTACTTTCTGAGATTCTGATTAGTTGGTTTGGGGTGGGATCCAGGTGTACCTTTGACAGCTCCCCAGGTGATTCTGTTATGAAGACAGATTTGTGACTCCTTGGTCTACTGCATCGAACTGTGGTATTTGTTGATGCTAATCTTTGTCTTTGCAACAGGAAAAAAAGAGAGAGAGAGAGAAAGAAAAAAAATGGAAGCCCTGCCCGATGCAGCTGTTTTTGCAACTAGACTTAAAAACACTCTCATCCAGTATCATAGCATTGAAGATGATAAGTGGCGAGTTGCCAAGAAAATGGTAAATTATTTAAATTGCTTCTATTTGGGGTTTGTCCTCTATCTAATGAGTTGGTTGATAACTTTCAAAACAGTAAGGGAAGGGGCGCCTGGGTGGCTTAGTCGGTTAAGCGTCTGACTTTCACTTAGGTCATGATCTTGCGGTTCATGGGTTCGAGCCCCGCGTCAGGCTCTGTGCTGACTGCCAGCTCAGAGCCTGGAGCCTGTTTCGGAGTCTGTGTCTCCCTCTCTCTCTGACCCTCCCCTGCTCACGCTGTCTCTCTCTCTCTCTCTCCTAGAAATAAATAAAAATATTAAAAAAAAAAAAAAAACGGTAAGGGAAAATAGGGACCATACTTTGGGTGGATGTGCAGGGATAGATAATTATGCTAATAAAGTCAGTGTTTCGACGTCTCACCAAGGCAAAAACATAATAATGCTCTACTGCTATCATTACTGCTGTAGATAGTGGACATGAGAATAGAATCTTAGCAACAAGAGCCTAAAGTATAGCTTCTGAAGTCAACATAGAAAATGTATGGATAGTTTGGAAAAGTTTCAGATATTTCAACAAGCCTGTGAGGGTGGCCATTTAGTTTTCTTTCTTACCAGTGTGACTTGTCCAAACTGTCCCATGGCTGAGCATTGACAGAAGTAGCCCTGGAACCAGGACTCTTCCCATGAATCACTCTCGCTTGTCTGATGGCCAAGACTTCTTGGGAAATGATCAGAAAAAGGATGTAGGGACTAATTCAAGGTAGCACTGCCATAGTAGATGTGACTTGTTTGATTTAAAAGAAAAAAGAGCAAGGTCAGAATGAAATATTTAGCATTCCTATTGTCTTAGTCTAAATGTGTCAGTAATGGTAAATAGATAAGATTGGAGCAAGGCAAATAATAATGGCTGGCAAGATAGAGCCGTCACTGGATCTTAACAATGTTTGGATCTCATTAAGCTACTAAAAAATCTTTTTTTGGAGGTCTGTATTTGAAGTAAAAGGTGAAGAACTTTAGGAAACAGAAGAAATTCAGATATGGATCACTTGATGGCATAAATGACTTTTATCTATCTCTTTGAATATTTACTTAAGTTTTATTTTAATGCAAGGACATGCTCTACAATTTGAAATTGCTGTTTTTATGTTTACATTTCCAGCTAGGTGATTATTTATGTCCATGTACTGTTTTTTATTTTTCTAGAAAGATGTAACAATTTGGAGAAAGCCTTCAGAAGAATTTAATGGATACCTGTAAGTAAATTCTTGTAGTTTTATGTAACTCTTAAGATATTACCAAATTTTATATATAAATACATATATATATATATAATCACTAAATCATCATTGCCAGTGAAATTTGGCTTTTAATATTTTAACTTTTCTGAGAAGCAAATCACCTTATGAATTCAAAGCCTTTAAAATGTCCAGATCCCTTGTGGACTGAGTTGGTGGTAAGGGAATCATAAATAATGATATCAAATGGCCAATAAAATCTTAATTTCTTAGCATGTTGAATAAGACCCTTCTATGTTTGTTTATTTTTGAGAGAGAGAGAGAGTCAGCATGAGCAGGAGAGGGACAGAAAGAGAGGGAGACATAGAATCCAAAGACAGGCTCCGGGCTCTGAGCTGTCAGTACAGAGCCCAACGCGGGGCTCAAACCCACAAACCACGAGATCATGACCTGAGCCGAAGCCAGATGCTTAACCGACTGAGCCACCTAGGCACCCCTCTAAGAATTCATCTTAAAGAAATCATAAGAAAGATAAAGGTTGAGTACTTATCTCTTCCATCACAGCATTACTTGAATAATCAATAGTCAGAGAATGATAAAATTTTGAAATGTGGTGTTTTACAGTCTTTAAAAACTACGTTTTCAAATATTATTTAAAAACACAAGAAAATGCTCACGATGTAAAGTGACTAAAGCAGAATACCAAACTGCATGTAGCAGTATTGTGAGTTGACTTTAAATATATATAAAAAATTTTTTTTTAATGTTTTTATTTATTTTTGAAAGAGAGAGAGAGACAGAATGCAAGTGGGGAAAGGGGCAGAGAAAGAGGGAGACACAGAATCTGAAGCAGACTCCAGGCTTTGCACTCTCAGCACAGAGCCCAACACAGAGCTCGAACCTACTAACCATGAGATCATGATCTGAGCTGAAGTTGGCGGCTTAACCGACTGAGCCATTCAAGTGCCCCTATGCATTTTTGTATATTAAAATGTTTTTACCTGGGGCTCCTGATGGCTCAGTCGGATGTGTGTCTGACTCTTGATCTCAGCTCAGGTCATGATTGCAAGGTTGTGGGATCAAACCCCATGTCCAGCTCTGTGCTGACAGGGCGAAGCCTGCTTGGGTTGCTCGCTCTCCCTCTGCCCCTCCCCCACTTGCTGGAGCACATGTGTGTACAAACTCTCTCTAAAATAAAAAATATTAAAAATAAGTGTTTTTACTTACCACCAAATATACACCTCTAGATGGCAGTTTTATAGGTGATTTTTATTTCCATTTTTTGGTATTTACATATAGTTGAACATGAATTATGCCTTTTAACCAGAAAAAAAATAATTGTTTTTTAAAGCCAGTGGAGACAGTTGACTTGTGTAATCGCAGTGGAATGTTCACATCCTTGGGACTCAGCCCTTTTAAAAATGAAACTGCTCTGAAGTATAATACCAAAGATAGCATTTCCAGAAAGATGAGTTATATAATACTTATGTCAAGGACCAGGAAACTGGAGTTGCAGATTAAGCATTGTAAGCAAGTGTGAATTAATCCTTTAGATCACTGATTCCCGGTGAGGTTTGAAAAGCATAACTGCACTGACAGTATGGAGCCTGCTTGGGATTTTCTCTCTCCTGATGTCTGCCCCTTCCCCATGCACAAGCATACTCTCTTCTCTCTCTCTCAAAATAAATAAATAAAATTAAAAAACAACAACAAACCTTTTAGAAAGACTCCCCGTCCTCCGGAAAGTTACTGATAGAGTTAAAGCCAATCTATCATTTCTCTTCTTTCTTCACCAGAGGTAACTAGTATCTTAAAGTGTATATTATTTCTCTTATATTCTTTGACCACATATAAGTGTGTGTTTCTTTCAGGAACTTCCTTTGTTTTTTTTTTCCATTTAACATTGTGTTTTCAAGATTTAGCCATGTTGTTACATGTAGATCTATTCTTTCATGTTCATAAGAAAATACTGTGATGTCTTTACCTGTATTTGCAAATTTGCCTGTGGTACATTTTTAGGTTGTCATCAATTATTCCTTATAAAGTACAGTGCTATAGTAAACTTCTTAGGTATACGTCTCCTACACACGTGTGATTTTCTTTGGGTGTGCACCTGGGTCGCTTACACTAGACATTGCTCTCTAAAGTGGTGGTAGCAGATTGAGAGTTCTCATTCCCTTCCATTCAGTATGAGTTATGTTTTTAATCTCTGCAAATCACAGGGGTATGGGATGGTATCTTGTTGATATTTACTTGATCATGAGTGAAGTTGAGCATCTTTTCTAAATTTATCGACATTTCAGATCAATCTTAACATATCCTTTGCCCATCTTTTCTTTAGATTGTCTTTTTCTCATTGGTTTATAGGAATTAATTATGTACTCTCTAATAATTATGTCTGTTCATCTGTGTTGCACATGCCTTCTTCCAGTCTGTGCTGGTTTTAAAAGAAATTTATATACTTTGTCATTTGTGATATACAGGTTTTTAACTATCTTGCATTATTTGTGTTTTTTTGTGATTTATGTTTACAAAGATGTATTTTTCTCAAAGTTTTAAATTTTATGCGGTGGTTTTTCATCTATCTGGAATTAATTGTTTTGAATGCTGTCAAGTAGCGATTCAGTTTTTAATTATTCTGTTAGGATAAGTACTGGAAGTACATCCTTTCTCCACTGATATATAATGCCACCTTTGAAACATGTCAAGTTCTGATAAAATTCATGAGTCAATCTTTAGTGTTCTATTCCTGGGTGATCTGTTTTTCTGCTCCTGTAATAAGTTTTTGAAAGTTAGAGTAAAAATATATGTATACTAAGAGCATGTTAGAGCATAACGGAAAGAGCAGCTTTCAAAATAAATGAAGCATTAATGTTCTGTCATCCGTTTTCAGCTGTCCCATAACATGAAGGTACTTTACTGTGTTCAGGACAATATAATTTAGCCTTGGACATCTTATTAGATGTGAGGGCAAACAGTACATTCTGATAAAATAATTGATATCCCTGAATTTATCAGAAAAACCATAGAAATTCACTCCCTTTAAAAACTCTTTATTGGAGCACCTGGGTGGCTCAGTCAGTTAAGCGACTGACTTCGGCTCTGGTCATGATTTCATGGTTTGTGGGCTCAAGCCCCGCGTTGGGCTCTGTGCTGGCAGCCAGCTCAGAGACTGGAGCCTGCTTCAGAGTCTGTGTCTCCCTCTCTCTCTGACCCTCCCCTGTTCATGCTGTCTCTCTCTCTCTCTCAGAAATAAAACATAAAAAAAAAAAATCTTTGTTAACTTTTACTCTTCTTAAAGTTAGCTGTGAACAATGTGGACATGCTGAGAGTTTTCATTCTAATAGCATTTGACTTTAATATTTTTTCTCCAGCTTCAAAGCCCAAGGCATTATAGATAACGTCGTCAGTAGTGTAGTAGACCATATACGCCCAGGTCCCTGTCGCTTGGATTGGGACAGCTTAATGACTTCAATGGATATTTTGGAACACTTTGAAGAGGTATTTATTTAGAAACATTACTGCAGATTGTGTGTGTGTGTGTGTGTGTGTGTGTGTGTGAGAGAGAGAGAAAGAGAGAGAGAGAGCGAGCATGTGAGCGTGAGAGTGTATACACACTTGTATTCATTGCTTGGAGAGTAGGTAGTCCTGGCAAAGATCTCATAGGGGAATCCTTGCTGCCTTTTAAAAAGCTTGAGTTTCCTCATATTAACTAATGAGTGTTAGAACTGAATGTGTTTTTCACAGTAGCTCTACCTTTGCTGCTTAAGAAAATTGTCAGTGTCTTTAACGGTAAAACTTTAAGTTGAGGTTCTGAAATATAAAATTCTGAAAACAACACCATCACATTCAGGTATCTAGGTAATTGTATGTTTTTCCATTAATATTAAGCCAAAATTAAAGACCAAAGATAAAAATGCCACCTTAGGCATTAGAGAATTATGTAACCATAGTGGGTTGTCCTCTTTTTCTATTTTTATTAATTCATTCTTGCCATGTTTGAATTTCTTTATTGAACCATTTAGTGTTTTAGTACAAGTATTTGGATTTTATTTTAAACACTTAGAGTCTACACTATCTATTTCCATGTTGAATATCATATAGGATGAAAGGCCATTGTATTGATTTAGAGATTTGGATACTGGGCAACTTAACTCTTTGTGTTTTGATCATATATTTTATTCACGACCATACAGTAGCAGTGATATTTAGAATAGAGCTCTTAACCTGTCCGAATCACTGTAAGAATTATTCATAATAATTGTAATACATTTTAAGTCAGTATCATTTTTTAATAAAGATTAATTAATGGTACAGGAATCACATATGTTTCCTTAGTAGTGCCTGTTACCTGTTCTCTTTCAGAATTGCTGTGTGATGCGTTATACTACTGCTGGCCAGCTTTGGAATATGATTTCCCCAAGAGAGTTTGTTGATTTCTCCTACACTGTGGACTATGAAGAAGGGCTTCTATCCTGTGGTAATGATATCAAAACCTTATACTTTCTTTTCATTTGTTTTAAATATTTGAGTTTTCTAGGCTGGATGTTTCTTTCTACCTGAGATATATTTCCAGCCTTCACATTTATTTTGTAATCACTTTAAGCTTTGTAAACATCCTAGAAAGTGTTTTGAAATCTTTCTGATAAGTTTTTATTCTCAGTTACATAGTAGCTTCCACGTCATGGCTAACAAATATGAATTAAATGACTGCCTCTAAGAAAGGGATGTAGTAAGTAGATTTCCATCTAAGTCACTCTCAGAAAGCAACTTCTTAGTCATTACATAGAAAGAATAGACTTGGTATGTTTTAGAATATTTTTCCTTCCTTGAGCTGTGTAATAGTTGTCTTTTAAAAATTAAAAATACTGCTATTAGAAGGCTCCTGCTTTCTAAAATATATCTATAGGTAAATTTTTTATGTTTACTATATACGTGAGTTGGCAGTTGTAGGAAAGTAAGTATCTACTTGTTTACTCTTAACCAGCCAGTACCGAAGTTGGATGTGGCAGTGCTGTCGGGGAGTAGTGGTGGTGCCATAGTTTTGATTTTTGGCACCTTGAGGCCTGGGTGCTACAGCCACGATTCATAGTTTCCAAGGAGTTATCAGGATGACATAATGTTACCTATCCTGATGGGATTAGAACTTTCCCCATTAACTACTTACCAGCCCCCTGTCAGAACTCCAGCTGGTGATCATCTTTTTCATTTTCCATGGTCACTCTTGGGGCTTAGTTTTCATCTACATGGATAAGAAGAAAAATATTTAAACAAGAAATCTGATAATAATTTTAATCAGAGTTTCAGGTTAATCTCAGCCACTGCTAAGTGTTATTTTAAAATTTCCTTGTAGGGGTAAGTCTTGACTGGAGTGAAAAGAGGCCAGAATTTATTCGTGGATATAACCATCCCTGTGGTTGGTTTTGTGTTCCGCTTAAAGACAATCCCCACCAGAGTCTTTTGACAGGCTATATTCAGACGGATCTGCGTGGGATGATTCCACAGTCTGCAGTCAACACAGCCATGGCAAGCACTTTGACCAACTTCTACGTTGATTTACGGAAAGCCTTACAAAAGGCGTAGTATGTTTAAACTTGTACTAGTGTAGTCCCCAGAATCAACTTCTGCTCTCAGCTGCACGGCCTCTAATACTCATCCTTCCCTCTTCTCCGTGTAGCCTGCGGAAACATTTGAGATGATTTATTGCTTTATTTTATTCCCCAACTAAAGAGTTATCCAAGAGAGGGCATTTCAGCTTTCTTAAGTAATTACTTGCACAGGGTTTGGGACAGCAGTGTGTCTGGCACGGAGAGTATGACAGAGATCCATGAAGAAGTAGGTATACTTCTTTGACCTCAACTCTTAAGAAACTGAGTAGTGCCTCAGTATGAATATTTTGGCTGCTTGGAAATTAGAGAAAGCACAAGCTTCATGCTATTAGTTAAAATATATTTTAGAGGTTTATGAACATTTTGTGAAGTTTTAACTTTTTTCGAAGTTTAATATTAGTGTTTCACTTTGGTATGCTGTATGAGTTTGCCAGTATCTTGGACTAAAGAAAAAGCTCTTTATATTTTATAAAGGTGAACATTGTCAGTTGACTTGCACTACTTTAAGTATTGGAAAAATTAGAAATAAGAAAAGAATAGATAAAATAACTATAGACACAAGTCAAACACAATTCTGTTTTGATATCTAGATAGCATAATTTTGTGGATGTCTTAAAAATGTATTTGTATCTTTCTGTGAATTTATTTTGGAAATCTTAAAAAGTGTTTATATATGGATAAGATAGTACAAAAACTACCAAATGTATTGGGAACACCACATTGACTGGGTTGTGTGAAAGGGTCGGTAGTATCCTATATTTACCAATAGAAAATTGTCTGTCTAGAAAGTCAGATTCAATGAATGTTTCCTTCATGTGTCTTTTTTTTTTTTTTTAAAGATAAGCCCTCAAGAAATAGCTTTAATTCTGAGAAGTATCCAATATTCTTTAGGAAAATAATCAGATTTTCAGTCTTTCTCGTTTGACCCATGTTCATGTTTCAAAGTATCACTCACCTCATAAAGTATTACTGACTACATCATAAACATTCACAATTGTGACAGATCTTCAGTCTGGAGCTTTAACAAATGCGTTCATAGATTTATCCACATGCCTGGATGAGTCATTTTATAACTAGCATGGACAAGAATAGGTCCCTTGAGTCTATGGCTGCCTTAAATGAACACTCCTGAATAATTTTAACATTCCAAATGATTCCTTGGCTTTTGTACTAACCACCTGGTTTACTTCTAATATGAGACCTTGAGGCAGCTCATTCAGTGTATGCATGAAAATGTGTGTATGTATGTTCGTGTACGGGCACACGCTTTGAAATCTATCTTTGTGTTCACTGCGAGTTCTTCATGTGACACTGTTTCCATTATTTTGTTTCTCCTCCTCCTCCTCCCCCACNCCTTTCCCCTTCTTCTTCTCTTCCCCCCTCCTTCTTTTTCTCCTCCTTCTTCTACTCTTCCCCCCCCTTTCCTCCTCTTCCTCCCCTTTATTCTCCTTCTCGTTCTTTTCCTTCTTTTTTGATTAATGTGGGGTTTCTTATATTCCAGTGTTCTGTCTAGGATGGCAAATTACCAGCAGAGGTCCAATTATAGGGTGCCCAGATTGGGTGAGGGATTATGTGATAATATTGCCTGAACTGGGGACCCCCAAAGCAAATAAACTGTCCACTGTCCAATAAAGTCAGTGACTTTAATGTTCTCTCTGTCCTTTTAAACTTATACCTCCAATTATTGATTACGTAATCATTGTTGAATTGGACCCATTGCACATAAAAGGACACTCATGGAAAAATTTTTATTGCACTATTGAGTCCTATGATAGTTTGAAAAGTAGTATTTGAATCACCTGAAATGTATATGCGGCTTCTGGATGGCACTTTAGATCTGCTGGGCTCTAGCTATACTTTTTTTTTTTACAACAGTTTATTGAAATATAATTTACATGCCATACAACTTACTGGTTCTAAGTATACAATCCAGTGATTTTTGAATACATTTATAATTGTGCAGCCATCACCACAATCCAGTTTTAGAACATTTCCATCAACCAGAAAGATCCCTTTGCCTGTTTGCAGACTCTTATCTAACAAAGTTTAGCACAGCCGCCAGTATACAGAAGAGAGATGAGAAAGATTACCTTGGGTTTTGTTTTTAAGTGTAGATTCTAAGCTCAGGCACTTCATGGTGATGTTTTAAATGTGTTATCTCAAATACCATAGTTATACAAAAATTTAATGGTATGGATTGGGATTACTATTAACATATAATGAAGTCTACTCTTTCTGTAGCAGTGCTGTAGAAGAATAGAAAACTAATGTGAGCTGTATATGTAACTTAAAATTTTCTAGCAGCCACATGAGAAAGCTAGAAAGAAACGGCTGAAGTTCATTTTAATAATGCCACTTACTTAATTCAGTAGCTCCCAAACATCATTTCAACAAATAAGCAGTGTGAACCCTTACTAAGATTACTTTCTTCTTTTGTACTAATTCTTTGAAATCTGGTATGTTTTTTACTTACCTGGATTAGCCACATTAAAAAAAATTGCTTTTAAAATCTTTGTTATTGAGAGAGAGAGACAGAGTGTGAAGCGTGAGAGGGGCAGAGAGAGAGAGAGGGAGACAGAATTTGAAGCAGGCTCTGGGCCCTGAGCTGTCAGCCCAGAGTTCTTCACGGGCTTGAACTCACAGATGGTGAAATCTTGACCTGAGCCGAAGTCAGATGCTTAACCAACAGAGCCACCCAGGTGCCCCTTGGATTAGCCACATGTTAAGTGTGCATTATCAACACTGGGCCAGTAGCCTGTATTTAATAGCACATTCTCTAGTATATGTATTAATTTGTGTTTTTACAAAATGAATTAATGAATTTCATGGAATTGCTCTCTTAAATACAAAGTGTTTTCTGATCTCTGGAGCCTTCAATGCTTGCTAAATGGGGACTTATGAACATTAGAAATAAATCAGTTTGTAGCTGTTAATAATAATAAAAGTTATAGCCAAAAAATGTTTTCCTTCCAAGATAATTAATTTTTCAGAGGACAGTTAATGAAAAAATATAATCTGCCTTGTTAGGTGGTTGATTATTTTCTCTAGCTTATAGCTAGTTTGTATTAGAAACTATTTACATAGGGAGTAATTGGCATCGTACTGTTTTCAGTACTTGTCACCTATTTTTTAAGGATATTAGTTTCATACAAAAAAAAAGTGATACCTTTGCATGAAGTATCAGTTTGTACTAACTCTTAATTAGCCCTTGGAGTTTAACATAATACTTAGCAAAAATAATTGCAGGAATTTACTGGTTGCAGTTATGTATAATATGAACTGCTAGAGACTGTAGAGATTGTTAGAGATTGTAAATGTTAAAGGTCTCTTTATGTTACTGCTCACTGATGTTGGATATATTTGAAATTGTACATTTCAAACTGTAAAATTATCTCCCAGTAAAAATAAGTTTTGTTTTCTCCCTCCTCCCTCTTTCTTTACTAACTGAAGGACAAAGTATCAATACTCAGGTTGAATTTAATTAACATCTCAAAAACCTCTGTAATGGAGGTTGCCTTTGGAGAAGATAGGAAAACATTTAATTGTCTGTTGAGCTTTTAGGTATGAGTAATTCCCTTTGATGTAGACAAAAGCTTTACCTGTTTACTCAAGAGCACACTAGCACCCTTAGAATCACTGGTTAAAATCCAGATCCTTTTACTTACATGGATACTGCAGGTATACCAACCCAGTGGATAAATTACAAAACCCAGAGTTGGGGGACTTGACCAGGTTTCCATCAGAACGTGTGTCGTATTATCACTCGTCTGCTATATCTCCCTTGCCTTTCTTACTCAGCTTCTAGAAGTAGGGGGTGGTGGGATCTGAGCATAGAAGAAACACAGGAAGTTAGAATTATGATTTCTTTATTATTTTGTTTCCAAAGATTTTACTGTATAGGCAAATAAAAGTTTGTCTCTTGCAATTCAATAAAAGCTATACTATATATAGATTTTATTTTTTAAAAGTTTATAATTCTTTCATGAGTCAATATGAAACTGGAACCTTTAATAAAAACATGTTCTAATATAAACTGTGTATTTATTTTTAAATTGCTATGAAATATTTCAGAATAAAATTATTAGACACTCATTGATACTGTCTGTGTGAGTTGCTTTAACCTTAAGTACTTAAGCAAATATCTAAACTTAAAGTATGTAATTTAACTTCTTAAATGCTTACAAAAGAAAAATATAAACTGGGAAATAAAGATTAACAGCTCACTTGCGAATCTCTCACCAAAGTCTCATGTAATATTAGCCAAAATACTGCTGAATTTTGGTTTGCTATTGTATAGCCAAGATGATGATAAATGTGTGATTTCCTTATTTCAGTAACATATACACAGAGTTTATTGTGCCCATGTTTAAATAACTGTGTTAACTTGGTTAGGAATCGTCATAATTTCATGTGAAGTTGAAGAAAGCCAGAAGTGAAGTGATGACACAGACCCTTGATCTATGTTACCACAGAGTAATTATGGATGCTGTGGGCAGTATGCACTAGAAAATATGACTATGACATGGTTTCAACAGTGATTTTTCTCATTTAATAAAAAACCTGGATATAGGTAATTTAGTGCTTATCAGCTCAAAGATGTCAAGGCCGGAGTTTCTACCATTTTTATCTTTTTCTCATAATGATAAAGGTGATTGATGATTGACTAGCCCTGAAAATTGCATGTGCATTCAAGTCAAGAAGCAGGAGAAGGCATGGCACCACGCACTGGTCTCTTCTATCAGGAAAGCAAAAGCTTTCCCAGAAGCCTCCACTAGCTTTCCTCTCCAGTGGTCTCTGCCACATGACCAGCCCTAGCTGGAAGGGTGGTTAGGGAGGCAAGCATAAGAATTTCCAGCCTCTTGAAGAGAGGGATGGTGATGAATGACTCTTTGGATAGCCAACCATAGCAACTCTTAGTGGATCAGCTTTGGAAAGTATGTGTAAGGCCCCTTCAGATGTCAATAGGACCCTGATAAGACTACCAAAATAGAAATGAAAATAGCGAAGTAGTCATTCACTTCATGAAAAATTTATTGGGCCTCTTTTACATGACAGACACAACATAGCTGTCCTTGGGAGCAATGGAGCTTCCTCCATAGGTTGTTAATTTTTAAAAAAATTTTAATGCTTATTTTTGAGAAAGAGTGTGAGTGGGGGAGGGGCAGAGAGAGAGGGAGACAGAATCCAAAGCAGGCTCCAGGCTCAGAGCTGTCAGCACGGAGCCTCACGCAGGGCTCAAACTCTCAAACTCAGATCATGACCTGAGCCGAAGTCCGACGCTTAACTGACTGAGCCACCCAGGCGCCCCGTCTGTAGGTTGTTAATGGCTGGTGTCACATGGCATTCAACATGAATGACCTATGTTACTAGTACACTATAATATTTTTAGAATATAAAATAGGTGTTATTCTATTACACAGGATATATTATTCTATTCCCCTGGAGCAAAGGGTCCACTATGGATGAAGGCTTCTATAGCTATGAGATGACAAAATTGCCAGAAAACATGAACTGCAAATGTATCCCGGGAGATGGAAGGTGAATCTGTGTTACCTGTGTTATCAGCTGCACAGGTAGTTAGGGGGATGTAGTGTGCTAGTAAAAATAATGCTGGAAGCATAGTGTAAAAGTACTAAACTAGGATTTTTAGTCATAGTATTATTTTTCAGGAGCTTTACCTTCCTATTTAGGTTTTGCTTTAGTGACAGCCCTTAAGTACAAGGCATCTGATTCTTAATTAAAGGAAGTAGTCCAGAGATTGTGCAAAACCAGGTTGAAATAAAAATATGTTCATATGGTTGAAAATGGACTTGCCGATGGAAGAGGTTATTTTTCTCTAGCACTTCCCTCTATTGAGAAGTCACTTTTCAGGATAAGTGTGTCTTCGCCACAAAGCAAGGATTTTGGACCCAATGGTAGTAGCAAGCTGCAATTCTGAGAGTTAGCCCCACTATCATGTGGTTCCCTTCCCCACAGATAATCTTACACAAATGCTCGCTCACTGACTGAGTGGCCAAGCTCAAGGCTTTCAGCTCTTTTTACAACTCATGCGTTAACAATCAGCTTCTTTTTTTTTCTTAAATACTTTATTGTCAAGTTGGTTTCCATATAACACCCAGTGCTCATCTCAACAAGTGCCCTCCTCCATGCCCATCACCCCCCTTCCCTTTTCCCCCCACCCCCATCATCCCTCAAGCATTCAGAATGTTCTCAGCATTCAAGAGTCTGTCATGGTTTGTCTCCCTCCCTCTCCCCAACTATTTTTCCCCTTCTCCTCCCCCATGGTCCTCTGTTAAGTTCCTCCTAATCCACCTATACGTGCAAACATATGGTATCTGTCCTTCTCTGCCTGACTTGTTTTGCTCAGCATAACACCCTCAAGGTCCATCCATGTTGCTACACATGGCCAGATTTCATCTTTCTCATTGCCATGTAGTATTTCACTGTATAGATAAACCACTTCTTGATCCATTTGTCAGTTGATGGACACTTAGGCTCTTTCCATATTTTGGCTATTGTTGAGAGTGCTGCTATGAACATTGGGGTCCATGTGCCCCTATGCATCAGCACTCCTGTATCCTTTGGGTAAATTCCTAGCAGTGCTATTGCTGGAACAATCAGCTTCTTAAGAGTGAAAGTGCAGTGTTTGCCTCTCATTCTCAGGCCCTGGAGGTTTGAAAGCATCATCATGAAGTGAACACTGAATATCACTTGGCCCAGCAACTCCACATTAGGATTATTTCCTTAGGATAGATTTCCCCAAACACAGAAAAGACTTTAAGTTGTATTACTGAGAAAGGAAAGAACTGAGATTGGATTGTTATGCAGCTCTCATAAATGTTTGTGAAGACTATGTAGACATGGTTGTGCTATAGTGATAGGCTGGTACAAAAAAGTTACAATATGATTACAAGTCCGTAAGAAAAAAGTAAAGAGTAAAAACAATGGTGTCTGTCTTTGAAATGTGTTAATATGGGAGTTTTCTACTTTTCTGTATTTTCAAATTTTTATAATGAAAAATCAGTTTTTCTATGAAGTACTGCATTTAACTTGATCCAGTGAATTCCCAGTGGCAAGAGCACTAAGCTAGGAGATGCGCAACCCAAATCTGTGCTCTTCCTCGCCGCTAACTTGACCTCAGATAAGTCATTACCTCCCTCGGTGTCACTTCTCTTTAATAAAATGAGCTTGTGGGGTTTAATGATTAGTAAGGTTCCCTTTTAATTTTAATAGCTTTGTGACTTTCATAACATCACTGTATAGTGTTTTAAAATGCTATGAATTGCAGTGTAATTCTACTGTGCGAGAGGGAAAACGGGTCAACTCCCTATGTCAGATGTGAGGAAAATGTCCACTGTGTCACTCTTGAATTGTAACATTTCAAACCACAGAATGCAAACTTTTGGAGGGCTCTTAGATGATTTATTATCATACTGTACATGCAGATTGCTTTACAGATTTCGCAGCAGTAAGGTATGTGCTCCTTTTCACATGTTCTGACACATCCGGGTGAACTAACACAAAGTAACAGTGGCCCTCACTGAGGTCAGTTTCAACAGTCTACCAACATCCATTTTGCCCAATGTCATATATTCTTCTTTTATGTTCCTAGGAAACACCAAAAACCGAACATGTTTAGTCATTTAATCAGGTTATCCAACCTAAGTCCAAGAAGCAGCAGCTATCTGTGGCTGTCGTGTTGTCTGCCCCAGGTTTGAGGCAGCTGAGAGAGCCAAGGACTCTGTGTCCCATCTGTGGGAAGCAGGGACTCTGGTCAAGTCACTGCCACTGAACAATAGGGTAGCTAAATCAAAAGCAAACGGGCATGATCTGGATGAATTCTCTACAAACATTTTCTGTATTTACATTATGGCCTAAGTCGGCTTACATGTTTACCTAAAAAATATTGTAATATATCTCTGTATGAAGGAGTCAATAGCACCATTTTGACAGATTTAGAAATGAAATGTTCACAGCTCCTTTTTCAGTACTTTTCAATCAGACATTGGGAAGATAGCCTGTGATACTGGCTGTGTAAACTGAAATATTTATACTTTTTCTTTGTCCCCCAGACCCTACATGCACTTGTTTTTGGCTAATGGCTGGCAATCTACCGGAGATGTCGTTTTCCTGTATGTAATAGTATTCCATTAACCTACTCTTCCATGCTGCTCTGAGCTTATATCCCTTTAGTCCAGCAAATGTGCAACAATCCAGGAATACAAATTTTTCCTCTAGGTCAAACTATAAAAGACATAACAGCTCATGTCACAAGCCTGAAAAACCCTGGTAGGAAGTATTCCTTTCTCAATGCCTGCTAACTTGTGTTTTCTGTGTACTCACAGTTATCTGTCTTTGCATCTTTTCCATCACTCAGGTGACAGTTGACCATTGTCCCTTCTTTGTCCCATCCTTTGTCATTCCATTTGCCCTGAGGAGTAATGCAGCCATTCACTAATCACAGACATTATCTGAGACAGCAAAGTGGGCAAGACTACTAAAAGTGTATATACTGTAATCTAACTCTAGCTGGTAAATATTTAAAAATGTTTTTGAAGATGGATGTAAAATGCTGCTTGCAGTGAGTGATATAAAAAGGGATTCACAGAAGGGTGCGTAAAGAGGCAAAAGGGAGGGAGAGGTAGAAGAAAGGCCTTGACAAGACCGGCCTGCAGTTTGGGCAAAGCAGTTCTGAAAATTTAACATTTTGTTGTCTGGGACTTCGCTTTTTCATACAAGTTATCTCAAAGTCTAAACTTTAAGGTGTGATTCTATCCCTGTGGGGATCAGCCTTTTGGGTCTGATCATTTAAAGGTGAAGATAAGGATGGCAGAAGGAACCTTGACGTGGGCCTCTCTCTACTGGCAAAACTCTGGCAAGTAGTTAGGCAATTTGATAGTCATGGAGTTATTCCGATATTGGAGTTTTGCAAAGGTTAGTCAGAAATCACTATCATTGTCTATTCTGCTTTGTCAGTGGAGACTTAACCAGTGCAGTTTTTGCTTTTAGTGACAGAGGCTTTGTTTCAACTAGTGGCTTGAAAAAATGTCTTCGATGTATTGGGTGACTTTTTTATTCTAATTAGGGATACACCAAATTAGCCAATCTTCATGTAGGAGATCACAGAGGGCTAGATCCTCAGAGGAAATGCTGCACACTTACCTACCCAGAATAAGAAAGGAGTGAGAAGGTCCAATTAAACTTTGCACAAGACCCAAGGCTCTTCTGCAGACTTAGTGACACTTCCCTGCAGAGTTTGGACTTTCACACCTGTACTGCCCCTTCACCACTTTTCCTGGTAATTTTCCACTCTGTAGATTTCTCAGCCAGACCTGGCCCCTTCCTCCTTCCTCCCTGCAAAGATTCTCCCCACCCTTCAAATCCAGCCTATGTTCCCCTGCTTTCCTTGATCATCATTCCAGATGGGAGTTTTCCTTCTTTCCATCCCTCGAGGACTTAATCCCTTGCTTAGATTTGGCACAGCCTGTGTACACACGTTTTTTCTCTCCAACTAAAAAGTTCACTCTTAGAGGATATAGCACTCGGTTTAACTCATCTCTGACTCCTTTACTGTACATAACTGTTTCTCATGAAAGTTTACTGAGAAAATGGGTGCCTGAGATGGACTACCAAGAAGCTTCAAAAGTGGCAAATCATTTCCTTAAAGTGTGCTTCTGATATAGGCCTAATATCCCCTAAACCAGTACTACTGTCTAATTTATGGTTCTGAGGGGAAAATTAGCTATTGACGTTGGTCTAATTGATTTCTAAGGGAAGTGGGTGACCCAATTATTGAGAGAAATGTAGAAATGTGAATTTAAGTCTATTAACAACTGCCTTCAAGCTCTGACCAATCAATAAAAATGGGCAGGTGGGAGCGTGAAATCCTAATCTTTTTCTCTCTTACCTCTCCTGTTCCAGTAGAGTCTCTGTCTTGCACATAAGCCGTGAGGAAGTGGCAGGCAACTCATCTCTTTTTCCTGAGTCCTATAGTGTATCCCAGCAGTACATATTATTAATTACTGTAACACTTTAAAGAAAACAGTATCTTATTTAGTTAGAATCATGATATAATTTTAGATAGTCCTAATAATAGGCTGATAATAGGTCGTCTACTCAATATTTCATTTGTAAACTTTGGCTATGGATGTTCAAAGTCAACAAAGGTCAAGCGTACCTACATTTCTCAATATCTGGGTTACCTGCTTCCCTTAAGGCAGATATTGTGAAATGAATCATTTCTCTGTGACAGAAATAGACTAAGAGAAGGGCTCTTCTTGGATTTCTAAATATGTAAGAAAAGTAAAAGCAAGCATTTATTCAAGATCTTATCTTTTCAAAGAAATGAAATATCTCTCAGAATATCCTCAGAAAAACATGGGGATTGGTAAGTAGTTTCCTTACATAAAAGAAATGGTGGTTTGCCTGCCAGTGAGTCATTGATAAGCAAGTCATCGTCATAGAAAGCCACCTAATAAAGCATATTATTTCCTAAAATTGGTTGAATGAAAATCCAGTTGTTATAAATTACTTAAGAATATTCTGAAAGATTCAAAGCCAAAAGGCTCTCTTACTTCTTAGTTTACTAAAGTAACAGCTGAAGATTGACTTAAATGTGAGCAAATATCAGTGTAAGATGTCATTTACATGATTTTAAATATAAGGATCAAATTTCTTAAACATGCTCAAAATGCTAGAAATCTTTTTTAATTCCTCTCTGAACCAAGTCAATTCATATTCTAAATTTCTATTCTCAGGAATGATGCCATTTGGAATTTTTAGTTCTGTAAGGATACTTCAGTGTTAGGTTGTACATACAGCACAATTATTGTTGTGAGACCATCTGCAACAGAAACAAAGCCCTCCTAGCTTCCTCTGGAAATTAGAACCTGAAGTAGAGGAAATTATGGGAGTCTCTATTCTTAGATGTCAGCAAGAAAGCATGGGATGCCATGATAGACCAGGGTCATTAGGTTTTTTTTTCTGTAGAGAGCCAGACAGACATGTTAGGCTTTGCTGGGCTATCCAGTTCTGTCTCTGTTGAAACTTCTCAACAGAGAAGTAGCATGAAATCAACCAGACAATATATAAATAAATGAGCATGGTCATGTTCCAATAAAAACTTTATTTATAAAAACAGGCTTCTGGTGGATTTGGTCTGTGAACCATAGTTTGCCTGATTCCTGAAAATTATTCTTTGGAGATTTAAATTAATTTCCTCAGGTGATTATGTGGAAATTGCTTTTTAAAAAATGCACATATAAGTTTTATATGTATATCATAAAGACCATAGATAAAAGAATGATTGATAGTCAAATAAGAAAGTATAAACATTAGCTTCTAACTCATTTACTACTAATAATACCTTTTGCCCGATACACTTAGTTCATTGGGCGTAAAGAATTAAACTTTTTAAAACCCCTGTCTGCTGTTCCCACTCAGTGAACTCACAAGAAATTTTAAAATTTCAAGGGAAACACAGCAACATCTATCAGATTTGGAATGCAATACTACTATTGTTATTTGGATCTAAGTACTTAATAAATGGACATGTTATATAATTCTTTTGGCTTTGGGAGGACCATGAAAATAATACTGAGACAAAGGGTGTACAAATAGAAATACCTTGGGAACTTGTAACATAAGAACCTGAACAATAAAAATGTAAACAAAATAATAACTCATGAATATCCTATTTGTACTCTACGCTAATGTAAGTCGCTGCATGTTAGACGAAAAAATAGGTCAGGTTAACAGGGAGGAGTTATAAGATAACAGTTTTCAATTTATAGTCATACTTGTATCTTTTACAACCCAGATGAACTACTATACATGTATCAAGGAAAGGACAAAGAAAGGACCTAGTAAATTTTTTACCCACAACTGATTATCAGAGTGAGAACACTTAGGGAAAACAATAGCTTTCAAAAATTCTAATGTGAAGCCTATTGTATTTGAATACCCCAAAATAGTATTTTAAATGGAAAATAGTAATATTTTAACTGACTGAAGATTAAATATGTCATTTTTACCAATGAGTCACAACAAAAATTACACAGATATAAATATCCCATATCTATGGGTTTCCCAGGTCAATCTTCAAAATGTGCTGAACACAACTATTAATAACAAGCATGATTTTGTAGTCTTATCATTGCTGCTTAGAGTTTCAAACGAAACTGTGGACCACCAAGGGCCCCACATTTCTCCAGTCTGGGATACTCCTTTAGGCTTTTAGAGGATCTCACAAGCCTAGAGGGCAGCCTGACAGCCAGAAGGATGGAGCAAAACATTGATTTGGGACAAGTGGTAGCACACCAAAACACAGGGAAGAGTAACTGACTGGTGGTATCCAATTTTTTCATACTGAATAATAGCAACATACCAATATTCAAATAGCATCACTTTCAGTCAGAGCATGGGAAGAGATTTCCTTCCATTTGGCTCATTCAAGCTCAACCAGGTCAGATGCCTAGTGTCTTCTGAGCAATGTCTGATTCCTGTGAAGGAGTCAGATGGTCCACACTCATTCAAGGCTTCCATCTTGCCCTATGTGGACCTCTGGGCCAGGTGACTGGGAAAAGGCTGAATCTTGAAGGAAGTTAAAATCATGCAATCAAATCCTCTAGAGTATATCACAAGCATTTATGAAAGTTGGAATTTTCAACAAGCCAACATAAATTAGTCATTTGTTATTGCTCTCCAAGGCAAGTATATGAATGGTTGGACTTTGTGAGCTGAGATATTATCTGATCTTAGGTGATATCTGAAAGGAGGAATAATGACAAAAACTGGTCCTTAGTCGATGAGCATGTAGAAAGAGGAAATGCTGAACTTGGTAACCATGGTGGGTGGCTGATCTCTCCAGTGGTCTTTTTTCCCCTTATTTGTTAAGGAGCCAGAAACTCACCCTGAGTTGTGCCAGGGGAAGAAAAGGACTTTGAAAAAAATGTATAGAAAATTCTTGGGTACATTTCTATTTATCATGTAGTTATGAATATTGTAATATCAAGATTGCATGCACATAAATGTGTTTAAAAATCACAACGACACACATAAGAGTCTAGCCATTAAGCAGTATTTAAGCAGTAAATGCTCAAATGTTAGCAATGACCCTAATCGGGAACATATCTGTGATGAACGCTAAGGAAACTGGAATATGACCTAAGAGACAGTGATTGTAAGGATATTACAAATCCTATGATATAGGTAAATGTCTGGAAACCTTTGCACCATCTAAAGCAGACCTACATAACCTGTCTTTACGCTGCAATGACAATAAATTACATAATGGCATTGTAGTTATGTAATTGACTCTGCTCAGTATACTTATTTCAATTTTACATAGAGTCAGCCTTCATCCAGAAAAACTGAGTGCTGATTCACAGCGTTGATTTTTCTTTTTTATCTTTCTTTCTTTCTTCTTCTTTTTTTTTTTTTTTTGCATTTGCTTTGCAAGAACAATCCTAAAACAGAATAAATGCTTTACTAATTTTACTTTTTGCCTTTTCTGGCATTTACTTCTTTTTTTCCAATTTGAAATGGAACCAGATGCTTCTGTGTAATAAAAACGGAATTATGAAACAAAATGGCTCTCTTTAAATCTTCGGTCTGTAGACAACCCACCAACAGTTACCTTGCATGTAAAACTAGAAATAGGGGTTGCTAGATATTCTAAATTACAAAATATGTTTAAAATACTATGTAATTGAGGTCAGAGTAATAGGCAAACTATTCCTTTCTTTTAGAAGTTTGCCACTAAACATGGCTATAGAACCTTGAGGCTTATTCTAAAACAGCAGTATATAAGAAAATTCTAAGTCTTTGAATTCATGTATAATGGCAGTGTTAATTGAACCATTCTAAGGAAATCTAAAAAGTGCCAGCCAATGGTCTTTCTCATTTGGGGGGTTACTGGGATGATATCTGCACCCTCATCATACAATTTTCATCATGCAAATTTAGTATGTTTCAGGAGGCTTGTAGAACGAAATATTGCCTGAAACAAAATGATGCCCACCTCACTCCAGCCTTACAAAATCCCGTGTGTAGTGCCTCGTGAGTGCAGACACACGGTTTCATACACAAGAATGCCGTTGAAGCTATGGCAGTACTCAGGAGACTCGAACCCTTAGTCAAGATTCCAGGGCCCAAAGAGGGATTAGAGGGACTGTGGCAAACAGACAATTCTGCAATGCCCATGAAGGTATTGTTCTCTAAAAGTTGTTTTGGGAAACGTTCCTTTGAAGCACATGATTAAGCAGATGTGGCCAATAGAGTTTTTACTTATTTTGGTCTATGACATTTCTGAAACATTTTGTTTTTGGCCTCCTACCAACTCATGAGTGTGGAAAACTGAGGCAGCTCAAATCTAAGCATAGAAATTCATGTGTCATATTTGCTTTAAAAGTGGTCTGGAACAGTTTTGTTTCAAAACATTAGAATCAGTCACATGTGGCTATTGAGCACTTGATGTCCTAAAGCTGTAACATATACTCCTGATTTTGAAAACTTAGTATAAAAATAAAAAATTCAAAATATCTCAATAATTTTTCATATTGATTATACATTGGAATAATAGCACTTGTTCTAGGTGATAACTTCTAGAACCATATTATTCTAACTTCTACCTTATTTATGAGACAAATGAGCTCTTACAGCTTGAAAAAACCAGTGGGATTCTGACTAGACGTTTTAGACTTTTTAAATGTGAGAAATAATTCAAGATTGTCCTTCATGGTAAAATAGTCTGGTTTATACTATGTATATGAACTTATTTGAAAAACAAAAATCAATAATGTAATAACTGTCAGTTCTAAAATACAAAACATAATTTATTCTGTGCTGAAATAACCTTTGCTTTGTGACTATATTGTCTTAATTAAAGGTAACATTATGAAATAGTTTGTCAAATTAAGGCTCTCTCTATAATAGTCTACCATTATTTAGCTAAGTAATCTTTGTGGGTTTTTTAAATGTTTATTTTTGAGAGAGAGGCAGCAAGCAAGGGACGGGCAGAGAGAGGAGACACAGAATCTGAAACAGGTGCCAAGCTCTGAACTGTCAGCAGAGTCCAGTGCGGGATTTGAACTCATGAACATGAGATCATCACCTGAGCTGAAGTCAGACACTTAATGGACTAAGCCACCAAGGCGTCCCTAGATAAGTAATCTTTGAGATAGGTAACAGATCTCTTTAAATAAGCAAGATAAATGCTGTTCTTTCAGAAAGATTAACTTAATTATCCTAACTTAGGTTGTATTTTTGTGAAATCTTAGATTGAATAATTTGGCTGAAATGACCAATTTTTGTGAAAGTCTGGCTTGTTTTTGTATTGAAATGACAGTCACTATTTTGTAATTATCAGGACTTCACCTCTTACAATGAAAATTAAAAGCTCCCACTAGTCTTTAGAAAGTGCAATTTACAGGTTAAACAAAAAAGAGGACATCACCCTTAGGTGCTCAAGTACTCACTGAGGAAAAGGCATGTGTTCTCATTTAAAGGGGTAAATTCTTAAACACACATTGGCCTTTGGCACTGGCTACTGCTGGAGCTCCTGCTACATAGGCCACAGGCAGCGCAGTCAGCCTGAGTGATGCATGAGAGAATGACCGGCCTCCATCGGAACACTGGGGAAGTTGAG
>NW_027528977.1:7645480-7742542 GCF_008692635.1 Crocuta crocuta | reverse complement strand
GGTGGGGTGGGCAGTGGGGCCCGGATCTTCCAAAAATGCCACTGTCCAATAAGATCCATTTCCCTCTCTTTCCTTTTCCAGTATATGGGACACCTACCCTATTTGCCTGTTATGTCTCATTAGGAAAAGAACACCAGGCAATTGATCTTAAATGGAAATGTTAATGCTTAGTGAAGAAGGCATTCTTAAAGATGAAAAAGAGTGAGCCCTTTATAATTACTAACCTGGAAATTCTAAGAGAATATATAGGAAAGGAAAGAAATGGGAGAAAATAAGTACTCTCTACTAGCTAATAAAAATAAAACAAAAAGTAATCTTCTGAGCTCAGATGATGTGCTCTTTGAGTGCTTTTTCCTTTGTCCATGTTGGTGACCTGTCAGGCCCCTAAACCATGGATGATGAGAAGTCCTGCATTTTCTTCTTCTCATGAGAACAGCAGTAAAGGAAGATTTGCTCTTGGAAAGCAGAATGTCTACCAGGATCCAAGAGCCCCCGGGAATCAGAAATTTCATTTCATTTTCCAATTTGACAGTTTTGAGAAAGAGCCAAAAGAATTTAAGATCTTTTTTTGATGGAGATGTTTATGTGACAGTCATTTCTACTGTCCATCATTTTGGTCTCTGAAAATAATCCCTTCTTAAAACTGAGGAAACCTAAAATGTGATGCATAATTTGATAAAAATGTTCACTTCATCTCAAACTAGAAAGAAATATGAAGTACTTGGAATTTAAGTGTGATTTCTATAAGGGAAAAGTGTTCATATGAAAAATCAAAGCAACATACTTTGAAAAAAATCATAGTGAAGTATTAGGTCTAATGTTACAGCTTCTCCTGAGTCTGATTTGCAACTAGGGCCTTTTCTTTCTTTCTTTCCTTTTTTAAGGTAAATAAAACGTTGCACTGTCCTAAATTTCTTGGCATGGAAACTAAAAAACTACATTGTAAAATGTGGGCACTTCTATTCCAAGTATCGGAAAAAGACATACCAGATTTTCCAAAATATCTTTAGTTCATAAGCAATATATCTAGATAATCCTCAACTGAAGGGAAAAAGAACTTTCATAAACAAAAGTTTCCTTATTCTAGTAAAGTGAATGATCTTATAATGGAATATTATTCTCACTCTATCCAGACATTTTGGCACCAGCCTAGGGGGTAGATTTTTCTAAATATTTGAAACTTGGTAAATACAGAGTTTATTCATAAAAATGTCACTGTCTTTAAAGTTGTACAAACTCATGAATAAATCCAATTTTATCTGGAAATGACAGAGGTCAACCTTTGTTAGTTTAAGTCCAAGTCTTAGCAACTTTTCTTCCCTCAATTTCTTTAGCCTACCTTAAGTGTTGTCCATGAGAAAGAAATTTTATTAGCATGAGAAGGAAGGAATATATCCCTCAGCAGGAGTTTGTAAAATACTTTCTCCAGAATTGTAAAATGGCAGGATTTTGTGATAGAACATTTTTGGTTATTAGTAATATAGTGTGTATAAATGAGGACAAAATAAGAAAGCATTCGCTACCCAAGCTTTAAGGGCATTTTGTTTCATGGCCCTTAGGTATGCTTCAATTTCTTATCATTGTAAGCGGGATTTTTTTGTATGTACCATAAAACTATAGCCTACAACCATCCCCTTGTAAACAGTTTGAACACACTGAAAAGTATAATGTTGTGAATGCCATGGGAACATGTCTTATAGCACTACCTATTATTACTTGAACAACAGGCCAAAGGAATTACTGCCTTGTGAAGAAATCCAAAGGATGTATGACGGTTAGGTTTTCAAAGCAAAAACAAACAATGTGTTACTTCAAATGTGTGCTACTGGTCCCTGAAAATGTGTGTTTTTAAATGTTGTGTTGTTTACTCGCAATTTCAAATTTAAGTCATCGGCATTAGGTATCCATTACATACCACAGAAGACACTATTTTTTTCATAAAGCAGTCACATGCATGAAGTTAGGATTACCAACTGATATATATGTATTTTTTTGCACCTCAAAAAACAGAATCACTATAATGCAGATCATGCTTCCACACCTTCCTTGCTGAAGGACAAAACGTACAAAGTGCCTGAATTTGGCCTCCAGATTGGAAAGAAGCCGAATCAGTACTCTGGCAGGATTGCATCTTTCTGCTGGGCTCCAAATACCACAGCTGGGTTTTCCTGCCCTTGTTTGGGGGCTGCTGCTTCCTCCACCATCTTCAGCCTCTCCTCTGCGAGGCCCTCCTCTATTTCCAGGTCAGCCGCCTTTGTCCCATCTTCTAGTGCCTTGGGCTCTGCGTTGGTGGCCTTGGCAGCATTTAAATCAGCATCTTTAATTTCTTTCATGGCCTGTACCTTCATCAGCTCGGCCTCTGCCCCCTCAATGGCCACTTGTGCCCCATCTCCTTGAACTTCCTCTCCTTCCGAAACAGATTTAACACCTTCACTGCCATCCTGAATCGATGACGGTGCCTGGCCGGCCTTCTGGCTCTCCTGGATGCTGCCATGGCTGCTGCTGGCACTTCCCAGCCGGGAAGAGGCCACCACGGCCTTCACTGCTGCCTGATTGGAAACAAAGAAGTGTCAGGTGTTACCTGCACTTAAAATCTGGAATCAGAGCTCGATCTCAGCTTTGCATTTAGGGAGTCTTTCATATGTTTTGTATGTTCCAAACATATTATTCCAAGATGGTTCAATGAAACTTGTTTGGAGGATAAACAGCAAATGTCTTTAATCTCAAGCTAGTGTATTTAATCATCTGGACCAATGAAAGCTTGAGTAAATGTGTTTGCCCATGGATTACATGTTTTCAAATATTTTGGACTTTGTTTCCTGAAGTATTTGTCTCATGCAATGCTAGTATTATGTGACAAAAGGATTCCATTTTATTTGAGAAGTCCTGGGTTCAGTCAAAGTTATTTAATCCATAGTATTTAAAATCAATTTGACCACAGAGCCTTTAAGATTTATTTAGTCTTTATCAGCCTGTAAGTGATGGCTGAATAGAACATTATTTTTGAACTTCAGCTGTTCTCTGAAATGCTCTGGATATGTAGGTGGTCCTAAACACCATGTAACAGAAAAGCATCTAGTATATCTTTATGTGTATTCTATAAAAAGATATTTTTTGGGTAGTTTTCTGTATCACATGAATTACAGCTGATGCTTAAACAACATGGATTTGAATTGCAAGGATCCACTTATACACAGATTTTTTTCAATAGATACACTGAAAAGTTTTTTGGAGATTTGAACAATTTGAAAAAACTTGCAGATGAAGTAGGTAGACATATGCAAAACATTAAGAAAAAGTTAGGTATTATTGTAAGAATATGGCACATAAAACACAGAACATAAGAAATATGTGTTAAATGACTGTTGTTTGTAAGACTACCAGTCAACAGTAGGCTATTAGTGATGAAGTTTTGGGGAGCAAAAGTTATAGGTAGATCAACTGTGTTGAGGGGCTGGTGCCCCTAACCCTAGGATCGTTCAAAGGTTAACTGTATTTTAATTTTTACCAAGTATGGTAATTTATCCACATTACATTATAGTTTTTAAAAGTTTCCCAATTTTCACATATTCAGAAAGAAAGCTTTCTGAATAAGTACCAGTTTCCTAAGCAATGATGTTCAAGTAGTTCAGTTGTAATTAAATGAGAAGCAGTGATAATGTATTTGGTGAGTAAATCTCAACATGTAACACTTTTCCCTTTATTAATAATAAATTCTTAATTTTTTTTTAATGTTTGTTTACTTTTGAGAGAGAGAGATAGAGCACAAGTGGGGAGGGGTAGGCAAAGAGGGAGACACAGAATCCGAAGCAGGCTCCAGGCTCTGAGCTGTCAGCAATGACCCCGATGTGGGGCTTGAATTCATGGACCGCAAGATCATGACCTGTCAAAGCTGGACACTTAACCTATTGAGCCACCCAGGCACACCAATAATGAATTCTTAAGAGAGAATAACATGAGTGTCTGTGGCTTTATACCAGTATTGCTGGGACTTCAAAGCAGGATTTTCCCTGGTACTGTATGAGATGAATAATATTATTAGATGAAGAATAGTAGAATTCAATAGTAGAATTCAAGCTAAGAGAGAGATCCTTTTATTTTTTTTAAACAGAACAAAACAAAACAAATCTTACCTTAAGCTTGCGCCGGGCATTGAATTCTTGGAGCTTCTTTTGAGCAGTATCCATGTGTACAAAATTAGCTGCTTTACCTGTGACCCATGGGTGCTGGAGAGCTTGGAAAGTAGTCAGTCGTTTCTTAGGATCCAAAACAATTAATTTTCTAACCTGAAATGATAAAGAACCAGAAATTTCTTAGGAAGATTTTTTATGGTGACTCACACTTGCCCCTCAGCTTGTGAACTTCTGGGTTCTTTTCTATTTTATTAGCAATACCAGAAATATACATTTAGAAAAAGTTTTTAAGCCTTCAGTAGTCACTGTAAGGATAGCTTCAGGTAGCAGTGGCTCAGTGGGGTCTGAGAAGACAGTGGTGTGTACCACCTGAGAGCCCAAGCTTGCAGACGACTTTCCAAGGGAGGTTAAAGAAATAGGTCCTTCTCTTGCCTGTGGACTAGAAGCTGTCTGAAGGAGAACCAGCATCTGAATAATTCTAGGCTGCACTTCATGCCACTTATTTTTTTTTAATGTTTTATTTATTTCTGAGAGACAGAGAGAGAGACCGCGTGAACAGGGGACGGTCAGAAAGAGAGGGAGACACAGAATCTGAAACTGGCTCCAGGCTCTGAGCTAGCTGTCAGCACAGAGCCCGATGTGGGGCTCAAACCCATGAACCGTGAGATCATGACCTGAGCCAAAGTCAGACACTTAACCGACTGAGCCACCCAGGTGTCCCAATGCCACTTAGAATTCAGAACTTGATGCATCTCAATGGAGGTGGTATCATCATGCATCCATCATGCTTTCTGTGGGGATTAAATGACATCAGAGGGATAGTACCATAGTCCTTACGCTTATCCCATGACCCTATGATATAGTTCACTCTCTCTTACACCTTCAGGGTTTTGAAGGAATAAGCCACGGGCTGGAGTAAAAGCCTATTCAAAGTAAAGGTATCAGTGGCTTCGGGTCATGATTTGTTTAAAGGACTGGAGTCAACCCATGGCAGACCATTCTGGAGGTTGACCCCTGAAGGTGAGCAGATAATAAACTGCCAGGGAGATCAACAACCAAAATAATTTCTGGCCCTGGGCCCAGAAGGATGACTTGGAATGAGGAAGAGACTATTTGGAGTTAGGAGGCATGTTCAAGCCCAGTTACATCTCTTACCTACTTTTGTGAGCCTAGTAAGAGACCCACTTACTAAGTCCCTATGGACATTCTCCTAGGCCCTTTTCTTATATGATCTCATTTCTACCTTAATGCCTTTGTAAATACATCCTTATGTGTGTATAAAAATGTTTCAAAACTCGTGTAATTCTTTCAATGACCTTATCAACTTGGAACTATTAACTCCACTTCATAAATGAGGGAGNTTTGTAAATACATCCTTATGTGTGTATAAAAATGTTTCAAAACTCGTGTAATTCTTTCAATGACCTTATCAACTTGAACTATTAACTCCACTTCATAAATGAGGGAGGGAGCTCAGAAAGTTGTAGTGCCTTATCTAAGGTCAGACAACTTCTAATTGGTGGAGGCTGTGTGCAAACTCAGGTCTGTCTCACCTCGGAGCTTATCTTGTGGCCACTACACCACAGCACCTCCACGGCAATCCGTCAACCCCTCTAACCTTCAGTCTGCTCATGTGGTAGAGGAGGGGCTTTGGGGGCCATAGACCTAAGGCCTTTCTAACTCTGATAAGGTAAGAAACTCTGAACACAGGCTAGCACAATCAGGCAGCAAGTCAAATGAAGAACACATATCTGGTTCTCCTTTTACTCCTTTTCTGTAAAAGTTTAAAACAAATGTGTGTTTGGGGTAAGAGACAAAATCTGTAGAGGGCAGAGATGTGAGGTTGTTTGGGCTAAAAACCTGAGAGGAGGTGGTGGGAGGTACAGGTGGTTAAGGAAAAGGAATGTGCAGCAGGAGGTAAAAATCTGATTGCAGTCACAGCTATCACCTAAGGGATATGTGTCCTAATAATTTTATGTAAATGGCACCTAGTCCTTAGCAACAATTCACAATGACATTATTTCCCTCCCATTTTTAATGGTCCTTTTCCTCTTCCTCATCATTACCGTCTTCATCCTCATGAAAATACAAAGAACTTACTGAAAGTCGGTATGTTCCCCCAAATTCCACAAGTCAGCATTAATCTTTACATCTGAAGATACCGATGCACTGAATTGTTAAATTTGTTTAAGGTTGGAGAGACCCAGTGACCTTGCCAAGATTCAAATCCAAAGCCTTGCCTTGATCCTACAACTCCCCTTACAACCTGACTCTACCACATGCTGGCACTCTTCCCCAGCTGATAAGTACACAGCTGTGGCTCTCGAGGATTCTTTTACTTCTGATGTTTCATAAATTTATTAGTTCAAAGGTAAGACTTAGCTGAATGGGGGTGCCTGGGCGGCTCAGTTGGTTAAGCATCCAACTCTTGATGTTGGCTCAGGTCATGATCTCATGATCCAGGAGTCTGAGCCCTGCATTAGGCTCTGCACTGAAGCCTGCTTGGGATTCTCTCTCTCTCTGTCTCTCCCACACCCGTGCTTGTATGCTCTCTTTCTCTCAAAATAAATAAATTAAGGAAAAATTAGCTGAGGGGCACCTGGGTGGCTCAGTTGGTTGAGCATCCAGCTCTAAGTTTTGGCTCAGATTCATGATCTTGCAGTTTCATGGGTTCAAGCCCCACATCTGGCTCTGTGCCCACAGTGCAGAGCCTGCTTGGGATTCTCTGTCCTCCTTCCCCACTCATGCTGTCTCTTTCTCAAAATAAATAAACTTAAAAAAAATTTAGCCGAATGAAGGTATATCACAGCTAACCCTCTTATCCACTTAATTTTTATTAGGAAAAGAAATGGAAAGACGGCTAAGTGAAGGAACTGTTGATGGTTTAGTTGATGGACGGAGTTAGTTGATGGTAGTCAGTTAACATGCATTATATCCTCAAGTCTCAAAACAATCTAGAGAAAGGTACTGGTATCAGCCCAGAAAAGAAAACTAAAGCAGAGAGATTAGATAACAAGCCCAAGGTCACACTTCTAGGTTGTAAGAAAGCGGGCATTTTCAAGAGGGCACTTTAGGTGTGTCAGACTTGAAAAATCTATGCTCTACTTCCTGATCCATTGTTTCATTCAGTACCATTTACTGAGTCTGTAGATATGCCCACTGTAGTACTAAGTGGTACTAAGATCTGGGCACACACACCTCAACCTCTTCCATGACTTGCAGTCCAGTTAAGGAAGACCATTCCACAAGTAAATACAGGTAACAACTGTCACTGACAAAGAGTGAGAGTTGGGGCAAAGGAACAATTGCAGCAGAAGGAACAAAGCAGATGTGGGAAGGAGGGACTGCTGAATAGGGGGCAAAGCTACCCCGAGGGTGTCAAATGGCAACTGTGGCTTGACAAGAAGAGTTACCCATGCGAGAGGTGTGTGTGTGCATAGCATGTGCATGTGTATGTGCATGTGCGTATATGAGAGAGAGACAGTGTGGAGGAAGAGGGTGGAAGATAGGAGGAAGAACATTACAAAGCAGAGGAAAGAGTCATGGCCCCACGCTGAGCTACCCTGACGAGGGAGCTGTTAGTCCGGTGCCCTGGTGTGAAGATAGACCAGAGGGCAGTGCTGTGAAATGGGTGGCACGGGCAGGGTGACAGGCTCCCGACCAGGCGGTGATGTGCAGATCTCATTACAGATTTTGGATTTTCTCCTAAGAGCTTCAAAGCAGAAGAGTGACAGGAGGTGATTTATTTACTAGGCCCTTCCTTAGAATCCTGCATGGCGAGCATACCTGAAAAGGGTGTGGAGGAGGTGGGAAGGCCACAGGGGAGGTTGTGCTGGTGGGTCACGGGAGAGGACAGGCCCGGCAGGGGCAGTGGTGGTGGAGTGGGGAGAAGCAGATGGATTCAAGAGGTGTTTAAGAGTGCAGGGCCTGACGTGAGCCAGGATTTGGGATGATGCCTCCATACGTCGCACACATACTGCTTCTCTGCCTGGCTGTACTGGAAAGTCATGGTCTACAGGGGGTTTGTTCCATGAAAGAACATGGGTGCGAAGAAGAAAATGTTTGGAGGGAAAAGAGCATTGGCCAAAAACCTGGATGATTCATTCTGCTGGGGAGCTGTGTGACCTTGGACAGTCCTTTCACCTCTCTGGGCTTTAGCACCTTCATCTTTAAAATGAGGGAAACAAGAGATGCCTCCTAAGATCCCTTGGAGAGCTAGCCTTCCATGATTTAAAAGTCAGCTTTTAGTTATTTTTGTGTGGTTTTTCTCTAGCTGATTGGTGATTAATGTTTTCATCCCAGGCTAGTGTCCCTTTCATTTTAGAACAGGTGGGCCATAACCTCCGATGATATGCGCTTTCTTTGTACAAACAAACTTTAATATTACCTTAAGTGAGATCCCAAGTAAAACAAACAAAAAACCAAACAAAACGAATTTTTAGTAGTGTGTAACTGTGTTTGTGATGCCAGTGATGCATGATGGGACTTGTGTTACTACTGGGATATTTAATAAGTTTGAACCTTTCAAGATGCAATGCTTTATTTGAAATATAATCAAATCTATGTAATCTAGGCAAGCCAGGTTAAAATGGAATTATTCTGTGTAAATTATATTTGAATTCACCCACTACAGCTGGCTTCATAAGCAAAGTTCTACACTGACTAGATGGTAAAAACCCACTAATTAATACTGTAGTGACTTTTAGTGTGTGATAATTCAGCTAGTGATGAGTCAGGCATATCTGTTTTTCATTATCTACAAGGAAAATGCATTCATGTGCATTTTATATGTTTTATAAAAAATAGAACTATAAAGAAATAAGACATTAAGGGGGGGCAAATTAAAAAAATAACACTGTCCATTAACTAATTAAAAATGAATATGAAGATTGTTCTTCATTTTGTTTTGATCATACTTACCAAGTCCTTGGCATTTAGAGATACTTCATCCCACCAGGGGGAGATAAAGTAGTATTCACAATTCAGAATTCTCCTGAACATGAACTGATCACCTCTTTCATCATAGAATGGTTCAAATCCACAAAGTCTAAAGGACAAAAGATAGGGAGTAAAATGTCATTAAAAGCCTAAATACATTTCATCAAAATTTTGTGGAAATTCAGGACTGTTCTTTTCACAGCTTCCTGTTATGAACACCAGTCTACTGAGCACGAGTGTAGAACTGCCTTGTTATAATTCACTTCTGCTGTGTAAATACACAATCATGTTCTCTGGAAGTAAAAATAGGTACAAAACCAATTCAGAATTTCTACAAAGTTTATAATAACATTAATAAGTCTGACACAAAACAACAATAATCGCTAACAGTATTACAAGCACATCATAATAATGATTTTCTGAGAATTTCTTTTCAGCAGGAATTGAGAAGACAGATTGATTAGAGTTCCAATTTATTACAAAGTAGAAAAATTAGGATTTCGAGAATAAACAGATTAAGAGGTAGACAGAAAAGATTTTTCAGTCATTTTTACTCAGTCCTATTTGCTGAATTCTGCGATAGAAATTAGTAAAGTATTAGATTTCCATCCCACCCCAGTTTGGATGTCAGGGTGAACAAAGACAGGAGCTAAGACTGTTGTCAGGAACTGACCCTTAGAAACGTGACAGAGTGAACACACGGAGCCAACACAGATGAATGGGCTGGCGTTCCCTCAGCCCTGTGTGTGACCCTCACTTCTGTACATCTTAAGGACCTACATTCACCTTCATATTCCACGAGGGGGTCAGCATACAAATGAATGGGAAAAGTGGAGGAAAAGAAAAGAAAATCATCTCTGGCACCCTACAGAGAGAGAGGAAAAGTGAGTTGCTGACCTGGGACCACCAAAAACCTCCACTGTTTACAGGTGGGTACGGGTTCTGAAATCACTAGGGATTAAGAGGAAACTACAAAAACAAGTCCCTACCACGACATGAGTTGCACTGGACAAAAAATGGGGGAAAAGAATAAACACGTTAAAAAACATTTTCCTAAATTCTTCCTTCAAGTTGGTCAGGGGGCTGCAGAGCATGAAATGTTTGAGTGCTTTCTAATGCAGTGGGTTTCTAGGGAAAAGCATTTTGTCACGTCTTTTGCTCAGACTGTTCTGTTGGGAATCTTTGTCTCTTTTAAATATTCTGGAGCCAGCCAGGACAAGAAAGCCTTGGCAGTGCTGAGGCTTGGACCAGCGCGTCCTCCTCTCCCACCACAGCCAGCCATCTGCGCCGAGAGTCCTGCTCCCGCAAAAGGAGAAAGGGAGCCCACGTCCACACCTTGACAAGGGGGCAGCTCAGCCTTGCTGGGCCCTCAGGTGCCAGCCACAACACTAGAAAAATATAGTCTACTGTTGGTTAGTCATGGAGAAATTAGCCAATGTTCCCAGCTTAGTTTAGGAAGCTCTTCAGTTTCCCCTTCTGGAAATCTAGAACGAAGACATGACAGTTCAGAAGGTACAGTACTCAAATGCCTTTCTTACTTCTCAAACATGTCTGTAAATCTATGCACTGGTGACAGAAGTAAAAAGTTTATGTCATGTCAGCCTGAAATACCAAAAATGGAAGAACTGTGACACAGAGCAATATACACACACACATGCACCCGCACAGTGCAAAAAGCCTTCAGAAATGGAAATATTTGAGAATCCTGACAATGTAAGTTGTGGAGGACATTAGGGTTAGACAGGCCAGACATGTGAATGTCTGATATAGGGGAGCTCCAGGCTGCTGGTCTGAACTGTAGTGTGGACAGCTGCAGGACACAGTTCAAATCTCTGACCTTAACAGATTCTGACCTGAGCATTGTAGTTCTGCTTTTATCCAAAGGCACAAAGGGTTTAAGTGTAAAAGGTACAGTGACCAGAATTTCTGTGAGAAACAACAAAATGGCCTTCATTTCCAGTCTACTGTCATCCTTAGAAAATGGCAAGGTCACAGCACAAAATAGCTCAGCAGAACTTTTAATTATAGTAAAGGAGGTACCCAGGTACAACAGCATGGTCTTGGAGAACCTGTTGCAGTGAACATCGCCTGGTGGGAAGGTCACAGGGAAGGCTGTGGCAGTGGTCATGGGTATTACCGTGTACTTAGAACCAACATCTACTAATGAATGACCTTTAGTGAATCAGGGGAAAGGACTTTGACTGACTCTTATTTTCAGGGCTATGATGTTTCTCCAACAATCACATTTTTCATTCTTCATTTTCCCTGCTAGGTGACTATGTTGTGGGGTTTTACTCATTCTATATTTCAGGTTCTCAGGGTGAATGTGATGTAGTTTCCTACCTCTGTCTCTCTGAATTCCTGTACAACCTTAATGCTTACACTGTTCCCCACACTCCAATCACATTTCAACATGAAATTGCAATTGGGTGGGTACACGGATATTTTAGGGACAAATCTGATTCATTATTTGTATAGTTCAGTTTTTTATTTAACATCACTAAGAGTGATATGTCACCTACCTAATTCAGGAGCCAACATTCTCTCCTGAGCATAAAAGTGACCTCAAATGTAAGCTGAAGGAATTCCATGATGTGGACTCAGAAATTCATTTTAGTGAATTAAGCACTTAGTATGAACAAACAAACTACCTGTTTTGCATTTCCATAAGAAAAAGTGTTTCTCTACCTCTCCAAATGCTTTTCAAGCCTTTACTGTATTCTAGATACACAAAGAACTCAACACTGAAACTATCTTTTGACATTACATAGTAGCAGACAGCTATTTAAATGGGTTGCTTATTAAACTGTTTGTCTTGGCTACTGACCATTGAGTATACCCAGGTGAACTTAGAGTTTACTAATTTGTTTGGGGGTATCCTAGGTACCCTCTTCCTAGTCCTTATTACCCAGATACTACACTTTCTAAGATCACTATTAAATTAAAAACAAACAACCCAACACCTCTTTCTGCTATGGACTAAATTGTGTCTCCTTAAAAGTCATATGTTGAAGTCCTAAGTCCCCAGTGCGATGGTATTTGGAGATGAGGCCTTTGGGAGGTAATTAGGATTTGATGTGGTCGTGAGGGTGGGCTAACTGCATGATGTGATTTGTGTCTGTAGAAGAAGAGACACCAAAGAGCTTATATTCTTTCTCTGCCATGTAAGGAAAAAGTTAGAAGATAGGTGTCTGCAAGTCAGGAAGAGAGCTCTCACCAGGACTGGACCTCCCAGCACCCTGATCTCAGACTTCCAGCCTCTGAAACTGTGAGAAATAAAATTCTGTTGTTTAAGCCACCCAGTCTGCAGTATTTTGTCATGGCAGCCTGAGATGATTAATATCCTTTCTTTCATATCTTCCAAAATCTTTATAGATTTGGAGGTTATAGGTCCTAACAAGTAACTGTGCAGTGTCCTCTAATGGCAATCAAATCTGCTTGTTTCAAGTTAAACTCTGGAACTCATTGATATCTTTCTTCTGTAGCCTCTCTTCAGAAGTCTTCCCAGATACTCTTCTGTTCTTCTTGCTTACCTCCCTCAAATTCCTTTGCAGTTCCATCATCTCTCTGGCAAATTTCCTGAAACTCCTTGTTTATTCGTAGACAGGAGCTCAGGAATGGAATCGGGGATACCAGAGAGAAAGAGATTAGCCCAAGTTTTTGCTACCAGAGAAAAGGTTTCTCTGAGTTTAGGGTATTAAACTCAAGGTCCTTGAGGACCTAACAGAGACAGAAAACAAAACTGATGGCCAAACTGTATTAAAGACATTGCTGACAAGAAATGTACCAGTCTGGAATTGCTTAAGAGATTAAAAACCACTTGTTTTTTAAAAAGGACTAATACTGTATTTTGACGAGATGCAGATAAGTAAAATAACAGCATGTTTTTAATAGATGGACTTGAGTTTCACATTCATTACTATCATCAAATAATGAACTGTTCTCCAAATGTGCTATACAAAGCACTGCAAAATGAGACAGAGGAAAGTCCTGGACAGTGGGGTGCCTGGTGGCTCAGTCTGTTAAGCATCTGATTCTTGATTTCTGTTCACAGTTCATGAGATCAAGCCCAGTGTTAGGCTCTGCACTGATAGTGTGGAGCCTGCTTGGGATTTTCCCTCTCTCCCTCTCTCTCTGCCCCTCCCCTACTCATGCTTTCTCTCTCTCTCTCTCTCTCTCTCTCTCTCTCTCTCTCTCTCTCTCTCTCGATCTGTGTCTCTGTCTGTCTGTCTCTCAAAATAAATAAATAAACCTTACCAGAAAAAGAGAGAGAGAAGTCCTGGACAGAAGTGCTGGTTCTAAGAAAATTATAGAATAAAAAGTAATGCTTATTTTCTGAAAATTCTACCACTGGCTACATTTAGTATGTCGTCGAAAATTACAAAAGTAAAAAAGTAATCTTGCGTTTTATAAGGACTATAAGTACCTAGAAAATATTACAGCAAAGACAAATACTATGCATAGAGATTGCTTTTCTTCACTTACAAGATGTAGGTGATTATTCCGACAGACCACATGTCCACCTCAGGTCCATAGGCACAGCCTCTAAGGATTTCAGGTGCTGCGGAAAGAATGAATATTGTGTTAAATTGGAGTTTACATTTAACATTTACATCTCAATAACAAGCAACAAGTAAGAAATTAACAGAAGGTTCAGAACAGTTTTGTAACCACTTTTGTCTCCTCAAAGAGGGAGACTACAAATTCTCACGTCTATTTTAATGGGAGAAATTAAAGTCTTTCTCTGTTTGGGGGTGCATAAAAATAAAGGTATTAACTTTAATATTCTACATCGGAACATCATTCAAATCAGATAGAACTGCATCTCTGCTATAAAGGATCCCTTAATTCAGAGGGAGCTTTGTATGCAGAAAAGAAATAGAAGTTTGGCACAGTAAGGGGAAAAATGCACAGTTATGCTACCTTGAGATCTAGATGTGCTTGGAGCATGGGGCATCCATGCACACCTGTATTTGACGGTGTGGAGGGCAAGGACCAGAGGGGACAGTGGGAAGGACTGGGAAGTCTCTATGCTAGAAGGTTGGAATGGGTGTTAGAATGGGGCCCTGGCACATGTCCTAGTACTGAGAACTACATGTATGTCCACAGAGAGCAGCTGTCCCCAGTCAGTTTGGGATTATAAACTGAGAAAGAGATCTCTGTGCACAATGAGCCTGCTCCTATTAGCCCTGCCCAACATGGTGAAAATGGAAGGTCTTCTCAGCCATTAAATGGCCCTTTAGTATAGAATGATGGGATCTTTTCTGTTTTTATTATCTTGGAGCTCTGAAAATGGAGAGTTAACTGGGTCCAAATGTTTGCACCAAGAATTGGAGGTGTTATTTGTTTGCCTAATAAAGGAAGAAAAGGAGAAGTGGGAGTTTTACAATCAATGCAGAAATAAGGCTCAGACCTATGGCCCCAGAATGGCCTTTTCCTATTTTGAACAAGAGTGCTGTAGATGTCAGTGGCGTCTCCGAGGGAGGAGCTGATCCAATGCTGAGGGCTCCTTGAGGGAGGCTTTGGGGATGGGGCACCACACTCCTCCTTCCAGCAGGGGGAAGGAGACCAAGGGAGCTGGATACCCTGTCTGAGGGCTGAAAATGCCATATTCAGAGTAGGTCATCAAGGTGAGCCCTGGAAGGCCGCTATCCTCCCGGAACTCTGGATTTAACTTAGAGGAAGGAACACAGTGGATTTTCCACTGATGGCTTCCCATACTATCCTCCCTCTCCCATCCTTCTGCAATCAGGATATTCTCCTCTTTGCACAAACTGTGTTACATAAACTACAAGAGATGAAGAGCCCATACGGTGAAACGAGAGTGTGCAATGTAACACTCCAAGGAGCAATTCAGCAAGATGTACCCTTTAAGGAATGGTATCTGGGGCCAAGAAGTTTTTCTCATCTTTAGGCATATTATTCCTAGAAAATTTTCCTCTTAGAATTTAATTAACATAATTTTAAAAAATGCACACTCATTGCCAATATCATTCACTCCTTCAGGTAAGCTTTCGTTTTCCAGGGCAATCTGTACCCCACATATGGTTCATTTGGGCTTCAACACCGAGCTACCACTTGCAAATGCTTTGCTCATCAGAATTCAGAGGAAACTCTGGTTAGGCTGCCTCTTCCAAGAGAGGCACTGTGCTGTCTGTGTCACTGGGAGGTGTTCTGGTCAGAGAGTTGAATGCATGCAAATTTAGTACGATTTAGTAGACACTTCCCCACTCAGGTCTTCGCATCAGTGAAGTGCTATCAAGTCGCATACTGACATTTAAACACACAGAAATCTGTTGGGGAGAGCCTTTTACATTTTCTGGGACTTGTTTTTACCTCTAAACCCAAGTAAATTGGATTAGCTAATTTCCAAGTACTCTGAGTTTGAAACCGCTAGCCACCGTGATATTAGTAGAGGGGTTGTTCCCGCCAGTTTAAGCAAGAAGAGAGGACATTCCTGAATCCCCATTCCTCCCACTGGATCGTCTACTGTGTAGGCTGCCCTGTGCACACCTACCCTATTGGGTCCAGAGCTATCAAGCCTCCCTTCTGTGCTGTCCAGAGGTGAGCACGCTGTCTCAGAGGTCAGCTGTTTTTTCTGGCCATTCTTTATAGCTCCCAGATAAGGGCCCAAATGAAGTGAATACCATGGAACAAAACTCTTTCTAAATCCACTTTGTAGGGCATCTGGGTTTCCTACCTGACATGGTAATATCTGACCTTCCTTCACAGCACGGGGTGCAACTTAGTTCCTGGTGAGGTGGTAGCCTGCAATGTGGGTGAAACCCTGGTGTGAAAAGCTCAACTTTCCACGGAGAGGTTAACTGAGACAAAGGAATATAGAATGTTTTTGCCCTCCATAATAAATTTCTCTTAAAAAAGAATTTATAATAGTTACTAATCATAATACAACATTTAGGTGAAACAAACCCTAAGCACCTAGATCTTATTCACAGAAACCTTTAAATATTTTCACAGTTGGTAATTACCATGACCTTGACTTCAGGACCAGCAGAACATACTAATGTAATTTGTCTGAGCCCTTTCCAGAATACATTTCAGGCTCCAGCATACCAACACTACAGATCTCCTAGGTATCAAATGTCCTTGTGGATTCTACAGATTTGTGATTTTATTAAGGTGGGAAATACTTGACAACTTCCAACTTGGTTCAGAAAGAGACATCAGCTAGTCCACCCTTTAATGTTATAAGCAGTTCCAGGTGTCCTTCATATCATTGCCCAAACAAACAAACAAATAAAAAAAAAAAATAGAGTAAAGGAGAAAATCATTTCAAGGTGTGATCCAGTTTTTAAAAATGTATAGAAAATAATTTAGAATCATCTTTTCTAAAAAAGGCAATAATCCTTTATTGATTTCTCTGGATGTCTTCTAAGTGGATCCAAGTTTTGTGCCACTTCGTAAACTTACCTTATCATTTATGTTATTTCTCATTAACACTAAATGCTACAGAGCTCATACTCCAATCTCCAACACAGAATAATTTTGGTAAATAGTCTTAGAATTGCCAAGATACCAGACCTCACTTTTTAAAAAGTAATTTTAACTAAATATGAAAATTGTATTAAAAATTCAAACTTTAAATATGATACTTATTTACCAACATACCACTTAAACCTCAGAGCACTGATTTTTTTTAGCAATTTATTTTTATTTTTTAAAATGTTTTTATTTATTATTTCTGAGAGAGAGAGACAGCGTGAACAGGAGAGGGTCAGAGAGAGAGGGAGATACAGAATCTGAAACAGGCTCCAGGCTCTGAGCTGGCTGTCAGCACAGAGCCCGACGCAGGGCTTGAACCCATGAACTGTGAGATCATGATCGGAGCTGAAGTCAGACGCTTAACCAACTGAGCCACCCAAGCACCCCAGAGCGCTGATTTTTTTAAGATCATGGTACTGTTAAAACACCTAGAGACCAAGGGTCCATCTACAGAGTGGGATGAATTTCATTTTATTAAATAAACTCACTGTTACCCATTCTCGAAATGGTCCCACGTAAAAAGTATGAGGTATGCCCTAGGACACTCTGACCACTGAGGCTAAGTTTCCCCTCTTTTCCTAAAGCCCTAGGAGAAAAGTAGACAGATGATTTTGGTCATTGATTGTACCTTCATTTTGCCAATTCCCTCCTACCTATTGAGTTAAAACCACACATTGGCATTCATTATCAGAAGACTTTTTTTCAAACTACTGTTAGCTCTTCTGAGAAAGATAAACCCCAGGGAGAATAAGATGAGTGAAATCCACAGGTTCACTCATTCACTCACTAAACAAATCATAAACTACTTATTAAGTACATGCTGTATAATGGCCACTGCATTAGGTGGTGTTGGGGGAGTAATGAGAAGTTCAAGAGATCACGTCTCTGCCACCATGGAGCTTACAGTTTGGTGGGGGGGTGGGGGGGGTGGGTAGACACAGAGCAAGAAAGCCACATGAAGAAACACAAAGTGGCAACTGTAAGTGCTTGGACGGCAGATGTCCCTAATAGAGGACTGACCTGTTCAGAAAGATCAGAGAAGGTGAGTAGAGAAAGCAAAATTTAAAGTGAGATGTGAAAGACTGGAGAAGTTAACCAGGCAAAGGGGGAGAGGGCGGTAATTGAGGAAAGTGAGTGAAGCGAGCTGGGCAGAGTAAGCACACATGCAGAGACTGTGGGAAGGGTGCCCAAGGAGCCAAGGCAAGCCAGTGTGACTGGAGCACAGCCCAGGCACAGTGAGGTCCTGTGAGGCAGAGGCCACTGCAGATTCCAGTAGGTGAGGGCTTTTGTTTGTTCTTAAATTCTCTCCTATGCTTTTGTTTTAGTGATTCAAAACATATAAGGAAAAAAAAATCCATTTTCATCTTAAAGCGTGAATTGGACTTTGCAGAATTCGCCCCCTCCTACAGCTGAGGGAGAGCCACTGTGGAGCTTTTTACTGTACAGTCTTGTCTTGAATTTGGTTTTCTTAAGAGCACAAGTCTTCGGCATCTAGAAGGCTCTCTACACTTTGCCTCTGAGGAGTGAGCATTGTGGAAGGAGGAGAAAGAGGGGTTTATCTACCAGAAGGAGAAGAGCAGTGTTTGGAAATTCTCTCCCTTCGTTGCTCTTAATGTGGCGAGGAACCCAGAGGAGAATGCACTCTGGGCAGCTTGGGCAGACTTTGCTCTGTACCTTCCTCAGCACCTGTACCACGTGTGGTCCTTTGTCAGGGTGTCACAGATATTTGGCGAGAACGGGGCACAACATTTTAAGCCTTGTCAAGTGCAATTTTTGCTTTGACAACAGAGAAGACAGGCCACGTCCTGACGCTGTTTGCTTAGTGTTGTAACAAAGGGGTGAATCAGATGGGGATACAGTTGAGATGTTTCCAGAAGGAGTTGCCTCTGGCTAGGAGCAGCCTTATCAGTTTACTACAGTGAATCTCAGAATACTACCGATTCCATACTACCATGCCATGGTGTGAGAGGTGGAGAAGGTCTGAGGAGGCATGGGGGGAGGGGGGATTCCATCACTTTGGGTGTCTATGGCTTGTAGTACAGAGCAAGAAAGAAATTTGAAGGATGTTTTAAAACTCAAGTGGTATACTTTATGTCCTAACTCATCTTTTCCATTTTCCTGGGCTCCTGATCTTTTACACTACAAACATCAGTCAATCCATCTTTCACTTAGTATTTTTTCATTAAAGTTGTTTAAAAAAGTCTTCCTTGACACACAAACTGCATGATATTTTGTATAAATCTTATAAATGGGTGAAGAAAGATAGCCTGTTCATTTTCCCCATCTTACTTTCTATTTTTTAAATAATACCCTGAAGAGAAAATAAAATATTTGAGAACACCTAAGTATTTTCAGAAGAGGAAAAAAATAAACACAACCTGTTTTTATTACCCTGGGAAAGTTTCATGTCTATGAAATTCACTTTTCTATGATCCCACAGAGCCTTCCCATCTTAGAGCAATCACTATTTGTTCTGAATCTTAATCAGATTGAGTTTCCTCCTCGCTACAAAGTTGTGATGGATGCAGCCCAGGAATGGCAAGGAGGTATTAATTCTTGAAAAGCTGCTTTACAGGCAGGTGGAGTATCAATAAATACACTCAACTCATCCTAATATTAACATCATGTGAGAATCTCTTTTGGATATGTAGATACAGACATAAAGTGATGGACATGAACTTCCAATTCTGTTAAGTATGGCAAATACCATGTTTTTCTCTAAAGGAGCTATGAACCTTACTGATAATTATCACTAATAATTCTCTTGAAATATTTTCATTTTATGCCTATCCTTTCTGTGACAACATTCTAAAATGGAACACTTTGTGGGTGTTCAGGGCCCAAAGAATACATTTTAAGCAAGTCTCCTACCCACTTGCCATCAGTCACCCTTCCTGTGACCGCTTCTCCCCTGCATTCCGCCTTCATAGGGGTAATAATAGAGCTGAGTCCTCAGCACTGTGAATTCTCTGGCACAGCTGGTTCTGTTCCTTAGGTAGTTGCTCACAGTTATAAAGAGGGAAGGACAGAGAATGATTTATGGTATGGGGACCCAGAAGTTAAGGATGACCAGCATATTAAAAGGCTGTTTCTCAGGCACCCTCTTATACTGTTGGTGGGAATGTAAACTGGTGCAGCGCTTCTGGAAAACAGTGTGGAGATTCCTCACAAAATTAACAATAGAACTCCCCTAGGACCCAGCAATAGCACTGCTAGGAATTTACCCAAGGGATACAGGAATGCTGATGCATAGGAGCACATGTAGCCCAATGTTCACAGCAGCACTCTCAATAGCCAAAACATGGAAAGAGCCTAAGTGTCCATCAATGGACGAATGGATCAAGAAGATGTGGTTTATCTATACCATGGAATACTACATGGCAATGAGAAAGAATGAAACCTGGCCACGTGTAGCAACATGGATGGACCTTGAGGGTGTTATGCTGAGCGAAATAAGTCAGGCAGAGAAGGAAAGATACCATATGTTTGCACGTATAGGAGGATTAGGAGTAACTTAACGGAGGACTGTGGGGGAGAAGATGGGGGAAATAGGGAGAGAGAGAGAGAGAGGCAAACCATGAGAGACTCTTGAATGCTGAGAACAAACTGAGGACTGATGGGTGTTGGGGGAGGAGGGTGATGGGCATGGAGGAGGGTACTTGTGGGGGTGAGCACTGGGTGTTATATGGAAACTAACTTGACAATAAACTATTTGTAAAAAAGTAAAAATAAAGGCTGTTTCTAAGCCAAAGAGAACATGAAAAGTAGGAGGAAGATGTTGGTGACAATCTCTTTAGACCCAATTTTATAAGCCGTCTCTGGCCAGAATATGTTTGGCTAATTTGGATTAAACTAAGTGCCTGCCATAATTCTCAACATAGTTTACACATATAAAATATACAGACAGATCATGAGGTAATATTGTCATATATACCATGTATTCCTCCTCTCTCCTTGTTCCCCTAAATCCTGAGTTATGGGTCAGTAGTCAGCCTCTGGGACCATTTCCCAAGCTATGGAGGCAGCCCCTCCCACTGCTGATAGCTTTAGATGCTAGAACACTGTTTTGTATATCGCGCCCCATATCTGTGCCTTAGAGCATCCATTCATAATTCTTAATTATGTGACATTTCCTCCACTATATGATGTTCTATGAATAATAAAAGTGGTTCCTTCTCTCTGACCTCTAATGATGATGTTGCCCCAGGATCAGTCTGAGTTGTTTTTTCTTCTGCCTTGGTGATGCTGGAGAGTCTCATAACTTTCCATAGCATCTATATGCTGACAGAGCCCACATTTATATCATCCATCTGACATGACCCTGCTCCTGAACTTCAAACATATATACCCTTCTGCCCATGTGTTATCTCTACCTGGATATCTTTTTTTAAATAGTTTATTGTCAAGTTGGTTTCCATATAACACCCAGTGCTCATCCCCACAAGTGCCCTCCTCCATGCCCATCACCCCCATTCCCCTCCCCCCACTCCATCTGCCCTAAGTTTGTTCTTGGCATTCAAGAGTCTCTCATGGTTTGCATCCCTTCCTCTCCCCCACTATTTTCCCCTTCTTCTCCCCCATGATCCTCTGTTAAGTTACTCCTAATCTACCTATACATGGAAACATATGGTATCTGTCTTTCTCTGCCTGACTTATTTCGCTCAGCATAACACCCTCAAGGTCCATCCATGTTGCTACATTTGGCCAGGTTTCATTCTTTCTCATTGCCATGTAGTATTCCATGGTATAGATAAACCACATCTTCTTGATCCATTCGTCCATTGATGGACACTTAGGCTCTTTCCATGTTTTAGCTATTGTTGAGAGTGCTGCTATGAACATTGGGGTACATGTGCTCCTATGCATCAGCATTTCTGTATCCCTTGGGTAAATTCCTAGCAGTGCTATTGCTGGGTCCTAGGGGAGTTCTATTGTTAGTTTCCTGAGGAACCTCCACACTGTTTTCCAGAGGGGCTGTACCAGTTTACATTCCCACCAACAGTGTAGGAGGGTGCCTGTTTCTCCACATCCTCGCCAGCATCTAGAGTTCTCTGATTTGCTCATTTTAGCCACTCTGACCAGCATGAGGTGGTATCTCAGTGTGGTTTTGATTTGTATTTCCTTGATGAGGAGGGATGCTGAGTATCGTTTCATGTGTCTGTTGGCCATCTGGATGTCCTCTTTGGAGAAGCATCTGTTCTCCAAACAGAAGTGTCTGCGATGTGTCTGTGCCCATTTCTTCACTGGATTGTTTATTTTTTGGGTGTGGAGTTTGGTGAGTTCCTTATAGATTTTGGATACTAGCCCTTTATCTGATACGTCAGTTGCAACTATCTTTTCCCATTCCGTCAGTTGTCTACTAGTTTTATGAATTGTTTCCTATGCCGTGCAGAAGCTTTTAATCTTGATGAGGTCCCAATAGTTCATTTTTGCTCTGGATTCCCTTGCCTTTGGGGATTGTCAAGTAAGAAATTGCTGCGGTGGAGGTCAAGGAGGCTGTTTCTGGCCTTTTCCTCTAGGGTTTTGATGGTTTCCTGTCTCACATTCAGGTCCTTTATCCATTTTGAGTTTATTTTTGTGCATTCCACCTGGATATCTAACAGGCATCTCAAAATCAACAGCTCCAACCCCATTGCTCCTGAAGTCTTCCCTATCTCAGTAAATGTGAACTCTATCCTTCTAGCTGGAGCTCGCTGATCCCCTCTCCTACCTATTATTTCTCCCCTTGTCACTGCACTCCCCCAAGTGTGTCCCTCCTCAACCCACAGGTACCCAGCTGTGTTCCTGACTCAAAGTTGGTGTACTCTGTCCCCCTACCTGGAATGTTCTTATCATAGAATCTGCATGGCTTGCTCTCTCCTTACCATTTCCAAATCTTTGCTCTTCTGCTCCCTCGCCAGTGAAGCCTTCCCTGGTCAGCTTGTTTGTTGCAGCCCAGGCTCCCAACACTTTGTATCCTCTTTCCCAGCTCTATAGAAATGACTGCCTTTCTACATATTGACACATTCTGTTTATTATTTGTCTTCTTCCACAAAAAAGTTCCAGCCTTTAAAGAAGAGACTTTGTTTGTTTGTTATATCCTTAACACCTAGAATAGTGCCTGGTGAATAGTAGGAGCTCAATAACTATTTATTAAATGAAAAAAGAACTGAACAGCTACACAACTAAAGTTCCACAGAATATACTTTGTTTAGGTCAGTACCAGATCAATACAAATAGCACAAGAGGCCCATTTTTCTCTAGATTTAAAACTTCCAAGACAGCCTGCATTCCACCAGCAGAGTCCCTGTTCTCTGCAAGATCAAGAACAAGATGAGCTATGGCCTTTCTTCACCTCTCCTGTATATGTCCCCAGCCCCACTTTTTCCTTTTTCTGGCATTTGCTCATTTGGATCAAGTATTGCAAGCATGCCTGGGACAGTCATTCGGTGGCTGAGAACACAGACTGACTCAGGGAGAAAGAAGGGCCATGGTCGGCAAGAGGAGATGGACCCGGGCACCCATTACTCACCTGCTGAGCATTCTCCACTTGCTTCTTCTCACATTCCCTGCTCTTTCTCATCATCCACTAACCCCACAGGAACCCCGTGTACACACACCAGCCCATCAAGCATGTTATAGGCCATGCAACTGACATTTTACTATGTACTCTTCTGTTTATTCTTAAGTTCACTGTAGAAAGAAAGTCATCATAGTGGGTATTTAATTAATTCTCAGGTGAGATTGTCCCTTTGCCAGTTAGATTACCAATGTAATTTGACACTCTTATTATTTTACCTTAGCTATTTAGTCTCCTAGAAATGGACAAAATACATCTTTTNGAAAGTCGGACGCTTAACCGACTAAGCCACCCAGGCGCCCCTGAAAGCTTATATTTTAGATGATTAGATTTACTTTTTCATTTAAATTTTCCTATATTGGTCATTTTAGTGTATGTTCATGTAGACAGAAATCTCTTCTGTCCAACTCTAGGCTATCGAGAAATTATCTTTAATTTTGGTAGAGTGAAAATAGTAAGTCATTTCCTTAAAACATAACAATGCAAAAACAACACAGGATTATCACTCCAATGGAACTCTGGCAAATGCCAACAGAAAATAAATTCTGAACAGCTTCTAGACCCTGCAAATTGAATTTGGATAGACGGCTAGAAATATGAACTATAAATATACTTAGTTTAATTAGCTAAGCTTATGAATAACTTAGAAATTAGTATTATACAGAAATACTCTTACCTAACCCTTTCCCATACTGTTTTCTTTTCTACTGTAACAGCTTGTACTCCTTTTTTGTGATTGGCATTGATAGGTTGAACACCCACAGACTTCAAGCTTTAAATAGTTAAACCAGTCAAGATATTTGGTAGTAATATTGCATACATTGTGGCCCATTTATTGGGAGCCATGACCTAATGGATTTCTTTTTTTCTGAGACCTATTTCTTTTCACAGCAACAAGACATGGAGAATCTCTTCATGGCTATTTCAGAACACTAGTCATTGATTTCATTTATCTGGATCACAGACTTTAATTTTCTGGCCTGGAGTTTATTTTCCACTGGGCACATTTCCCAGGAAATAATGAGTATTTGCTTAAACATACAGCATCTGTGATTTTTCTTTTGCAATTCACTTATAGGAGAACCCTGTGTTATTAATAGCCTGGGGCAAAGGTTCTATGAATGAGACTGAATGAATGGCTTTTCACTTTCATATTTCCTGACAAATGACAGATGGTGTAATATAAATACCCACTCCCTCAAAAGATGTAACTGAAAACGCCTTCCATTAAAGGTAGACACTAGACCCAGTGCTAATGAGGAAACTGACCTGGGATGTAGTCACCCTTTCAACGAGCAAGGAAACAAGCTCACACCTCTCCTCTCTGTCAACTGAAGGGGCCTCAGATGCCTTTTCAAGTTAAATGTAAAGTCTGTGTGTAAAGTCATGCTTTCTACAGGATGATGGTGATTCCCACCAGTCTCATTTCCAACTCATTCTCTAACTGGGCAGTTTCATCCCCACCTAAGTATTCTCAGAAGGGACGTGCCAAACTGACGATGGTGCTTACATGTGGTGCAGGGAGAAAGGCTAGAACTGAGTGAACCTCAAAAGTGCTTCAGCCTTTCCTCTAAACAGTCTAATTGTTTCACTATTATATATTATTATTATTCATTATTATATTAACTAAAAAAAACACAAAAAACAAAAAAACCTTTAAACTCTGCATCTTTCCTGTGCTCCAGCCCATCCACTTCCTGAGCCCTGATGTGACTGTGATTTATGTTTTTCTCTAACTCAGTGTTTTCTGTGTTACTATTGATAGGTGTATCCTTAAAATCCTGCCCCTAACCTCTACTCCCACTTTGATTAAAATTTAGTGTATTTCTATGGGTCCAGAGTACGTATGAATAAATACATGTTTGTTTATATATGACCTTGATCTTGTAATTAATTGTTCCCTCCCCTCTGAATCCTTAAGCCTTTAGTCCAGATAAAACTAGAACGTATCGGGGCACCTGGGTGGCTCGGTCGGTTAAGCGTCCGACTTCAGCTCAGGTCATGATCTCACCATTCATGGGTTCAAGCCCCGTGTCGGGCTCTGTGCTGACAGCTCAGAGCCTGGAGCCTGCTTCATATTCTGTGTCTCCCTCTCTCTCTGACCCTCCCCTTCTCACGCTGCCTCTCTCTCTCAAAAATAAGTAAATTAAAAAAAAAAAAACTAGAACTTATCAAAACAAACTGATTTATTGTGTATGGGTATTTTTTTCTTTAATAGCCCAAGTAATCCTTAAAAGACAAGACCATATGTTGTTCACTCTTGTAATCTCAGAGCCTCTTAGACATTCAATGTTCATTTTATCAATGAATGAATCATTCACTCATAGAATGGCTATTCTGTAATGCCGCAGGAAAGAGCTGCTCTTATCACTATTATCAATGCCATTAAAAGGATGCTGTTATCTCTTAGTCACAGTAGGGACCCTGAGAGATGGCTATTGAAAGCTCTTCCTGATCTCCCCATTTCAGGGCTGCTAATACTCAGAGAAATGCTCCAGCCTACCAACCTGCTCAGAGTACTCAGTGTTTGTATTAGATAATAATTACTAAATTGCCCATCAACTTTCTTCTTTGGGAAATCCTTACTTTGTTTTATCATTTGTTTGTCAATTCTCTTTCAATGCTTCTATTTATTGGTCAGCCCTTAGTGCTCACAAGAGGGCAACCCCATTTGGCACATGGTACAAAATTCGGGGTTCTTTTTTTTTCCCTTCATGGCCTTGGAGATCAGGAGGCATAAAAGAAATACAGGAGGATGACAAGGACACATGAATTAGAGAAAGGGGAAATATCTATGGCACCATTAGAAGGAAAGAGCCACGGACAGGTTGTCAGCTAACAGTTCTAAGGAAAATAAAACAAGAGGATGTCTATAGGGAATATGGTATAGTTTAATAGTGTTTTTTTTTTTTTCCCCTCAGTAATGGGAATCTTACTGAAGTCTGTGGTAGAGATAGTGAGCAGTCCAATGAAATACTTATTATGCTTAGTAACAGAACTCTGAATTTATTTGGGGCAGCAATATGTCCAGCCAAAATACAATCTGGTAGTATGGAGGCTGTAACCGAGTACTGGCCAATAAGATAGAAGTGGAAGTGATGTGGAACTTTAGCAAGTCTATTTAACAGTGAAAAGGTACACCCTTCTTTTTTCCCTCTTCATGTCAGAGAATGCAGATGTAATCACTGATTTCAATCAGCCATTTTGGACTGTGAGGAAGCATGCTGAGATCAACAGAGCCACACCTAGAGAACTCACCAGGATTGCCTTTCACTAGACTTTTAACATGAGAGAAATTAACTTCTATCTTTCATAAGCCACAGTTACTTGGGAGTGTTCTGAATTTACTCCTAATTGGTAAACTACTCTTGTCAAGGAGTTTAAGATCCAGAACAAGAATATTTGGCACAATGTAAAGGTTTAATAGAAAGGTATACTTAATTCTGTGTTATGAACAATTGAGCTACAAGGAAATAATATTTTAGATTCAGTAAAGAAATTAGGTAAACACAAAATAATAAAATGTTTATGTGAATATGGAAACATGGAGAAAGATGAGGAAGAATGCATAAGGTTATTAATACTGATTACACATACTTGCATTTTTACTTTTTGCAATGACTGAGTAATACTTTTAAGGTTTAAAAAACTGAAAACAAAAACAAACTATTTTAAGCTGTAAATAATGACTGACAAATATTTCTATGAAGGAAAATTATATTGATTTATCTATATTGGATTATTTGAAGAGGGAATTGTATAAATCTGTTTTTAGGCCCTTGGATACCTGTATTCTTATCTGTGACCCACTAACAACTAGATGTGGAATCTTGGGGAAGTCATACTCTAGAACTCAAAATGAGAAAGTTAGTAAATGAACTTTAAAGCTTCTTCTAGCACTAAAGCTCTGAATTTAATCATATATTTGTTTCAATGGATATCTAACTGTACCTACTATAGTCTGATTTGCATGAATTCAAAAGTTGTTAAAATAATAGTTATGTGGTTCTTAAGAGTGAGGAGTGTCACACAGTCCATCTCTAGAGGCTGGGGGGCTCCAGTGGGGCAACCCCACCTGAAGCCCTTATCTTGGTAAGGCTAGGCGAGTGCCATCAATGAGGACAAAGGACTACCCCGTTCTCACTGTTGTCCTATATGCACTCTGAATTAATGACGCACTCTCTCCTCACACACCTTCCCAAGTAAAAGCAAACAAGGAAAGTGACAGGAGGGCTCATGGCTCTATTTCCAACCACAAACAAGGTTGTCTCCCTGCCCTCTTTCTTAGTGATTCTTCTTCTGCTTCAAAGTGGGTTCAAGAGTAGCTACTGCCCAGGAGACAGGTGCAGAGCACCCCGTCCTTTTCCCTGGCACTCCCTCTTTCCCTGCTCTTCTAAGAAGGATGCTCTAAAACTGATATCATTGAACCCCTCATGTAGAAAAAAAGGTGGTCTAAATATCATTTATACATGCCTTCCTCATGGAGACTCTCATCACACTGTAAGCATTTTAAACAGAGATATTAGGAGTTAAAAAATCAGATCATGAAGTAAAAACAGATTTCATATAACAAGAAAAGTAAATATCAGTATTAAAGAGCATACCGCAGTACCCTGGGGTTCCACACACAGTCTTCATGAGCACTTGATGTTCCACAATTTTGGAGAGTCCAAAATCAGCTAACAACACAAGAGAAACATTTAATGAAAGAAGTCTTTTCTCGGCCTTTATAAGATGACAGAATACTTCTGTTATTCAAAATAAAACAGCCTTAATTGTTTTTGTATTTGATGATGGATAGATATGTAGTAGGGGACCAGTCACATGGGAGAGGGAACTAAAAAAATAAAATAAAATATAATAATAATAATAATTCAAGTCTTTCTTTAAAGTGGAGAAAANTCCCAAATACATTTTATAGTTTTCTCTAAAATCCCTAGTATTTAGCAAATAAGCTCTTTTTTCTTGAAGTAATAGTTGTAATAGATATATTTGTCTAATATTAATTCTGAGATTTCTGAAACAGTAACTCTAAAGTACAATATAGTGATACAGAATTAGTAATCCCTTGGAAAAAATCAAAATAAAAAATTAGGTTTTCATGAATGTCAAAGAAGTTAACAGAAATATCAAAACATTTATTCTGCTTCAAAATAATGTCATTCCTTAGTGTATTTGATGGATAAGGATTTACTCTCAGTGAGAAATATAACCCTTATTATTATTATTATTATATTCCTCAGAATATTACATAGATAAAACACTACCAAAGTTGCTACCATTATGGTCTATTTGCTGGGCTCATCTCTCTCACTCAGGAAACATCAGGAAACCGTTCAAGGCCATTCTTCAAGAGAGGCAGGTGCAGAATTGATGCCATTTTAGACTTCAAAGATAAACCCACATTTCCACGGAGGTGCTGATCCTTATCAGGGAAAGCAGCAGGAAGTTCTTCAGAAAGAAAGCCTCTCCTGTCTAAATTAGTATCTATCCATCCATTTAAAGAAATTTAAGGATAAAATCTTTGAAAGTGATGTCAAAGGAAATGGAAGTCTCCCTGCTGTTCACTGCCTTTCGGGAGTGATTATAAGAACAAGCCAGCAGCCTGGCAGGACTTTGGTATTTTTTCTTTGGGTTCTTGCATTCATAAAGCACATTATGTTGTCTGAGCTCTTCCATGATATGTATAACTTAATTTTCAAAGATGTTAACACTTTTAATGCAGTGTACTGATCAGATTAACATTACACAGGCCAGCACCAAAAGAGCAATGTCCTTCACAGGATTTAAGGCAGATCTATTAAGGAGAATTCATGTAAGATAAATTTTATTATTATTATTTGCAAATGAACATTTGCTTTGGAAAGTAGCATTTAATATATATATACTTTTCTAAAATGCTGATTTAAGGAACTCTTTTGAGCAGATCGGAATTTCACAAAGTTCATCTTTGTAGTTCTTCAAAATGCTTATTGGGAGAAAAAACAAGGTTTCCAAGTCAAATAAGGTTTGGGAAAAGTCTCACAGTACACTAATTTAGATGTCAGTTTACACATTAGCATTTTTAAAGTTCTGGGAAGTCCTGCGCAAATAAAAAGTCGTGTTTAAGTTGGCGTTTCCTACCTCACTTAACCAACCTTAGCACTTCCACAAACCACTCCCACCTCCCTCAGAGGGAATTACAGTAGTTAACCCCTGTTCACTCAGCTCAGGAACCAGCGTTCTGTGGAGTGTACTTGGGGAAATACAGATCTCAGTTTCTCTCTGTTCACATAAACAAGGGACTCAGATCCTAAATTCATGGATATGTACTAAGCATTTTGTGTCAAAGTTCTTGAATATCTAAAATTGAGCTCCAACTGACTTGTGGAATAAATAAATAAATAAATAAATAAAATAAAAAGTAACAAAAAAGAAGTGTTATGTTATCTGAGATTTTCTTCTATATAAGCTTATCTACAAAATATACTGTCACCTCCTGCAGCCCCTGCTGTTTCTAAGAGTCGTGTTTCCTTTGTGTCCAGCATGGAGCACCAACTTCTAGGCACAGATTCCAGATTAACAGTTCAGGAAAGAACACAGACTTCCAAATAATGCATTACTCCTTTACAGACACCAGATATTCAAGGAAATTACATGGAGGCAAAACTGGATGGAGCAATATTTAAAAATTCCATGGAATAAATTTCTTCCACTCTGGGAAAGGAGTCATGATAAATTAGGAAATGTCCTCACCGATTTTGAGTGGTGCATCTGGGGCTGGCGTTGCATAGAGAAGATTCTCTGGTTTGAGATCACGATGGACAATCCCATTTTCATGTAGGTACTAAAGAGGGAAAATAATGAAGTAACATTACAGTAATTGTACTTAATGGTTCCAACATTTATGTTTAATCTTTTCAGAATTAGAATGAACTTTACTAAGTCATGTGATTCGACAATACACACATATGATGATTTTAAAAATAAGTACCATAAAGGAAAACGAGTTTATACTATACATAATTCAAGAACAGTTCACAGTTACCTAAAAGTGAAATGCATTTTAAAGTGTATAAAACCAATTGCTGGAAATAAAATATTTACTCATCAGAGAATTTTAGCTGTAGTTCTCTTTATGCATATTACCATATCAGCTCAAATCTGCTAATTATTATTATAATAAAATCAAGGTTCTGTGTATTGAAATTTGCTTCATTATCTGAAAAGCATAATTGTATGTGTCATCTCAGAAGCTCACAACCACAGCAAAGACTTACTAATAATTGTTTGAACAGACATTTAGATGTGAGTAATTATTATAGAGGACTATCCTTAATATGATAAATATTGCTTAAAGATGATGAATGCTCTCCTAGGCTCTTCTGAGGATTAGTAAATCCAGCTATCAATACAGAGTGGTATATTGCAGATGATCTTAAAGATCGCCTCTAGCAACTCCACTCATTTTATTATATTTTAAATTATTTCATAAATTACATGTAACACACTCCTGCTGTGAGTATGGAGCTCTTACCTGATCCTGCTTCCTCAAGTCTCAGATCCCTCTTCAAAAGTAATCACTCATCAGTTTGAAATGGTTTGAACTTTCTTCTGTGAATTCACAAACATGACTATATGTATGCAAGGAAATATCCCTGATCTTTCCGTTTTCTTATAGAAATATAATAAATACTAATTTTTATACTGTTTTTCCACACAAAATGTCTTTGAAACTTTTCTACAAATCACTACAGCTTATTCTCTATACCACTTGCTTGTCTCCATTTTGTTGGAAGCATAATAATTTATTTTTCTAGTCCCTTTTTGATGGAAATTCAAGTTTTTAAAAATTACAAATAAGGCAGTAATAAACCTTCTGGCACTTGGATATTTGGCTAGCTTTGTTGGTGTTTCTCTAGGACAGATACCTGGAAGCAGGTATGGTGGGGTCAAAAAGTAGATTTTAAATGTTAATATATACTGCAAAATAATTTTCCTAAAAGACGCTACTCACATAAACAGTGTAAGTATTTATGTTTTCCTGACATCTTCAGCAAATCTGTATTTTTAACTTTTGCTGGGCTTTAGTGTAAATATTATATCTTAGGTGTGGTTTAATTTGTCTTTCTGTGTTTACTGGTATATAGTACGTGCTTATTGGTTTTCCTCTTCTATGAATTACCTGTTTATATCCTTTGCCCACTTTTCTGTTGGGTTGAGAGAAAAAGTTGCCAGTGTACTTCAGTATTTCTCCTTTCCTATCTCCTATGGGAAGGGAAGGAGCCTTCTCTCTTTGCAACCCAAGTAACAGAAGGTAGATAGCTTCAAGGTCATAATTTGTGGTGCTTGACATGTGTCAGTGATTTGGGGAAACAGGAACTCATATCCAGCTCATTCATGAAAAACAGAGACGGCTGGAGCAGGTGAGTGAGGAGAGAGGGCCTCAATGAGATTCAGCTGCTCTCAAAGAATAGCTGAACACAGGTGTGCTTTTCTCATGACGGTTCAGTGTGGACTGTGCAGAAGGGAACCAGACAGGAGTCTCCCTGAAGAATGTTTCCTGCCGGGGTGATGCCATGTCATTTCAGCATCACAGTAAGCAGAACATGAGGAAGGTGACAGCAGGCAGTTGAGGAACTGCTGACTCCTCAGACCACCTGAGGTGGGAGAATTGCCCTGCAATGGGTCTCTGTAGAGCCATCAATGGCATCCCTTAGGGAAAGAGCCTGCCACACCCAGAGATCACAGATGCCAGATCAGAACTGTAGCAGTCTGGTGAGACCTTTCTTCACCATCCATCTCCTCTCCCTCTCCTGTCACTCTCACAACAACTCTAGAAGGAGCACAATCAGTTGGTGGGTAAAAAGCAGGAGGAAGAGAAGAAGAAACTAACAAATATTCCTATCCCCTATATTTAGAAATTATAGATCTCTCAGGTCCATGTTGGGGGAGGAAGACATTTAAAAGTCGGATGAGTCTAAAATTTTGGTCTTTTCCTTATCCAAGATGACTGGAAAAGTTATGGGAATAGCTTGAAATTTTATTCATGAAGGAGAGGAACGGGTTCACAGAGTTGATCTGCCAGGACAATGGTGAGATAAAATAAAGTTGCTTCTGCTCATGTCTCACCAGGCTGAGCTCACTCCTTACAGTAGATAATGATCATGTATAGATAATAATACCATATGTGTGCTATGCACATCCTATATTCCAAGCACTATTGCAAACACCTTGTACCTGCAAATCCTATAATGCCTGTTCTGCAAATGAGAAAACTGAGGCACAGAGAGGCCAAGTGATGTGCTCAACGTCACAACGTGTGGAGTTGGGGTTCAGATGTAGGTGTCCATAAGTAGAGGCCATAGCCTTGCCTGTTATGTGACTCCCAAGTAGATGCTGGACCATGTGGTGTGGGGATGAGAGGAAACTCACAAGGATGGAGAGGAGGGGAGAATGATGGAAGGAGCAGGAAGGTAATGGGCAGGGGAGGAGAAATGATAAGGCCGAGGGCCATGTTCAGCCTTCAGTGACACCCAGGGAAAACCCACCAGATCCTTGAGAAGGAATATGCTTGTTATATAAGCTCAGTTTGAAGGCTTTCAATACAGTTGCTTTGGAAGATACCTAAGAATTGCAGTTCGGAATCAAAAGAAAATATTGATCTCCCCCGAGTCTAACCCAATTTAGAAGTTCCACTGCTTTGGGAAGAAACTGACATTGAAGATAGCAACACAAAAACAAAAATAAATGAGATAAATTTACAAGTATTGATTTAGCAGAGTACTAATTATATAAAGACTCTCACCAACTATTATTCTGGCTTTCTAGAACAGAAATGGTAGTTTTGTGTTCTAAGTCCAAATTAAAACAAAACAAAACAAAATGACACAGTTTGGCACTTCATAAAGGAGAGCTAGACCAGATAACAGAAGAAAAATTTTAGGGAAAATAATACATTTGGGAGCTATGCACCAACAGAAGAACAAATTTAAAAACAAAATAAAGCAATGAAATACTGAAAGTCATGATCCTGGCTTTTAAAAATATAGGCAGGGATTACTTACTATAAATTACTTGGAGCAGAAAGATATTAAAAGTCGAGATACAATCATGTACACATGTGGTAGGAGGCATTTAAATGTATTTGACTAACAAAAATGGCAGGAATCATTGTTTTATTTTAGCTGAGATCCACTGATTGCCTTTAACCAATAGTTAATATTTTTACCTTTTATATTATCTCTAGTTAGGAAGCGAAGCAAAAAGCAAAGGGTGGAGCATGATCTTTTGCCTTCCCCGCAAAAGATCCAATTGTTAGAAGCAGCAAACTTATTAGAGCACCAGTTCGTAAGCCTTTTGGTCTCAGGACTCCATTAGAGTAAAAAGGATTACTGAGAACCTCAAAGAGCTTTTGCTTATGTGAGTTATATCTAACATTAGCTATTATGTTAGTAGTTAAAACTGAGAAATTTTAAAAAATTACTAATTTATTTTTAAAAAACAATAAATTAATGACACATTAACATAAACATTTTCTAACAGAAATAACTATTATCTAAAACAATAGTGAGCGCTGTGCTGTCTTAAAGTTTTACAGATTTCTTTAATTTCTAGTTTAATAGAAGATGGTTAGATTCTCTTATCCGCTTCTGCACTGTCTATTGTAAAATCATACATCATGCAGACTCTGGAAAATTCCACTCTACTTTCATAAGTGAAGAGAAATGTCTTCATATTATGACAACATACTTTTGACCTCACAAATGCTCTGAAAGGAGACGCAGGGACTATAGAGGACTCTTCACACGATACTTAGAAAATTTCTGTCTTAGAGCATCTGAGGACATAAAAAGAGCAGTTTAAGGGCTGAATAATAGGCATGCTGCCCTTTATTTTTAAACTGGGTTTTAAATGAGATATACACTTCTAATATCACCAAGTGCTAATCTTATCTTGCCACATTAAGATAAGTAGCGAAGTGAAAAGGAAATTAAGGGGAAAAATGCCCCTCAAAATTGTGTACTCATAGGAAATTATGCAAAGACATTTTATGATATCATATTAATGATACAGAATGGATTAAGAAATATCTAATTATGGAGAAAGAGACTTTATTAAGATACTGTTGATCTTAGCTACTGATCATTTAAATCATGCGGATTCAATATAAACAGACAAAAGGATTACAGAAATTGAGAAACTTGAGATAACTGGATATTCCAGAATAAGTGTTGAAAGTGATCATAATTAAAGTAAATCAAACACAAGCAAGGAAACTTTGAAAACTAAACACCACTTTGGAAGAAGACCTCTAAAATCTAACAATTTAATGGACCGGAAATAATAAATCTGACAACTGTAGCATTTAACTACTGACTCTTGACTAATTGTAACCCTTAATAAATTGGAGCAGATAACTAGGTATATATGAATTTACTTAAAACTTTGGGGGAATAAAAAAGAAGAAGGAAAAGGAAGAGGCAGAGAAGCACAATTTACAGGCTCAATTTTTTTAAAAACGGTATTATCATTTTAGAAAAAAGCATAAAATAACAAATATTTTGTCTGCAGAGTAATCAAGATAAGCAATAGGTAGGTTTTTAAGGATTATGTAATAATGCATTTAATTCACTGGTGCCAAGTGCATACCTTTGCCAAGTTCTCTTTCATTATTATACCCTTGGTTTCGAGGGAGGATTGATAAAAGAAATAAGCATAATAAGGTTTTTGTGGCATTGTTTTTGAAATAATTATTGAAGAACAACACCATGAGAGGCACTCTGGGGCCATATACCCCAAGCATGCCATTTAGTTTCTGTGTGGCCTGAAACAGTCTGTCTACCCTCATCCTCCTGGTTTCCCCCTCTGTAGCACCCACTTTGAAGGTTGCACTGAGAATCCGAGGTGAGGCCTGGAGGCACTGAGGAGAGCAGGTATTCTGCTCTATAAATGGTAGCTGTTAGGACCCTACCACTGTTGTTCCATGTCTCCTGTACAATAAATTACATTCAAAATCCTTTGAGATTTGGAAAACCTGCTCTTTCCTGAAGTGTCAAAGAACACTTTGATGGGAAAATGTTTGCTTTTTATTTCATCACATTTTCCTCTTCTGTTTTGGTGGCCCAACACTCACTGTACAAGAGGTTTCAATGACAATAACTAGCCTGTATTGGAATATTTACTTCTCCCTCTCTCTGCTTTTTGAAAATTTCCTTTTCCACTTTAATAGCTTTATTTTGTATGCCTTTTCCACTTAATTTGCCACAGCTCCTCTTCCCAAGAAGATGCAATGATAAGTTATAGAGTAATAGAATGTATTCTCTATTAGTCTTCTTCACCTTTCAAATAGGTCTAAGGGAAATACAGACTGAAATTACTGTATCTGTTTTCATAGCTTCTAAGAACATTTGGAAGTTAGAAAAGGAACAAGGTATACAGCAATTAGGATTTAAGCATTCTTACTATATCTGTTCTCCAATGTAAGACGAAGAGTTAGGATGATAAACAGTATTTGTCACTGATAAAGAGGTGCATTTCACAGCCTGTTGTTTCCCTAATGCTCCATTCTCCTTCTGGAGGCTCTTCTTCAGGAGCTGTCCCTGGGTGCCCCTGGGCCGCTCAGGATCCTCCTCCACACGACCCCTCCCTACTCAGAGGCATTGCCCTGACACTCCTGCCTTTTCTCCCGCTTCTCTTGCTATTCTCTCTTTTTTTGCTTTCATCGAACACTTACCTCTAGACTGGGTAGTGTCACCATCAAAAGGAAACAGGAAAAAGAAAACAACCATCAGCCGCCCGGCCTCTCAAATACACGCATTCCCCTCCTACTCTAGCTGCACTCAGCTATACCCTACTCTCATCAGTCTTCACTCCCCATTTCCATTTTCTTCCCTCTCAATTTCCTTCAACACACTATTGTTTTATTTCTGACCTCATCAAACCCAACACGGACTCTTTATGTGACCTGTTTGGCCTCTGAGCACACGGACTTGTCTCATTTGGACTATCATCCCCTGGGGCTCTTGACACACCCACAGCTGGTACTCCTCACCTCTGCGCCCCCCTCAGTCTCCTCCCCAGGCCCTTTGTCTTGGACTTGCTCAGCACCCTTCTGCTTTTCCTTGGTCTCCAGAGTTAAGCTCATCTAAAGACACAAATAAAGGTACCAATTATCCAACGTGTCCCAAATCTCTATTGCCTTCCCATACTTCTCTGTGGCTCTGATTCCAGAGAACTTTCTACTTTCCATTCCATTTGAATGTCTCACACATGTTTCTAGTTCAACGTGTCCAAAACAACTTTCGTATTTACCCTCAACTTACTCCTCCTGTACCCGTATTTCCAAACCCAGCAAATGACAGCATCCTTTTGACCAAGCCAGAAACCTGGGTTTATGCAACGTCTCCATCTCCTTTACCAACACGTCCAGTCCATGACCCATAACCCTAAGTACCTCTCCCTCCTTCGTGCCTCACATATTGTCCTCTTCTTCCCACTTATCTGCTCTTGCCTTCAGCCAGGCCACAAACATGGCTTCCCTCTGAATTATCCTGGTGACTGGCTTAATCACCAGCTTCCCAACTTCCAGGGTTGTTCCTACGCAGCCCATGCTCCATACTGCCATGACAATCATTTTTAAAAAGCGCAAATTCAGTCACATTATGCCCCTGCTTAAAACCTTCAGCATCTTCTATCACTTTGGTCATGCAGGGTAGCAACAATGTTGCATTTGATTTTTCATCTCTGGAGCAGGGGCCACAGAGATGAAACTCTCCAGGGGTCAGGAAGACACCCTAAAAGAATGAAGGAAGTTGACAAAGTGTAAAATAAAAGGAAGGCACTGGGAAGTCCTAGGGACTACCTCTGTCCCTGGAGAGCATGACTCCTTACAAGGTGAAGGCAACTCAGATTCAGCTAACTGTTGTCAGGCAGGAATGCAGGCCCCATGTTGCTGCTACTTCTGATTTTTAAAAAAATGTTTTATTATTTATTTTAGAGAGAGAGAGAGAGAGAGTGCAAGCAGGGAGGGGCAGAGAGAGAGGGAGACACAGAATCCGAAGCAGGCTCCAGGCTCTGAGCTGTCAACACAGAGCCTGATTCAGGGCTCAAACTCAGGTACTATGAGATCATGACCTGGCCAAAGTTGGACGCTGAACAAAGTGAGCCACCCAGGTATCCCTAGCTCTTCTGATTTTTAAAGGAAAGATAGGAATTCAGATTTTCTTAGGTAAAATATTACAAATTTTAAATGTTAACACTGAAGTTGAAAATTTTAAAAGCCTATGCAGGGTATAAACAAAACACCCTGCAGTCTGTGATTCCTGCTTTGGAATTTAAAACAGGCCTTGGCACTCAGTAGCTGCTCAATAAACATTTAGGAAGTATAAGTATATGAATAAATAAATGATTTTTGTTTTTGATTCTGCTTCTTAAATTAGATCTCTACTACTGTGTCTGTAGCCTTCTCTTTTGCCATAAACTCTCCCTGAGCTTGTCTGTCTATTCCTTTCCCTCTAGCTACTTTTTATAGCCTCCTCAGAAGTACACATGTGTGTAAAACAGTTTTGGGGTAGGGTTATAATTAATTTTAGGTTTTTTTCTTTTTTTTAAGTTTTTTAAAAAAAGTTTTTAATGTTTATTTATTTTTGAGAGAGAGACAAAGTACAAGCAGGGGAGAAGCAGAGAGAGAGAGGGAGGGAGGGAGAGAGAGAGAGAGAGAGAGGGAGAGAGACATGGAATCCAAAGCAGGCTCTCCAGGCTCTGAGTGCAGAGTCTGACGCAGGGCTGAATCTCACGAACTACGAGATCATGACCTGAGCTGAAGTTGTATGCTCACATGACTGAGCCACCCAGGTGCCCTTTTTAAGTTTTTTTGTTTGTGTGTTTTTTAAAGCTTATTTATTTTGAGAGAGAAAGAGAGCACAAGCAGGGAGGGAAAGAAAGCATGCACGTGCACGAGAGAGAGAGAGAGATAGAGAGACAGAGACAGAGACAAAGACAGAGAGACAGAGAGAGAATCCCAAGCAGGCTTCTCACTGTCAGTGTGCAGCATGGTGTGGGGCTTAAACTCACCAACCATGAGATTATGACCTCAGCTGAAATCAAGAGTCAGATGCTTAACCAACTGAGCCACCCAAGTGTCTCAATTTTGGTTTTTTCTTATATGAAATTTAACTATAAACATTATATATTACTTGAGTAATGAATTTTTAAAAACATACATTTAAAATAAGTAGCAGACATTTCATGCTGGTGTATCGTGAATGCCATGCATCTGCTACGAATGATGTGCTCTGAATATGAATATGTACACTGAGATGGTAACTATGTCTGGTCTCATATGAACTGAACACATGATGTGATGCCATTACTATTGCTAGCAATTTAAGATAGCAAAGACTATTCCATGACAGTATCCTAAAAAGATGTTCTAGTTCAAACTGTTGTTTTCTTAGGCTCCAGGCCCATATATCCACTTGCCCAGGTCTCATTTCAAGCTGGCTGTTTCACAGACACCTTAAGTTCAACATGTCCAAAACTGAACTCCTGACCGTCTTCCAGCCCCATTCTTTCTGTTCTTCCCACCTCAAAATGTGGTGTCTCAGTCAACTCAAGCGTTCAAGTCAGAAACTGTTTCTCTTTTCTCCTCCAGTGCCTCCATCAAATTCACAGCAGAGTGCTGTGAATTATAATTCTAAAACGTCTCCAGAATCACTTTGCCTCTCTCCATGGCACTGCCATGGTCTTGGCTAGGCCACCACAGTAGTCCCTTAACCCTCTTTGATTTCCAACAGGCCCTACCTTCAATCTATTCTCCATACGGCAACAAAGGTAATCAGACTATTTCTTCTCCTTGGGAAGCTCTTCATTGGTTTCCCATGGCTGTATCCTAGTTTTCAAGGCCTTGGTCACTTGGCTCCACCCTTCCCCTCCAGCCTCATATCCTGCTACTTAACCCTTTCTTGCTCTGTTCTTCCCATATCGACTTTCTTTCAATTTCTCCCAAGCCCCATTTCCTCCCCATCCCAATCTCAGCATCCTTTTCTGGCTGCCCCCTCTTTCTGGAATGCTTTTTTACACTTTTCTACCTGTCCAGCTTACTGCATCCTCAGGCCTCAACTAAAATGTCAATTCCTCAGAGAATGTCAATTCCTCAGGGAGGCTGTATCTGTCTTTCCGAACTAACATACGTGCCCACACTTATATGCCTTCATGGATGCCTCCTACTTTTCTTTACAACATGACTGCTTCTTTGCAAGCTTTATGATTAGGATGTCTCCCTCACCAGACTGAAAACTCATGAAGACAAGGAAATTTTGATCTGGTTCCTCAGATATCTAGTTTCTTGCACAGTGTCGGCAATAAGTATGTTCTCAAGAAATATTTCTGAATGATCGATGCACTCAATTTTCCTATAGACATGTTATGTTGTTCTACTTTTGAGTCATTAACTTATAGATACTCAAAGAAAGGTTGTATTCTGCAAAGGATACTCATTTGCCATTACTAATCTTTGATAGAATTTAAAATTTTGTGCTTACATTTGGCATCACCTTTGATACATTTAACTGAAATAAGGCATAGCATCTGTGCCATCTACACTGACGGGATAATAATACTTAGGCACTTCAAAGGTGCTATGAGATTTACAGCATCACTCTGAGAAAAGCCAAAACCCAATAAGAACATTCTAATTGTAAGATCAGGCAAAAGGGTTTCATCCTCATAATGACATCTTGAATACTTATATAGTTTTTGTTCTAAAGTAGCGTTGATAGTTATGGCTGAATTAATTTCTTCACATCCTTTGATCTGAATATCCAACACAACATATGCCTCCTCAGGGGAGCTTGGGCAAAGACAGTTGAAAATTCATCTGTTAATTTTCTCTTCAGTTTCCCTCATGTCTGAAACATTCATAAATTGGACTTGCCAGTGCAAGGAAACGGAAGTGAGTAGTGATTTGGGCAGCTGGAATGACATGTTAATGAACAGTGGGCAAGCCAAAGTTGTCTGTTTATAAATAAAGGTGTCCTGCTGGGCCTCGCAGTGGTGCCCTTGAAGAGCACTGAGCCTGTGCTGTCCCTGCAGTAAGTGTCCCCTGGGAGCATCTCTGCTTTAGATTTGGGGTGTGGCTTAGAAGTGTCTGGATAAAGTAAAGATGGGAATTCTGGAGTACCAATGTCATGGGGAAAAGGGGCAGGATGCTGACCGAGAGAATACTTAGGAACGCCACTGGGTAGGGAAACCTGAAGAGTCAGGTTAGAGCACTTGGTAGGCAAAGAGGTCATGAAAAGCCATCATACTCCAGTTCTTGTTGCTGATTTTGGTATGAGTCTCCTGGTGCGCAAAGTCAGAGTGAGGGAACAAGAATACTTTCAACAGGCTGGAAGTTCATTTTCCTGTCTATTTATATATGTGCATGTTATATAAGTCTACTAAGTACACGTTTATAAGAATGGTCTAGATAGTACTGGTGGCATGTATAATTTTATCTAGACTATTTTCCTTAGATTCAATTCAAAATCTAAAATGAAACACTTATCATTACTTTCAAGAACAATTACTAAGTGAATGATTGTCATTTTAAATTATGTATTTGCAAAAAATTAATGGAAAAAGTGATGTGTCCCGATTTAAACAGATAAGTCTCATGCTAAAAGAATACAGAAATCTGAAACAAGGTACATGTAATCAACGAATAAATCAATAAATAAAAGTTTTTTGTATATAAGACTGGAGCAAGTGTGTGCTGTGGGACAACTTTCCAAGGGGCTATTGAGAATGCTGAGAGAGGGTAAATGTGATAATTTCATCCTCTTACTTCCAATGCATATAGCCAGATTTCAGGAGAGATGAGATATAAGGAGTGGCGGCCATGGAAAGGATTGGCCAATTAAATGGAGGCTGTATTCAGGAGAGAGTACACAACTTGGGGAAAAGTCCAAAATCATCTGGAGTTACAGAGAAAGAGGCAGCAAACACATTTCTGTGACGAGAGAGAAGAGGTCAGGTTGGGGCACAAAAGAAACACGGGAGATCCTGAACCTGCATGCTCTGGTCCAGCAGAGACAATAGAATCTACAGAGAAGCTTGAATGAGCAGGACTGAGGATAAAGGTAGAAAGCACTCTATGCTCAGGTAAAGCATTGAAATTCCTCACAAGGAATAGGAAGCTGGAAATATTATGTAATAGATGACTGTAATTCAGATTACTGTACACGCTCTACATACTAATAAGTCAAGAGTGGATATTTGGGTGTATATTAGAGGAAGAAAGTTTTTGGATGCTAGTAAAATGTATATCAAATATCACAGAATGAAAATTTATGCATTTTTCTTGGAAAATATTTATATCCACAGATGTATACATGGCTCCTAAATCACATATGCATTAAAGTAGAATGTGGAATTAAAAAAAGAGAAAAGAACCTCCAACATATCTTACCATTTGGTCTTTCAAAAAGTGCAATCACCAAAAGCCCAAATTCTCTTTTAAACAGAAAAAGACAATACTGCTGCTCTGAATTCAGGGGGTGTCTAGACATGTAATTAAACTCTCTCTATGGTCCTAACAAAAACTGTGTCATTGTGTAATGAAAGCTACTGCATAGTAATTTAGTTTAATTACAGCTATGCTGTGTTCAATGGGCTCTGTGTGGCTAATTGATAATGTCTCAGGAGTTGGTAGGAGGAAGTTTCAATCTCTATAAAAATCTAACAGGACAAAGAAGAAGTAGTCATTAAAAAAAGAAAACGGTATTCTGATCACAGCTCTCCTTTGGAAAGAAAAATTAAAACTGCATGAATTCGCTCTTCTCCACTCCTCAGAAAATTCAGAATCAATACATATAAATTTAAGTAAGAACTTCAAAGTGAATACTCTACCTTTGTGTTATATCTGCTCTGGAGACCTGCCACTACCATTGTCTTTACACTTGACCTCTAACCTCTGACGCTTTCAGAATTGTCAACAGAATATATGGGAAAAGCAGTAGGTGACTATTATCTCCTATGACTGGATCAACAGGCATGATTAGGACTGGCCACCTGTGAGATCCATGGTAAGCTTGATCTGTAGAGCATCCCAGGGCTGGAGGAATCCACCTTCAGCAAAGCAGCCAAGTGCTGGTGCCTCTTAGGCATTCTCATTTATTTTAGTCATCTTTTTAAAAATTTTTTAAATGTTTATTTTTGAGATGGGGGAAGGAGAGAAAGAGAGAGAGAGAGAGAGAGAGAGAAAAGGGCAGAGAGAAAGGAAGACACAGAATCTGAAGCAGGCTCCAGGTTCTGAGCTGTCAGCACAGAGCCCCATGCGCGACTTGAACTCACAAGCTGTGAGATCATGACCTGAGCCGAAGTTGGATGTTTAACTGACTGAGCCACCCAGATGCCCCTATTTCAGTCATCTTTGATTCCTCCTTTTCTCTTACTGGTTTTGGCCAGTCATAATTCCACCTCCAAAATACATCCCACATCTACTCTTCATTTACCCTGTCACCACTGAGTATGCAATCCTTCATATTCTCTACTGGCACCATGAACATCTGTCTCTCCTAACCACCCCACCCACATCCCTACATGCAGATCATCTTTCTGAAACATACTAAACTCATGTCAATCCTCTAGTTTAAAAACAAAAATAATCCACCCTTAAGGGCTCCAAATTGACTATAAATTAAAGTCTAATATTTTTAGTATAAAAAAGGCCCTTCAAAATTTGCCCCCAGTTTCTCACCATGCATTATCCTGGGACATTCTTACCATGCACTGACTACACACACAGCCTTACTTACTATTCCTAAATCATGCCATACATATTCTCACTTGGTTGCTAGATAATAATAAGCTTTCATGTGCCAAACTGTATTTTCTAAAGATTCTTGCAACAATATTACACAACCAAATACTCTTCCAGAATCCTGCCTCCCATCTAGAGGTGGAGTCTAATTCTCCTTGAATCTGGTCTGTGACTTGCTGGGAACCAACAGAATGCAGTGCAAGTGAAGGTGTGTATCTTCTGGGGTTAGATCATAAAAGCCAATGCAGTTTCTAGGTTGTGCACTAAATACTAATTTTTAAATCCCTAAGCTGCCACATAAAAAGTCTTATGATCCTATGGCTGCGATGCTTTAAGAATATTGGGCAATACNTGTAAAAAAAAAAAAAAAAAGAATATTGGGCAATACAGAGAAGCCATGTATAGTTTTTCCAGTTGACAGTCCCTGCTGAGGTCCTGTGTGGCAGACATTTCAACTGCCATACATGTGAGTGAAGACACCTCTAAATGATTCCTGTTTCCAGACATCAAGTCACTAAATCTTTGAACCTCCCAATCCAAACTCCAGACATTATGGAGCAGAAATAACCATCATTCCCACCATGTCCTGTCTAAAGTCTTGATGCAGAGAATATGTGAGCACAATAAAGTGGTTGTTTTAAGCTGGAATGTTTGGGGATAATTTGTTACAATGGCAATAGTACCTGGAACACTATTTCATAACCCAGATTATACACTGTTTCTGCTGTGTAATTTTCTCCCAAGCAAAGCAAATATCACTTTCTCTGCCTCTCCCAGTAGCATTTTTCTTCATATCCCTGTAATACTCTGATATAATAGTCTGATATAACTGTATACTTGTCTATCAAAGTAATAGATAAATTCTTTGAGAGCAGGGGTTATTTTATTCACCTTTGTACCCATACTCTAGGCAAAAGGTCTGGTATGTTTTTGATAAATGTCTGTGAAAAAATGAATGAAAGAAAGAGTGAATGAATGAATGATCAGAATTATGGACTGAATGAGGCTCTATGACAGGAATCAACAAACAGACACAAAATCCCAGGGAACAGGTAGAACTCATTCTAAGGTTTACCACATGCTGGCACTTATTTTTGTTAAGTAAATGAAATTGTGGAACTACCAGGCTGTGATAGGAAATCACTCCTAATCCTCCTGGATTAGAATGTCCTATGTCCATCCCAATTCATAACCTTGTATGGCTCTGTGTTCAAGAAACTTGGTGAACTCAACTTATCCTGCTCTTTGTTTACGACAATATTAATAGCTGCCCTTGGACAGCAATCTCGAACGTGAATAAAGCATAGACTGGTCAGCTCTGTTTTATAGTGCATAACCACATCTGCTCTGGTATTGTAGGTATGCTAGTGATGAAGTCTATTAGGTTGTGTATGTCTAATGAAGGCCTTATTTTGCCTTCCCTTTTGAAAGTTATTTTCACCAAGTTTAAAATATCAGGCTGCTTTTTTTGGTAATACTTTGATGTCTCTTTTTTGCATTCTTTCTCTTTTTTAAAGTTTATTTTGAAAGAGAGATAGAGAGAGAGTGAGCACATGTGTGCATGCCCGTAAGTGAGGGAGGGGGCAGAGAAAGAGGGAGAGAAAGAATCCCAACCAGGCTCTGTGCTGTCAGCAAGGAGCCTGATGTGGGGTTTGACCCTACAAACTGTGAGATCATGACCTGAGATGAGCAAAACTGGTTAAGTGGACACCTAACTGACTGCGTCAGCCAGGTGCCACTTAGTTGCAGTATTTCTGATGAAAATTTAATGTCACTCTTGTCTTTGTTCTTCTGATACAAGGTGTCTCTTCTCTGGATGCTTTTTATGGTATTTTATTTTAGTCTTAACAATACTGAATATGCTGTGCCTTAGTATCACATTCCTCATGTTCCTTGTGCTTGAGATTTGTTACAATTCTTGGATGTGTGGCTTTATAAGTTTCATTAAATTTGGAGTAGTTTGCATATTATTTCTTCAAATATTCAATCCCCCATCATTCTTCAATGATTCCAGTTATGTGTATATATATATATATACATATATATATACACACACACATATATATATATTTAAACATATATTTGCAGTTGTTCCAAAGCTTACTGATGTCATTTTTTCTTTGTGTTACACCATGAATAGTTTTTAATGCTGTCTTCAAATTCACTTTTATTTCTGAAATGTCTAATCTGCTGTCCATTTCATCCAGTATACTTTTTGTCACAGTTTTCATCTCCAGATGTTTTTTTTTAACATATATTTTACATCCTCAGTTTTTCCTCTACCTTCTTGAATACATGGAACATAGCTAAAGCAATCCCTTCAATGTCTTTATATACTATTTATTTCACTTGTATCATTTCTAAGGATATATCTATTGATTCATTTTTTCCACCTGCTTTCATCCAGTCTCACTATGGATGTGTTTTCTGCATGCATTTCTCATAATTTTGACTGGGCAATTGACATTATGATTCTATCATGTTGGGTGTTGGACAAATACAGGTGTGTTTGTGATCTTTTTTAGTTCTGTTCTGGATGTGGTTAAGTTACACTACTTGTAAACAGTTTGATCCTTTTTTAAAAAAAAAATTTTAATGTTTTTTTTTTTTTTTCTGAGAGAGAGAGAGAGAAAAAGAGAGAGACAGCATGAGCAGAGAGGGTCAGACAAAGAGGGGGACACAGAATCTGAAGCAGGCTCCAGGCTCTGAGCTAGCTGTCAGCACAGAGCCCAATGCGGGGCTCAAACCCACGAACTGTGAGATCATGACCTGAGCCGAAGTCGGACGCTTAACCGACTGAGCCCCCCAGGTACCCCAGTTTGATCCTTTTGAGGCTTGCTTTTAACCTTTGTTAAATTTGTCAACTCTGTCTGTTGGAAACATAGACTCTTCCCAACCCTATGTGAGGTGCAAGCATTGTTCCCTCTACTCTGTAGTTCTTTCCCTGGGCTCTTCACATGCATTTGCTGATCAGTCCTCAGCAGAGGACCCTGCTGGGAGTGGTATCTGCAGCTTTCCAGAGATTTCCTTCAGAGCAGCTTTCTCCTCTAGGGCACTCTGCTCTGCGAACTCTGGTCTCCTGGACCTCTCAGGCTCTCTTCTGTCTCCTCAGCCCAGAGAGATTTCAGGGTGGGGCTCTTGGTTTCTCCCTCCCTATATGGCAGCCTGAAAACTCTCTTCAGGCAATATGGGACTTATACTACTTGTGCCCCCTTTTTCACGGATCACTGTCCTGGGCTGCCAGATATCCAATGTCTGAAAACCATGTTGCATAGCTTTTGGTTTTTGTTTCAGAAAGAGTGTAAATTAGTCCCTTTTATTCCATCTTGGCCAGAAGTAGACAATACCAACATTACTCCAGAAATTTTAAATGTTTTCTAATAATATTCTACCTTATATCTAAAACTGGAATTATTCTCAGTATTTGAGACCATTTTAAACCTATTACTGCTACTCATAACTGCCACCAGTTAAGGCAGTTAAAGCCGTTAAGGAAAGAAAGAATGACAAAGGCAAGACACTCTGCACTTAGTTTAATGTTGATCAAAATTTCTACAGTACTCATTTATAAGTTTCTGAGGTTTCCTATAGTAATGAAAAAATAATTTCAGCTTGCTCCTTGGTTAGAAAGAATTTCTTCCCATTTTGTGAGCTCCTAAGTATGCTTGAGAAAAGTGCCAGATGTGAAGTGCAGCCAAAGTTGTAGAGATACAAAAGATAAATATCATATTATGTTTAATAGAGGCAATAGTGCTTTAGCTTGGAGTTAAACCTCTCAAAAATTCTCAAGTCTATAAAATAGTTGAATCAATGTTTTATCTTTAAAGGCCATATTTCCTTCCAAGGAACGATGATGTGCTTATTTATTATATACTATTTATGCAATGTGTGCATAATTTATGATTTATAAATCTTTTAAGATTTGTTGATAAAGAATGGTCATTTACCAAAATAGGAAAAAAGACTAAATACATGAAAGGTATAATTATTATATATCATTAAAGCAACCTGCTTAAAGAGTTGACATGAGGAATTATATGAAAGGTTACCAATTTTCAAGTACTAATATCAACAGTCCAATTAGGGGGCACCTGGGTGGCTCAGTCAGTTAAGTGTCTGACCGGCTCAGATCATGATCTCACAGTTCCTGGGTTCAAGCCCTGTGTCAGGCTCTGTGCTGACAGCTAGCTCAGAGCCTGGAGTCTGCTTCAGATTCTGTGTCTCCCTCTCTCTCTGACCCTCCCCTGCTCACATGCTCTTTCTCAAAAATAAATAAAAAACATTAAAAAAATAAAAAAACAGTCCAATTAGTAATTAAAATATTTCAATGATACTTCAGAAATTATAAAGTAAATCAACTTTGCCTGTATATGGTGATTGTTCAGAGATTCTCTATGCTTTATGCCAATTATAAAATCTCTTGATCTTTATAAAATGATCAAATGATCTCTTGTGTTGTGTGGTTTTTCATTTAAAGAAAAGAAAATACAATTTTATCAAAACTCTGAGGGTTTCAATATGTTGAAGTTACCTTTAAGCCTTAAGTGGCTCAACTCATATATACTTTAAAAAAATCTAGTGCCTTTATTAGAATATTAAGTCTTATTAAGCAAGGTTTAGGATTATAATAAATTTAGTTAAGTAAGTGTTTTACAGGCAAATTCTTTTAAAGACCTCTCTGAAGGATTACTCTAAGAATCCTAGAGCCAGTCCAGACTTTAAGAGATTATTTAGGAATCTCAAACTCAAATATTTCTAAAAGAGAAGTGAATAACACAAGAGTCAAGTGGTCAGAACTCCCATTTAAACTTAAAATATTTTTATTTAACAACTTTTCTATAGCACTTCCTATGTGACAGGCACTGTTCCAAGTAACTTACCACATATACCAATCCTATTATAGCTTAGGTGTATCATATTAATCCTATATATAATATTTTTATGTATAATTCCATTATCTTCATTTTACATATGAAGAACAGCCAAGTTAAATAATGTGCTGAAGTTCATACAATTAGTAACAGTTCTGGAATTTGAATTCAAATAGTCTGGCCTGGGGTCTGTGCTCTTACTCACTAGGCTGGGGAGCAGTGGATTGTGGTAAGTGGAGACAGTATATCTTACCCCCAAAGCTTTTCATGATATTTGAAAGCATTGGAGCTGCTATTTAAGCATCAGCCTAGTCATCAGTAGGCTCTGGAGCTATGTATGCCAGTTAACACCAGCCTGAATAATCAGCCCATGAGTACTGCACTACATTTGTGCCCCCCCGCCCCCCCCAAAAACTGGCATTAAAGGGCAACTACTTGTAAAGAAATATAATAATTAAATGGAAGTTGAATGTGGCTACAAAGAATTGAAGTAGTTATCTACCCAGTTTCTTACTATTGACTCACACTGAATATGTTTCACTTTTGATGTTACCGTCATTCTGGATATTGATTAAGTAATAGAGCTGCCTGCACCTGGAAGAGTTACATCTGTGGAGCTATTCTTATTCCCACCTACACTTGTCCTAAAAAGAATGGAATATGCATTTGCACATATTCTTAATTTATTTGAGACAGACTTAATTTTTTAATTATAGCATGTAAAGTGATTCTCGTTATGTCAAACAAGTAGCTTTCAAGAACTGAATCCAAGAGTAAAAAAGCAGAAGCAAACATAAAGAGGTACACCTGCTGCAAAGCACCTGTGTCTTTTTTTAAAAAATTCGAGTTTTATTCTACTATGTGATCTTTAAAATGGATGTACTGTACTTGCCTCATTCACTGCTAGCCCTTGACTTCTTGCCATGCTTAGGTCTCTGTCTGCTCATTTGTGTCTCTAGCTTTGGGTCTAATGTAATTTATAGCATGGTAAGGTAGAGGAAGGCAGACAGCAGAGGATCTAAGAGTATAAACTCTGAAGTCATCTTTGATTTTGTGTTCTAGTCCTGATTCTGCCATGAGCCAGCTATATGACCTTGGAAAAGTCACCTAATCTTTCTGAGTTTCAGTTTCTTTATCTGTGAAATTAATATAATTAGCCATATAGATATGAAGATTAAGTAAACTGATGTACATAAAGCTTTTAGCTAAAGCTTGGTCTACAGTAAGTACTTTCTTTTTAATGCTTATTGATTTTTGACAGAGGGGAGGGGCAGAGAGAAAGGGAGACACAGAATCCAAAGCAGGCTCCAGGCTCTGATCTGTCAGCACAGAGCCGGATGTGGGGCTTGAACTCACAGACTGTGAGATCATGACCTGAGCCGAAGCTGGACGCTAAAGCTTGGTTCACAGTAAGTACTTAATACCATATGGTAGTGATGGCTAGTGTTACTACTATTGGGGTAGTCACATGTGTTCCAATTACATATTCCTCTCAAGATTCTTCTTTCAGCTTTCTATCAAAATATAGCATAATTATTTAGCCTCTTTACCAAATGGTCTACTATATGCATAAACAGACGGTACAAACATTATGAATCAGTGTGTAATAAAGCTCTTTCTCAATGATAGTCAACTTAAAACAAGGTGGCATTTCTGGAATTCTGCAGGATCCAGAGCCATTAAACTCTGAGTGTGGCTAAGTCTCTTAGTAGCAGTAACTTCACAGGCAAAAGTCGGAAGATAATTTAAAAATTAGATACTGTGGTTTTGGATGAGTTCCAACATTCAAAGGATATTTCAAAGGATAAATCATACAGATAGTCAGAACCTATGACACCTTCAATATATTATTCATAAAAAATACAAGTGCTTCAAGGTTAAAGTGTGAGGAGTAGAAGCCAAGACTAGAATGCAAAGTGTACGTGTGAGAAATTATGCTTTTCAACATGGATTTTTCCCTGTATCTATCAGCCTGTCAAGTTCTATGAAATTAGATATCTGTTCCAAAGCACAGGGAAATATGCCATGTATATTTTTTCAGATTTTAAAATAGGTAATATTCCATGAAAATACTCTCCTGCAAAATTGGATTAGCATTATCATTTTTTTAAAAATAGTGTGATATTTGAAATTAATATGACTTAACAGTTTATTGAATTATTAAATGTATTTGAAGTCCCACTGTCTTTTAGAAATCATGGCTAGTTCTAAAATATTCCCAGCACTCAAAATGTTGGGATCCTAAACAAGTTTTTGTAAACAATTGGATTCCAGTCAGTGAATATGTATTGTGCTTGTTATGTGCTATGAGTACACTGGGGTATAAGGGGTTGTGTGTGTGCTTGTAAGGAAAGGAGAAGGCAGAGGAAAAGGATGACAGATACAGATGAATAAATCATTATTCCTAGCATAGAGATAATCTGCCTCTTTCAGGAGACAGGCTTATGCACAACAAAGCAGGATACAGGGTAGATACTGCTATACACCACTGGTAGAAAATGCACGGAGTGCAGGCAAGAAAGCAGATTTGCTGAAATTCTGAGCCTCTATCTCTCAGGAAAAGAAAAATAAAAACAAATACATGTATTTATCTTCAGAATTTCTTGTAGGTGAATGAAGGAGGAGGAAGATCCTTAGATTAGGGTTCAGAAGTTCCATAAGAAATGGGCCAGGGAGTTACAGAAACCAAAATAGCTCAAATGTTCCATCTGCTTTGACTTAAAGAGATAAGTACAGGAAATCATCAAAAGCCCACAAGATTGCTTAAATTAGACTTTCTGTACACATTGAAACTTAAAAGACCCAGAATCCCAAAGGCCAATAAAGAAGACTTGTACAGATGCTGGGCAATGTGGTCGGTCAAGCCTAGACTAGACTGGGAGTTTTAACAACCTTGGTTCCACTGTTTGTACAACTGTACAAAAGCCAATTTCTCTGAGCTGTGGTTGGTGCACAATTGTAAGATGGGGGAAATGCTAGTGCTGCTTTCCTCACAGGAAAAGGGCTGTGGAAACTGACACACAACTGCTCAAGTTATTGACCTTCAAGGATAAAGAAAGGATTCTTAGACCTCTAGGCAGAAGAAAGCAGATCATCTCTAAGAAAGGAAATATCAAAGTGGTGTCAGAGTTTTGCAAGGCAGCTTTCAGTGCAAGGAGACCACAGAAGAATGCATACAGATTGGTGAGGTAAGAGCCAAGTGTTCTGCAAATATGTCCTCTAAGTATAAAGTAGACATAAAAGTCGTGAAAGAACTCAGGGGATATAGTGCTGCTACATCCTTCTGAAAACAGAAAAAAAACAAACAAAAAGATCCAGAGAAAGACAAAAAAATCTCAACTACTTGAATGAATAAATTCAGCCACGTAAAAAAGTAAAGACAAAAAAATGTGAAAAAGGGCTAGTGATGAATATCAAGACCATTTAAATGTTGAACCGAAACAAACAAGTAAGATATATAAATATAAATGATACAACCCTTACCAATGTAAAACAGAGATATGACAAGAGAATTTGAAGGTGGGGGTCAATAAAAGGAAATGTATGTATGTTAATTTCCTTATTTTTTCTCAGTGGAAAGATGATATATACTGCTTAAGTTTAATGAAACATAAAATAGAAGTTGAAGGATGTTGTTCAAAGTTACAAAAGGAATCACCAGAAGAACTGAAAATATAAATGCACACATAAGCTCACTAAACTCACAAGATACGGGAGCAGCCCAAGTGTCCATCCATAGGTGGATGGATAAGGAAGACGTAATATATATATGAAATATTATTCATCTATGAAAAAGACTGAGATCTTGCCATATGTGACAACACGGATGGACCTAGAGAGTATTATACTAAGTGAAATAAGTCCAGACAGAAAAAGACAAGGACCATATGATTTCACTTATATGCAGAATCTAAAAAATGAAACAAACAGAAACAGAATCATAAATACAGAAAGTAAACTGGTGGCTGTGAGAGGAGAGGGGGGTTGGAGGGGCGAAGGGGATTAATAGGTTCAAATCTCCAGTTATAAAATACATAAGTCATGGGGATGAAAGTAGAGCAGAGAAAATATAGTCAATAATATTGCAATAATTGAATGGTGACAGATGGTAACTATATTTATCATACTGAGCATAGCAAGCTGTATAGAATTGTCTAATCAAACAAACTATTGGTTACCAATGGGGAGGTCAGTTGGGAGGATGAATAAAATAGATGATAGGGTTTAAGGTGTGTAATTGTGATGAATACTGGATGTTGTATGGACATGTTGAACTACTATATTGTACACCTGAAACTAACATTACACTGTCCGTTAACTAATTTAAATTAAAATGTAAAAAAACAGTTCAAATCAGTATAAAATATGAAAATACACAAGATAGCATAAGCAAAGCAAACCTAGGAAAAAACATTTACTTTTTTCATATGCAATATAATATAGATTACATATAAAGATATGTACGATAAAGATTAAAATCTGAATATATAAAGAGCTCCTACACACCAAGAAAAGAAAAAAACATAAAAATCATTGCAAAGAAAGCAAGGAATAGGAAAAGGTAAGGAATATGAGGACGCACTCAGAGAATTGAAAATGTCCTGTAAACCCAAGAAATATTCATGAGATTTTAGTATTATAATTAGAAAAAGTAAATCAAAACAATGAATTATTTTTACCACATATATTGCTCCCCCCCTTCCACCCCAAAAGACTGACATTATCCAAGATTGGTTAGATGCATATGTCGGTAAAGAGGCAGACTCATACTACTGGCAGGATTGTAGACTGCTCAAGCCTTGCAATTTAGCAGCAACCATAAAATGTATAAAATTAATTTTTTAATGTTTATTTATTTTTGAGAGAGGGTGAGAGAGAGGCAGAGCTCAAGTGGTGGTGGGGTCAGATAGAGAGGGAGACACAATGTGAAGCAGGCTCCAGGCTCTGAGCTGTCAGCAGAGAGCCCAACGTGGGGCTCAAACTCACAACTGTGAGATCATGACCTGAGCTGAAGTCAGATGCTCAACCAACCAAGCCACCCAGTAGTCCCAAATTAATATATTTTTTGTCTCATAGAAGCCACTTCTTAGAATGTATCATAAAGAAATATTTTTACTTGTGTGTAAATATGACTCTAAGCATATTTATGACAATACTATTTGCAATTTTAAATTGGAAAAATGTTAAGTAACTATATAGAACCTGGATAATTATATTATAGAACCCATAGTATGAAATAAATTACCTTGTAGCAATGAAAAGAGTGAAAAAGATCCATATGCATTAAATGTGGTAGACAAAATTATGGCCCCTAAGAAGATCCCATGCTCTAATCCCCCAGGACTATGAACATGCTATGTAACATGGCAAAAGGAACTTGGCAGATGTAGTTAGGGTTACTAATCACTTTGGCCTTAAAATACAGAGATTATTATCCAGATGTGCCTAGTGTAACTTCATGAGCCTTTAAAAAGCAGAAGAGGAAAGCAGAAGAGTAAGTCAAAGACATTCAAAGTGCAAGAAGAATGTGATCACCACTGCAGGCTTGAAGATGGAAAAGGTCTACCATCATGGCAACCACAAGGAATTCTGCCAACAAACCGAATGAGCCTGGAAGCATATTCTTCTGCAGAACCTCCAGAAGGAAATGCAGCTAGGCTGACACCTTGATTTTGGAATGGAGAGAATCTGGTCACGTCATGCCCAACTTCCGTCCTACCAGGACTATGAGGTAATACATGGGTGCTGTGTTAAGCTTGAGTTTGTTATAATTTGTTATGCAGTGATACCAAACTAATACATAAATGGTAAGATTTCTAAGACATATTAGTAAGGAAAGCAAAATTAAAGAGAGCAACATGAAGAAAGAAATGTATGAGAGTATATTGTATATGTATATTTTGATGTGCCAAGATGCCACATAGTCTCAGCCACAGCCATCATTCCTTCTTTTTGATCACTGATCTGTGTTTGAGCTTGTTTTCTAAGATACAGCAAATAGTTTTGAAAACCTTTGAAAATACTTGTGGTTAAGGCTTTGAAGTAGCAGAATTGATTTCCTAACATAAAAACCTAGAGAAAACAATAGGAGAAAATAAAAGGAAGAGCATGAGAACACAGAATAAGTGCTACACATTAGAAAACAAACAAACCAAAACACTTGTCAGTGAATGAGTCTCTGAAAGGCCTGAAAACCAATGACATTCAAATTCATCCTTGTGTCTGGGTCAGCCTTCAGGCTCCTAATTTACTTGCCTACAGAAACCATGTTTGGAGTTGATTAGATTAAATGCATTATGTTAAAAACCTCATGTGTCATACACTGATTATTAAGAGTAGGTTGGTTTGGGTGTAATAGGCAGAATGCTAAGAATATAGGGGCTAAGTCCACTCTATGGACTCTTAAGTCCATAGAGTGGACTTAGCCCCTATATTAAGTGCCCTCTCCTGTGAGTGTGGGTAGAATCTATGAATATGATGAGGTAGCATTTCCATGATTATATTAAATTAAATGACAAAAGGGAGATTATTCAGGTAGGCCTAATCAAATCTCATGTGCCCTTGAAAAGTAGAGAATTTTCTCTGGCTGGGAGCAGAAAAGAAAATCAAGGAGTTGAAGCTCTCTAGTTGGCTTTGAAGATGGAGGGAGGCATGTGCCAAGAAATGCAGGCAGCCTTTGAGAGCTCCTGGCTGATAAGCAGTAAGGAAACAGGGATGTCAGTCATACAACCATATGAGAGTGAACCTGAATTGAACAAGGAAGCAGATTCTTCCTAGAGCCTACAGATAAGAGCCCAGCTGACCAACACTTTGGTTTCCACTGTGTGGGGCTCTAAGCAGAGAACCCAGTAGAGGCCACTGGACTTCAGACCTACAGACCTATGAGATCATGAGTTGTTTTAAGCCGTTAAATTTGTGGCAATTAGTCAGGAATAGAAAAGTAACATACTGAGTATTCTGCATCTAGCAAGTGATGAACTAAAGAACATAAACTCCTGGCACATACATACCATCTGTCTCTTCATGACTCCACAGTGGTAGGGACTAAGTATATGCTCAATAAATATTTGTAGTTTGTTTAGATGGTGAGTGAATGTATCAGTGAATTAATGAATGAATAATGAAGAATAATTGGTCAGTCAAATCATCCAACAAATATTTACAGAATACCCAATATGTATCAGGAGACATTCTAGACATTGGACATAGTACAACAAGGTCCAAACTCTCAGGGAACTTATATTGTAGTTTCAAACAAGAATTCAAAGTTCCAGGGACAAGAATTTCTCATATTGGAGGAACAGAAGGTTACTGAAGTGCCATGAATGAAGGCATATGGAGAGAGGGTCATAAGGTCCATAAGGAGCTTTCCGGGCAGGACTATGAGAATCACACATAGAAGGGTGAGTGATGGGGAGACAGTGGAGGGTTACGTGGGGAAATGCTACGATACGATGTATGTTTTTCTCTTTTTTAAAAATTTGTTTTGAGAAAGAGTGAACACCTGCAGGGGTGGAGCGCGCACACACACACACACACACACACACACACGGGGGGCGGGGAGGGGGCAAGAGAGAATCCCAAGCAGCTCTCAGCACAGAGACTGACGGGAGGCTCTATGAATTGTGAGATCATGACCTGAGCCAAAATCAAGAGTTGGACACTTAACAGACTGAGCCACCCTGGTGCCCCTGCTTTTCTCTTCTAAATCATGAAGGGTCCCAAAGATTCAAGTAGTCTTTTAAGTAACACAAAGTAAATGTGAGGAAAACTGATGGCTACAGAGATGACAACGCAATAATCTCCCACATGTAGGTCAAATTTAGAGCTGATATTCCTGTTATACTTTCAATTCAGCATAAACTGCGCCATAAAGAAAACAAAGGACAGTTAAATGTGACCCACCCTTGTCTGCATCCCAAGTTATGTGTGTAAGCTATTCATTTTCCTGGTGGAGATTGTCAGTATAATTATGCAACATATATATATATATATATATGTATATATATACATAAATATATATAGATCTTTTATTTTAAAAATTTTTAAATGTTTATTTATTTTTGAGAGAGAGAGAGACAGAGCATGAACAGGGGAGGGGCAGAGAGAGAGAGAGAGAGACAGAATCTGAAGTAGGTTCCAAGCTCCACACTGTCAGCACAGAGCCCTACCAGGGGTTGAACTCACGAGCTATGTAGATCATGTCCTGAGTCCAAGTCAAAGCTCAACTGATTGAATCATCCTGACACCCCTATATATTTTTTAAAAGACTTGGATGCCCAGTTAATAAAATCTGATTTTTGACTATTTTTAAGCATGTAATACATAGGTAACTAGTTTTTTATTTAATCCACCAACTGCTTATAACATAGTAGGCAGAGCCCCGACATTCCAAGAAAATTTTACAGATTGAAAATATACAGGGAAGTATTTCCTTGGAAAAAAAAAGTAGCAAATCAGGCCCCTAAACTTTAAGCAAAATAATCTGGAGAAACTCCAAAGTTTGGAAATCATGGAAGATTAATATTAAGTATATGGCATGTAAAATATAGAAAAACTATCCCATCATGAGCTAAAAATAAAGAGGACATAGCACAGAGGGGCCCTAAATTACATTTACAAAAGGTAGAATGATAAAGTAGGATATCGGAATGAGGAAAGTATTCTTGTCCCTAGTTCAAAAAAACATTTTGAAACCCCTAATGGTACGGAAAATTTTCTTTAAAGTAAGCAAAAAAGTTAACAAGAATTGTTAGGGTGTCTAGCACTGCCTACATTGCAAATGTTGTTTACATTTCTTTGAATCTTCGGATGGTGATGATTCTCTGGAATTTATAAGATAAAGAGAGGTGAGAAGAAAGGAAGAAGGGAGAGAGGTTGAAAGAGAGAGAGAACAAACAGGTTAGGAAGAAGGTTCCACTTTGATGCACCGGAAATTGTGTGAAACTGTTTTTCTTTTCTGTAGTCACAATATTTGGGTCTCTAACTGGCCTTCAGTGTATTGAAGCTAGTACTGTGGATGAATGTCTGTGTCCCCAAGAATTCAAATGTTGAAGCCCTAGTCCTTAGTGTGATAGTATTTGGAGGCGAAGCCTTTGGAGATAATTAGATCTCAGGTCTTGAGGGTGGGGTCCCATGATGGGATTAGTGCCTGGACAAGAAAATGAAGAGACCAGAGCTCACTCTCTGACATGTGAAGATATGGAAAGAAGGTAGCAGTCTGTAAATCAGGAACAAGAGCCTTCACCAAAAATCTGACCAGGCTGGCATCTGGTCTGGAGCTCTCAGCCTCCAGAACCATGAGAAATAAGTGTTCATTGTTTAAGCCAGTCTATGGTATTCTGTGATAGCAGCCAGAATAGGTTAAGACAGCTAGCGATGCTAAACACTTATCAACAATTGCCTTGCCAGAATGAAACTAGTGTTCCCATTGTTCCCATTGAGAAATTCTACATCTCTGTCAAAGTGAGTAAACTGGGACTTTTGTGAGCATTCCTTATTCAGAAGCTAAACCCTTGAGACAGGATAGAAGACAGTGATTAAAATATGAAAACCAAGTTAACCTGCTGTTTCCATGACTGGTACAATGCATATAGGCTGTGAACTAGGCCTATGCCTATATGTTAATTTGACATCTTCATTGAATCACATATTTCTCATTTATTAGGCAGGTAAAAATATTCTGTAAAACATTTGCAGAATTTGTTCCTGAATTGTTTAATCATAAGAAAATAAAAATTCCATGCTCAAAGAATGAAATTAACAGAATATTATAATATTGCCTGAATGCTCTCCTTGTAGAAATGAAAAAATATTCTATCTGACTATTTGAGAGAATTGTTCATGTTTTTACTACTTCTGATTTGGCCATTCCCAAAATAAAAAATTCATTTTTAGGGGTCAAAGACATTTTAAGTTGTAGATTCACATATAACACAAAATAGGACTTCATTCTCTCAAGACAGGGAATTCTTTAGCCTTTGGGCAGAGAACTATTACCAGAGAGCAAAAAAAATAAATAAATGTCATGGTCCATCCCTATCTTCCAATAAACAAACAATGGAAGAACAACATAGAAATAGTTAAGTAGAATCTAACCTTAGTCACTTTACCATCCTTGGAACGAAGCACACTTACAAAGAAAAGATCACTGTTCACCTTCAAACCACAATACTTTGATATTTCCCACACAGTCATTCTTTCTTAAAAGGGGATCACTGTCAAAGGAACCTTTCCAGCTGAGAGTCCTTCCCGTGTAGCTCATAGGTAGAGGCTGTCACACATAAATTATATCCATGTAAAGAAGAGACTGTCCCTCCTAGAGACCCCATTGTGGGTGGTAGAATTCTTTGCTCAGCTTTCTCTGAATTTTAGCTTTTCAGAGCATTCAGTATCAGAGGAACAGAATACACATATGTGCACTACAGTGACACAGGAATGGAAAATAGGCCAAATTACCAATTAGAGTAAGGTTGTTTAAAATAGAAAAGGTACTGGCATAATATGGTAATATCCTTCTTCTCATGGTCTATACACACCTGCTTGGAATAAGCATTTCTAAACATAAGTAAAACTTGTTACCTTACTTAAAACTGTATTCCCTTATAGCTTGAATTCCCATCTTTCTCCCTGTCTCTTTATTCACATTAATCTTCGTAGGTCATCTATAGAGACAGACACAATCCATGCCTTTGCTGAACTTATAAGGATACTGTATTTCTCTACTGTTACATTGTTTCCTTTTTGTTTTTTTTTTTTTTTTGGAGACCAGAATCATTAACTAGACAATATTTCTCACCCTTACTTGAGACTATCCAGTTCTCCTGATCCAAAGTTAATGAATTTGTGAATCTCATGCCCTAATCAATAGAAACCTGCCAGAATAACTATGAATGAATATGTGAAGACTATAATCTGAGGTCATCAAATAAGAAATAGACCACATCTACTCAGTCACATGTCCATGACACTTCAACGGGGTTTTGCAATAGTGAAGACACTCAGCTCAATTCTGAGAAGAACAAGAACTCAGATGCTATTTTTTAAAAATCTTCTTTGCCTTGTTAATCCTTCCAGACAGGGATGTGTGCACAATCGACCCCTAAAAATCTGTTCTTTTTTAGGGGAGGTTACAGCTTTTAAAAAATTTTACCACAAGAAGCCTGTACTATTTCATCTTTTTCATGTCCACTTCCAGTTTTACTTCAATGTTCAGATACCATATTGGTTTCCATAACTTTAAAAGATTAGATGTTTTTGTTTGCAACTCTTTACCCCCATTATCACAATATTCAAAATAATTCTAACTCAAAATCTATGTGCTAGGGCAGCTGACATGTTTAAGTTCCTCAACTATTTCCTTCTATTTTGTTAAATTCAATATACACTCTATATGTACAAGTTTCTTCAGGTTCTCAAGTCATGGCTTTGAAATTAAGACATACCTAAGAGAACTGTGGCTAGAGAAAGATGGAAAGTGGCATCAGGAGTGGGGCAAAAGGAGACAGTGATTTTTTTGGAAACAGAAAGACAGGAGGATATCAGGGGGAACAAGAAAAGGACCGGAGATGGTGGCAATAGTAAGAGATGTCAGAGGTGTTGGACTATTCCCTGGTTATCTTTATAAGTAAATGGGAAAGGAGGGCTCTAAGCCTTGGCATTGCCCTTTATGATATATGAGGACATAATGACCCTTCCAAAATGTCCCAAATGACCTAGACCATCTAATTTGGGACTACCTGGAATTCATTTCAGGAAGACAGAATATTCAAGAAGGCTTAATGATCTTCCCTCAAAGACTAACTGGATGAATTCAAACTCAAAGAGGGAAACGTCTTTCAAATTCACTTTAAAAGCTTTCAAAAATTCTATTTAAAGCTAAAAAGCAGAAGGAGCAAGATTACAGTCGGGCAAATACTGTGAAATATTTGGGGCAAGAATTGGGATGAAGTGGTGAGGAAGGGAAGAATTGCAAGATTTGTTACCTAAGGGGTATAATTATCCACACAACATATTTCCCAAGAACTTTTCAATCTTTAAGCTTTCTGCTTCTGTGCTTTCAAAAGCCAGCCTAGATATAGTCTTCTAAGTGTGTGATCCAGAGGAAATGTGAGATGTATCACTGATTACTTTGAGTTCCCAACTGTCCTATTTTTATAGCTATCTATAGCTATGTAGTTGACAATAAACTATTTCATAAATGTCAGCCACTTCCCGCAAGTTTTAAATTGCTTGCTTATTCTACTTGTGGAAACATTTAGGTAAATGACTTTGATTTCTTTTCTCTAAGTTAATCTTTACCTGTAGCAATGAGAAAATTTGATTTTTATAAAACTACTTTCAAAGAGTGACTGGAGTGTGGCAATCTACTTTTTTTTTTGCTCTTATTTGTTTATTATTATTATTTTTTATTATGTATGTTTTTATTTAAACTCCAGTTAGTTAACACACAGTGTAATATAGTTTCAGGTGTACAATATATTGGTTCAATACTTTCCATACATCATCTGGGGCTCACCACCATAAGCACACTCCTTAACCCCCATCACCTATTTAACCCATCTCCCCACAACCTCCCCCTCTGGTATCATCAGTTTGTTCTCCACAGTTAAGAGAGTCTATTTCTTGGTTTGCCTCCCTCTCTCTCTCTCTCTCTCTCTCTCTCTTTTTCCCCCTTGCTCAGTAACCAACTTCTCAAACTAGAGCTTTCTGAGTAGGTAGAAAAACAAGTTTTTTGTTTGTTTGTTTTAAATTGACAATTAGTAGTAGACTAATCAATCCATCTTGCAAGATCCTGAATAGAGTTGAAGTCTAGTCCCTCTTTTCTATGTGAGGTACCCCTACCTCGGGCATCCCACTCTGTTGGGGGCCCTTTTATTCCTTAAATGGTGTTACTCCAATAGGTGGAAAAAGTCTGATGCTGAAAGCATTCATTTCTCATTTGCTGACTATGGACCAAGTTCTTTCAGTCAGCTACTTGAGTATCACTAAATTGAAGCATGCCCACTGTGATAAACCAAAAGAATCAAGAGCTGACCTAAATGGATAGAGGCAGCCAAAAAGAACATATTGAAGAAGGTGCATTTTGAATGATGGGAAAGAATTAAATGGTAATAAGGGAGCAGAAAAGAATTTCATTAATGGAAGCAAGGTATAAAGAAAGCTTTGTTTCATATGAAAGGAGTAGGAAAATGATAGTAAGCATGCTTCACTAAATGTTATCAGCATCTAGAAAGACAAAACACAGAATAGAGACTATTTCTATTTTGATACATTTTCAGTTATTTAATTGGTAAATATTTATTGAGCATTGACTATTGTCAGTTGTTTTTGATTTTAGTACTTAGCTGGGGGAGTAGGGATGTATGTATAGATTTTCAACATCTAATACATCTTTATATGAATATACTAAGTTTGAAAATGCTTACCCTTTTCTCTCTCTTTTGAACATTGCTATCAGCTTATTGAGCCTTTTCCATTACTTTGTTAGATTAAATATTATGCCTATTTCACATGAGGAAACTGAGGCTCAGAAGTGTTTGGTGATTGGGCCCAAGCTCACATATCTAGAAACTGAACCGTGCTGTTTGTCTCCCTAGGTACTCTTCACTGCTATACCAGCTGCCTGCCTGATTTAGGTAAAGTGACAGTGGGCCACTGCCACCACCTTTCCTTAACTAGATAATCTACTGTATGTAGTAATGAGAAATGAAGTTTTTAAATGGGTATTTAAGAAAGCCATAAGGACACCTGTGTGGCTCAGTCAGCTGAGTGTCCAACTTGGCTCAGGTCATGATTTTGTGGTTCATGAGTTCAAATACCATGTCAGGCACAGCTCAGAGCCTGGAGTCTGCTTCGGATTCTGTGTCTTTCTCTCTCTGCCCCTCCCCTGCTCTCTCTCTCAAAAATAAATAAAAATTTAAAAAGTAATTAAATTTAAAAAAAAAATTTAAGAATGAGGATGAAAAGAACTGCCATTATTGAACTCAGAAGTTACAAGATGAAGAAGTCCCTGTTTTCACAGGGACTGAAAAAGAATTCTAGACATATATTTACTGACAGGAACTGGAAGCAACTAGAAGTGTTTTTTGTTTTGTTTTGCTTAATAAAGCACACCAGGGGCATCATGGCATGGTGGGGAGCAGGATTAGGTTCCTGGGCAGTAGAAGGAAGACCCCACTGAAGTTGTGAAGGTGGCTGTGAGGAGAGAAGGTAATGGAAAAGTTAAAAATCATTCCCAAGCTGGCAAGCTTAAGAAACCAGGGATGGTAACTATACTGCATGTGATGAAAAATCTGGAATGAAGGGGTTATTTTGGGTATGGTAAGAGGGTGAATTTGAAATTAAATATTAATGTAATCAGTTGCTGCACTGTGTATTTAGAGTAAAATTCCAGGACACCCTCTCCATCTTCAAACTTTTTATACCCAACCATAGCAAAAAGGCCAAAATACTTTTACAGGAAGGAATAATTTGCAAAGACTGGGCTATAAATCCAACTGAACTTGGTGTTGATAGCCCAATCATGGATTTTGTCAGACCACAGATCTGCTATCTCTAGCAGTCCTGTGGAGATTGTGAAGACTGTCTTTTCCTTTTCATCAATGATAGACAAGCTAGTTAGATGTCAGAGTCCTTCCTTCTTTTCCTCCTTCTTCTCTCCCTCCTTGGCTCCCTTCCCACTTTCCCTCCTTTCTGTTTTGGTTTGGGGTAAAATTCATAGGACATATGCTCTTGTCACAGTGGCTGATTTCTCAAGATACTGAATGATGATTTTAGTTAGATAACTGACTCCATACAATAGAATATATCTTAATTCTGGGCATATTTTATAGATTTGTCTCTTTAACCCTGATAAATATCTCCCCTTGGGCCTCATCCTGTTTGTTCAGAGAATAATTTGTTCTGACATTATATTTAATAAATGAATAATCACCAAGGTGTTCCAGCATATATCAGACACCATTAAATACATAGGAAAGTTTTCACCAGTGGAGTCTATTTTATCTAGTCAAATTTTTCCTTATTAATTCAATCCAAACAAGCTTCTCAAAATTAAATATTTCTGTAAATGTGTGTGTATGTTTCTATCATTAACTTTCAAAATTTTATTCTAGTTAAAAACATTAACTTATTTTTTCCTTTAAAAAATAAAACTGTCAGTACTGTTTACTTTAATTCACTTATTTCTTGTCTTGAAAGAAAAATCAATAATCTCTATGGTCCAAGATCTATATTTGTCACATTCAACCTTCCTCTACTTCCCTGCCAAATAACAAAAACAATAAAGAAACAAACTCAAGAAATGGAAAGAAATTGAAGAACTACAGGCACCAGCAGGAAAGTCTGACTGGATTTGATAACAATAGAAATTATTTTAACAAAGTTATCGTATTATAGGCGTACTGCATCTTTCAGAGAGTAACCAATAGAAAATATACATTTACTCAACATATATTCTACAAACTATTTCATACTACTTTGTTGTTAATGGTAAAGCTGGTCACAGACATACACTTGTTAACTGATGATTCTGTAAAAAGAAAAGTTTCCAAAAGTTACACTACTGCTGTCACTTCCTACTTACAGCAACAGCCTCCAGGATTTGTTTAACAGCATCTGCAGCGTCTCGTTCACTATAATATCCTTTTTCCACAATCCTAAAAAAAAGCAAACAAACCATGAAATGCTCCTCAGACACAAGCATTCAGTGGAGTGGATGTGAAAACAAGTTAATTAAGTTGATGTTAAGGAAGATACATTTAAACAATTGCAAGAGGCCAGCATAACACCAGGGGGAATATTTCCATAAGCTGATACTCTAGAAATTTTGGGTTTATTCAAGAAAATGAAAAGCATTTATCTTGCCTAGGCTTGAACTGTCCATCCTATCTGAAGACAAAAAAAAAATTATTTTTAAACTTTGTATTGAGAATCCTGTGAAACATATACCAAGTAGGCGACATACCATGAACTATCCTGTGTAATTGCTACACGGCTTCAATAATTATTAATTCATGACCAGTGTTGTTTTATCTATCCAATTATTTTCCATTATCTTTTTTTATTTTGAAGCAAGTATCAGACGTCCATAATTTCATTCACAAATAAGGATTTTTCTCTAAAAATAAAGGATCTTTTAAAACTCATAACTACAGTGCCATTAGCATACCTATAAATTACAGTTCCTTAATATTTTCCAAATGGCAGTGTTTCAAATTTCCAGTTCTCTTGGACATGTTAAAAATTGTTTGTTTGAATCAGTATCCAAATAAGGTCCACACAGTTTGACTGGTAGTTATGCCTCTTATTCTCTTTTTTACATGTCCCTCCTCATTCCTCACGCCTTCTCTCTCCCCTCTCTCTCTGTCTGGCCTTCTATTCCAAATACATGATTTGCTCTTTTTGCCTGGATGTGGACAAGGAATCTTTCTTTTCCTTCTTTCCATTTTTTTTTTTAAGGAATCTTCTTTTAACTTAAGTCTTTTTCATTTTACTTTCAGGAATGTTTTCCTGAATTAGATTGATTTGTACTTGTTTTCTTCCATTGCTTTCATTGCTTTGGTTGTCTTCTTTGGGGTGTGCAATTATACACATTATGAGTTTTTTTTTACTTTTTATTTATATTTGCTTTCTCCCCCATGTTCTTAATTTTAGTATTAAGTAATATTAATTTTACTATTCTACAGATTATGGTATACTTTAATCTGTTTTGTGGGCATATCCTCCTGACATGCTAATTTTCTGTGCTCTTATAATCATTCTGTATTACAATTAATGGAGACACCTGTCTGTTGCTGCTGATTTTTAAGCAAAGATGGTTTACTTAACCTTTTTTACAGAACGATGGGTCAGGATATCTTATAGTTTCATGGCTCTTGACTTTCTAATTATTTTCATGAAGCATTCAAAATTATGTCCTCATACTGTCTGAGATCTCTTCTCCTCTATCTGGAACTTTATCTCTACTCATCTTCTCTGGGTATCAGGGTCTCTTCCGAGCAGTTTCTCCTAATTTACCCAAGGGGCTTCAGAAGTAGTTTCAGGATTCATGGAACCTTGACTGCCTTAAGTCAAGTCCTTCAGACCTTATTGTGGGTGCAGCCCTTGTGCTTCTCAGAAATTTGAATGGCAAAAAGCCCTCACAATTTCAGCTGTTCTTGTATTGGCCCATTCTGCTTCTCAGTGATTTGGAGGCTTTGGAGATTGGAGTGGTCTATTCTTAGGTTTATCAATGTCCCCTTGCTTCCTCTAACATAGAGGCTAATGCCATGTGGCTCTTGCAATGGCCATTAGTTTGTCCTCATTCACTTGTTTCAAGATTTCAAGGGAAACCTTGTCACCTGGTTTTGTTATAGATATTGTCTGTGACTTTTAGATTTTTCTGTCCTAGTTTCTCTATTCTTAAAGGGATATTTCAGAAGACTGGACAACTACACTCTTTCTATTTTCTCAAAATTTTCTATTTCTATTTTCTCAAAATTTCAAGAGAAAACACATTTTTGATAGTGCTAAAGATTACCAACTTGCGTAAGATGTTTTCCACCAACAAAAAGTTTGTGGTAAAGATATGCCTGAAAAAGTCAATTCAAAACATACAAGAGACAAAATTTCAACAATGTTTATAATTTTGCATTGAAAACTTTTAGGCTATTAATATCTTATATAGCACAGTTATTTTTTGGAAAGTATCTTCCTTCCTTCCTTTTATTTTTTTTTTTAAGGTTGTGGCAAGAGGTTGTTAAGTTCTCAAAGCCGGTATTAAAAGTTGGATTTAAAAATCTATAAAAAAAAAAAAAAAAAAGCCACCTGGGTGGCTCAGTCAGTTAAGCGGCTGACTTTGGCTCAAGTCATGATCTCACAGTTCGTAGGTTCGAGCCCCACATTGGGCTCTGTGCTGACAGCTCGGAGCCTGGAGCCTGCTTCAGATCTATGTCTCTCTCTCTCTCTCTCTCTCTCTCTCTCTCTCTCTCTGCACCTCCCTGGCTCACACTCTGTCTCTCTTTCTTTCAAAAATAAATAAACATTAAAAAATTTTTGGGAAAAATAAAATAAAAACCTATAAAATGTTTCCAAAATAGGGGATGGATGATGAAAAAAGCAGAAACAAAACCAGATATCAAGTAAAAAATGCATAAGAACATACCTCAGTGACCATAATTATCAAGAATCAGAAAAATTATATGGATGCAAAAATTTCAATTATTTTCTTGATTCAACACTGTCAGTAGACACAAATGCATTATCTTTTTAAAGGAGGAAAGATGGAATATCCTTCTTCACCTTTTTATTTATCAGACACCTGTTATGTGTCAAGGTCAAATAAAATGTCAAAGTAGATTACAATATTAAGGGAATCATTATTAATTGGTTCTTGAAAATCAATTTTCATACAATATTTCCTTTTAAGATCACACATTCTTCCAATTCATCATTAAGTTACATAGTCTACTTCCTAGAAATACTTGAGAACTTAATTGAAGTAATTATTTGCACTATACTTTCTGAATATTTTAAAACTAAGTGTGAGAGAAGAGGAAAAGAAGGACTAGCCTGTCAGAGTAAGTTGAGAATGTTGGCTACCTCTGCATTTTGCTCTAAATGTGGATTTTGTGGTACATCCATCAACCAGCTCAAATGTAACAAGTGTCTCCTCTGTGTGTGACACCTGTACTCTAGCAGCTTGGCTTTCCTCAGTCCTCTTAAAGGAGGGGATTTGTTACAAAGACAGTGGAAAGGAATGGCCAATAGCTGACTTTCTTTCTGCCTTCCATTCTTCTCAGAAGAGGATAAACTCAGTTACTTTCTGGGCTGCAAAAAACAGCATGGATTTTCCCCATAGCCAGTCACCAAGGCTTTGTGCCAACTGCTCTCTGGCACTGCTCTAGGGGTGCTACTCATGGCTTAGTCCATGTAAGCAGTACTCTGCCAAGTTGCACAAACCTGTGCAGCCTCTCTGATGAGAAATCCTCCTTGTCTGATAAATACGTAAGTTCTTATGACTATATCCCCACCTCTTAGAAAGGGAGTGTTTCACTCGATAGAAATTTCTCCCTATATTTTGATTTACTATGATGCCCCAGCTTGGCCTACATACGATGTTTATGAATTTTTATTTGGGTATCATTTAGAGTTAACTGCCTGTGCTCAGAATGTGACCATGTGTGTGCATGTCTAGGGACTGGCTGGATAAAGGAGTGAATTTTCTTGGGACCTGTTTTCAGGTGGGATAGAGGGAAGAATAATAGGTGTAAGAATAGTTAATGGAAATCTCCCAAATTTTCCACAACATATGTTAAATTAGTAAAGCATTTCATCTAGTTAATGGAAACAATGAATTCTAACAGATATGTTCATTCTTTCATTTATTCAAGAAATATTATGGAATGACTGTTATGTGCTGGGCATCCAGTAGTGAGCCAGACATGGCCTCTGCACTTATGGGGTTACTCTTGGTATATGCAGACAGACAATCAATACAGTGTGCTAAATACTGTGGCAGAGGTATTAGAGAATGACCTGAGGGCTCACAGAGAGGGCCACTGATACATTCTGGAGGCCATGCACGGTGGGAAGAGGATTCTAGACATAGCTATATCTCTAGACTGCAAGGATGTATAGAAGTTTTCTAGTTGCAGAAAGGGTAGGAGCTGAGAGTGGAATAGGTATGGAGGAGGAACAGGGACTAAAGAGGAAAAAGACTGCTTTTAAAAAAAATTTTTTTTTTTTTTTTTGAGGGTTGTCCACATTTTATTTTATTTTTTTTTTAATGTTTTATTTATTTCTAGGAGAGAGAGAGAGAGAGAGACAGCATGAGCAGAGGAGGGTCAGGGAGAGAGGGAGTCACAGACTGAAACAGGCTCCAGGCTCTGAGCTGGCAGTCAGCACAGAGCCCGACGCGGGGCTCGAACCCACGAACCGCGAGATCATGACCTAAGCGAAAGTCGGACGCTTAACCGACTAAGCCACCCAGGCTTTGAGAGAGACAGGGAGCATATATATGTGGGGGAGAAAGGCAGGGTGGGGTGAAAGAAAGAGAGAGACCATCTTAAGCAGCCTGCACACTCAGCACGGAGCTCAACACGAGGATTGATCCCACAAACCTAGGATCATGGTCTGGGTGGGAATCAAGAGTCAGACGTTCAACTGACTGAGTCACCCAGGCACCCAGGAAGGAGACTGTTCTAAGAAAAAAGACCAAAACTACAGTGAGAATTAGAGAGTGTAGATGGCATAATGATAGTCAATCAACATTTCTAACTGTCTAACATGAGTCAGGTATTTGCTGAAGTTATAAAATTTGGGTCCTGCCCCACAGGAAACCAGAGTACAGAAATTATTAGCAAAAGCATCGCCACAGATGTAAAAACATGTTATACTAAGGTTTGTACAGCCAAAGGATTTATAAATTCTGTTGTCAGAAATTTCTCTAGAGTAAGCATGTGGGATAGGAACACAGAATGCAGGCATTTTCCCCACCCCATCCCCTTGACCTCTATTCTCCATTGCTTCACCGCGTCTCTTCCAGGCTCCTTCTGTTGAAAGGCATTTTGTTCCCAGTGGATTTGTTTCCAGAGCTAGGTTTCTGGAACTCAGACATTCATCTTTAAGTTATTTTATAAGTTGAGCTTCCACCCAGGCCATTCATGGCTGACTAGAAAGATCAACAGCAGTGAACTTCTCAAGTTGCAAATGCAGGTTTTTAACTTAACAGCTAAGATTGGAAGTGAAGACATTAGTGACCAAGCAAAGGAAAATAAGTCTTACAATCTTTTTCTCTCCATTTAGGCATGACTACAGTAGATATGTTTGGCCAATGCCTTCTGCAGATTATCATGGGAAAATTCTTAGCCTTCTCACTAGATTGTTGCTTTGATCACCCAGAGAACCTAGCTCCCAGCCTTGCTCATACTGGGCAGTCACAGATATTTGTGGAATCAATACTAACTGCCAAGGGAATGAGTGCCAGAGAAATTTCAGACTGTGGATATCTGAACAACTGCTTTGCCTGTGGTCCTTATCACGGGGAACAAAGCACTGGACTAGAAACTGGTACTCATCAGAAGTATGCCGGCTATGGATCCAGAGGGAGAGCAGCCATTGAGACATTTCCCAAAGCGAAATGCAACAGGTATAAAGGTTCTTGTTGGCCTTAGGAATACATTCCAAGTTAGTTCCTAGATATTATTGTAATAACATGAATCTTTTCTGAAACTCATTTTGAATAAAATAAAAATGATTCAAATCAGCAAAATATAGCATTTGTTTCATGAGGCAATACATACCAATTTCTACATAAAATTTAGCTAGAATCTCAAAAAAAACCCCCAAGTTGCCAAGTACATCCAGTCAATAGTTTATAGCTTTATACAAAATATACTAGTGCCTTCAATTTTTAGAAGCAATGAAATATTCAATCATTGTAGGGGTTTTAGAGCTGTAAAAAATAGGATAATTTTGTTTTTTATATTTAAATATACTTATTGCTATATTACTCCTTGGATTTAGCAAACTAATTTCCTTTTCATGCTCTGTAAAATAATAAGAAGGCAGTTAAGATGTTATCAGCATCTTAAGATTGTTTGCAAAGGCCCAGGGCCATATAGTTTGTCGCCATTAAGCACAATTTCCTATTGTTCCATTGTGAACTGGGCTAGAAGACTCAGGGCTAAAAACAAAGACTCAGGATTTCGATCACAATGGGACCCAAAAAGCTACCGTGAGATCTCACTGCCCATGGGTCCCTCAGTCACTACCAGGGCTAACAGGCCTAGCAGACATCTGCAGATCTGGGAAGGAAGTGTAATAGGGATGTGTCTCTGTAGGCTCTCAGGCTGTGATTCTCTGACCTCATCAGGCTTCTTAGTCCTAGACCGTGCTTTATACTGCCACCATTTGCTGTGTTGGTGTGCATGCTCCTCTTCCCCACAGTTGGGACTGCTTTCCTTCTCATTATTTTAAAACAGCAGGATGAAAAAGCACAGGCAATGCCTATTTCTTTCCATGAATCTGCTTTAAAATATGACTTTTGTGCATCTGTTGCTGTCACCTTAATTGCTGCAAATTGAATTGAGCACATCTCCCGGCTGGCAGTTAGCACAGGCAATGCAGCTGAAGAGCTCTAATCTGATCATATCCTGAGGCCCTCAGACCTCCTGGCCTGCAGATTAGGAGCCCTACTGCTCTCCTCAATGACAGCTTTTTCTCAAATGGAGGTGCTATTAGATGACTATAGGTTTTCGTGAGAAAGATACTGGTCTGATGACAATGTGAACTGAAGGATCAAATGATACAGGGTAAAAGCCCCAGACAGAAGTTTCAGGAACCAAATATTACGAGCTGCCATTACGCTGTTACATATATTAAAGTGAATTCTGCTGTACCCCGTGTAAATCTAACAGTCCTTTATAAGCTTTACTCACTGCCTTTTCTCATTTCATTGATAGCAACTTAGTCAATATTGATGCATTTTTCTAAGAACTCTCCTGAAAAGTGTTAAATACATATACTTAAAAAGTAGTTTCAAAGATAACTAGTGGCAACTGTTAAACTTCAGAGCTAGGAAGAGAGTGAGGGAGTTGTGGATCAACACGGGTGCCGGGCACTGGTCAGGAAGAGCATGGTGCAGGAGGAAGGGGAGGTCAAATCAAACTGTAGACCTGGGTTTGGGCCCAAGGGAGCCCCCTTTCAGTTCCCTTGTATTGTAAGTGAAAAGCTTGACCCAAAGATGGAATATAAATTATCCAAGACCATAGTATTTGTTCAAGTCATTCATTTGACAAATACTGAGCAACTGCTTACTTTCTGTCTAGAACAACTTCTAAAACAGTCTAAAGTAGTCATTTCTAATCCTGCCAAATGTGCTCTGCTTTTGGATATCCCTTTACCCTTCCCTCTACCCTTTCCCTGCTAATTTCTGATTTCTCACTTAAAATTCAGCTCAAAGATTCTATTCCTCCCTGAAGTCATTTCTGCCTTAGAAGACCCCCTTATTTTGTGCCCAATATGCTGTGTTTATGTTCCAATTATAACATGTAATAGAGCCAAATCTGTGGCCAACCTCTCGCAAATACAAAGTATCTTACGAGATGTCTTTTGCGTGCTGAGTCTTATTTTTATTTCCTATTTAGTCCCTTGTCCTATTTTATTTTATTTTATTTTATTTTTTATCTTGTGATATTGTGGTTGTCTCCATAAGCCTTAACACATTTTTAGGAGATGATGGCAGTTTTGAAAAATAATATTAGGGTCCGTATCACATGTTTAATTTCCCAATTCTGGACTAGGAGCTCCCTGAGGGTAAGGCACTGTGCTCTGGTTAATGTGGTGGCGAGAAGCAAATAAAGGTGGGGGTTGAAGCCAGAACATAGGGTGAGGCCAGACTGAGTTGTTTTATCTGTCGTGTTTAAAAGAACTGACTTTTAGGAAGTACCCTTTGGGGCCGACCTGATCAAATCAGTGCTTTAAACATGGATGGATGGAAGACAGTGAAATTTATGGATTGGGGAAGAGAATGTAAAGGCTCAAAAGGGCACAAGAAGTGGGAAAAGGGAGAGAGAATGTATCTGAAAGCTGCTCAGAGAAAAAGTTATGGGAAGGGGGCTGGGCAGAGTGAGAGGACGAGGGAGAAATTAATGCTGACTAGCTTAGATGTTAAGTTAGCTCACAGAGGTGGGAGGGGGAAGCAAGATTGAGAGTAGAAGGAAGAAGTTCACTTGGGGACACACTGATCTGGAGGTGCCTATAGGATGTGCAGGTGAAAATGTCTAGCAGATTGTTGAAAATATGGTTTTCATCTCTGCTGACAGCAGTCAGCAGTGTGGCTGAAACCACAGGAGACTGTCCAATTTATCCACGGAGAATGTAGGCAAGAACTTTAGGAAAGGCGGACATTGAAGGGATGGAAAGAGGAAGAGGAACTCAGGAAAGAGATCAAGAAGGAGAAAACTGAAAAGGTAGAATAAAATCCAAGGAAAAAAAGAGATGCTGTCAAAACCTACATGAAAGATACGGAGAGGTTTAGCCAACAGTGTAAAATACCACAGACCACCTCTCCAAAAACACACAGCCTCCGTGTTCCTCAAAAATCCTTATTCTTAGCCTGGTCTGTTCTCACATTCCCACTCACAAACTTCACTTCCCTCAAGTGCCTTAGTCCACTGTCTCCCAGCCATTGTTAGGAGATAAATTTCTCTTCTACAATACTGTTAAAATAGAGCCTATCAAGTCTGAACTACTTAAACTCCCCTCCCCTCGCCCAACACATTTCTATTCCCAGCCCTAGGCAACCACAGCTTTGCTTTCTGTCTCTACTGATGTGGCCCTTCTGGAAATTCCATATAAATGGAGACACAGAATATGCAGCTCTTCTTGTTTGTTTGTTTTACTTAGCATAATGTTTTTGAGGCTCATTTATGTTGTAGCATGTAGTGAAGGAACATTCTTTTTCATTGGTGAACTGTGTCGCGAATTTTGTTTGTTCACTTGCCGGTTTATGTACACTTAAGTTATTTTCTCTCCTGTAACACAGCACACTACATGTGCAGGCATCCAACCAAGTCCACTGTGCTGCCCCCGTGGAATTTGCAGGGTGAAGGGAAATGACAAAAAACTTGCTGATGCCCATGATGCTTGTGCTATGAGTAGTAAAGGCTTTCGTCTCTGACCCAGGAGTCCATATCTTTTTCCAACACCCATGAAAAGTGTTATCAGGCTAATTTACTAGTTTGTAAGTAGAGCAGAATTATATTCCAGGCCCAAGAGTAAGTCCTCTAACTTTGTTCTTCTTTTGCAACACTGTTGTGACTACTCTAGGTTCTTTGAGTCTTCTGCCTCTTGACTCTTTCTGCTTCAGAAGAAACTTTTTCTACCTTAAGCAAATCCTTGTACTGCCTCCAGGTATTATTCCCTGTCTTTCCTGGGATGTTGTTCCAAATATAAGTTCCTCTCACATAGATTTTTACTACCCCTCCAGCCCATGGGTTCCTTCCTGTCAGCAAATTAATGTGTTCCCAGGGTGCCAGCTTAAAATAATAAATAAACCTCCATTTATCCTGTGTCTCCTACTACTACTTCACCTTTATCTTTCCCTTTACAGCCCAGCTGCTAGAAAGACCATAAATCTAGTCCAAAGTATATGTTTTCTTCACATATAGCTAAATAAAACTGTATACAGAGAAGATGAATTTAAAATATCCATGGTTGGGGGCACCTCGGTGGCTCAGTTGGTTATTAAGTGTCAGGTCACGATCTCGTGGTTTGCAAGTTTGACCCCCACATAAGGCTCTGTGTTGACAGTTAGCTCAGAGCCTAGAGCCTGCTTCAGATTCTGTGTCTTCCTCTCTCTCTGCCCTTCTCCTGCTCACACTCTGTCTCTCTCTTTCTTTCTCTCAAAAATAAAACTAAAACACTAAAAATTTTGTAATTAAAAAATAAATTTTTTTTAAACATCCATGGTTGAAACACAATTAAAAACATATTAATATTTAAGTTAAGCCAACACTCAAGTAAGACAAAACATTACATTACTATTTTGAAGTTGTATTTTTAAGTATTAAGAGTGTTTGCCTTCACTTACCTAGTAGCAGCATGACATGATAGGATAATCATATGCTTTGGAATCTGACATACTTGATTCCAACCTCATTGAATTATTATTGTAGACCCAGTATAAACTGACTGACCTAAAAGTAGTTAATAGACCTCTCTAATCCTCAGTTATCTGGTCAATCAAATGTATACATCAAGGCCTATCTTTATGAGGATTAAATGAGATCAGGCTTAGTAAAATGCCCAGCCACTGTCAGGACACCCACAGGCACTCAAAAATGACCCTCATTATAGAAACTCATTATCCTTTCCAGACAGATTTTATAGATTTTTCCACTTCAAACAATTATAGCAATGACCAATTTTTGATACAACAGTCTTTATAAATTCAGACATAATCTGAGTTTGGTTAACCACAATATCAACCATGGCACAACTCTATGGAGCCTGGGCAAGGAAAACCCTAAATTCTATTTCTAGAATTTTTTCTAATGACCGTGTCCTTAAAAATTCCATTTTTGCCAACAGTAGGAGCCCTGAAATATTCAAGTGGAGATGATTGTTAGGGCTGATATACTAGGACTCTGTCAGGTGATTAACAGGCTCAATGCATAGCCCCCAAACAACAACTATTTCTCTTGCTTATTGACCACTTATAGTTTTTAAAAAGAATATTTTCAGTTTGGAGAACTGAAAATCAAGTTTGCAGTCAAATAGACACGAGTTTCAAGCCTGGCATTATAACTTAATTTCTTCAGTTTACTCTCTTGAAAAAATTAGAATAATACCTCAAAACACTTGAAGAATGATTGAGTAGGTTAAATACATATATAGCTTTGCATAAGACCAACCAATACATCATGGATTCTCCATAAATAAAGTAAACATGAGTTTACTCTCTTGGAAATGATTCGAAAGGGACTAACTGGATTTAATAAGAAAGAGAGAGGGGTCATATGAGAAGGCAGAGCTGGACCAGAACATAATCTGGATGTCTAATTTGGGGAAATCATTTACCTTTACTCATCCTCAGTTGACACATCTGTAAAGTGGGACAATGCTTCTTCATCCTCCTTACCCCAAAGGGTTGATATAAAAGAGGAGAATACATGAATGTCTGGAAAGGACTTTCAAAACCAAATATATTGATTTTTTGTTCTCAGCAACAGCGGGGAAGATAAGCCTCCAGGCAAGTACAATGAAAAGAAGCTAAATAATTTTTTTTAAATATATTTGAAGACATCAGAGAGTTACCAAGGGAAGTGAAGGATTTAGGAGCCAAAATCCAGGAGAGAAGAAAAACTCAGCAAAGCAAACCTAACATCTGATGCCTCCGCTTTCCCTTTAAAGGCATTTACTGCTTCGACATCAGTAGCTAACAGGCTGAGAAAATGAACAAAGCTTCTGGCCATCTCACAAGATGGAAAGAACAGAAGTTGGCATTTAGGGTCTGTCAAGAAAGGGGGCCTGGAACAACTCCTGGCTTAAAATGGAACCCTTAAAGATCAAAACCCTTTGAGTAAGAGTTGATAAGAACTAGATCTGCCTTCAGGAAGCCCCACTTTGAATTAAACCAATGCCTGATTGGATTAAAGTGATCTGCTCCTTACCTTAACTGCCTGCAAAAGAAAATCTGGTTTTTTGGAAGGTTACAACATTTAAAGCCTCATATTCCAAACATTTGGCATTTGAGCAAGCATAATCAGGCAAGCAAAAACCCAAGGAGAAAACAGAAAAACCAAGACAATTTCAAAATCTGTAACAGGGGCGCCTGGGTGGCTCAGTCGGTTAAGCGTCCGACTTCGGCTCAGGTCATGATCTCACGGTTCATGGGTTCAAGCCCCGTGTGGGGCTCTGTGCTGACAGCTAGCTCAGAGCCTGGAGCCTGTTTCAGATTCTGTGTCTCTCTCTCTCTCTGACCCTTCCCCCGCCCTCCGCTCACGCTGTCTCTCTCTCTCTCTCTCTCTCAGAAATAAATAAAAAACATTAAAAAATTTTTAAATAAAAAAATAAAAATCTATAACATATTCTGATACTGGAGTGAGACAAAAATCAGGAAAAAAAATACCTCTTCAAAAATGTAATTAGAAGACTGTAAACATAGTGCTAACTTGGCTGCTTTAAAATACAATCATTTTCTGGAAAAAAAAAATTGGTAATTTACTCTTAAAGCAAATAATCTCACACTATGTCCATTTAAAATAATGCAATGAATTTCTAAGACTATGATAAGATTAAGAAAGATGAAACAGAAAACCTCTGGAGCTTTCTTTTTCCCATGATGTCATCATTTTGTAAAGGGATTTTGGGGGGGACTTTCTTAGACACACAAAAAAAATCACTGACTTTATTCAAAAAAATTTAATCAATTGTCCTGTGCACTTTACTATTTATATTCTACATGCAACAGCAGATTCCACTTGGGTTTTTACTATGTTTAGTTTTTTAAAAGCACCACAGAAAAATGTTTTGCTAATAAAATACAAACATTTTGGCTATAATGGGCTAACACAATCATCTCTTCATCAATTGCCCCATTAGTTAATTCATTAGAAACTATTAATGTCATCGTTAGACCAGGAATGGATTTTGATCATCACAATTAAATGAATTTGGCTGTGACCTAAGTACAGGAAAAAGAGACCATATTATGATTTTTAATGCTCAAGGAAGCAAGCAATACATGGATAATAATGCAGGATGTATTTTCAATTTGATACAATTTTAAAGATTGTAGAATTAAGTAAGCTAATGGAGAAACCAAGTTCATCACAGATATGGCAACAGATAGGTAGACAACAACATTCAGGGGGGAAGAATTCTGGAACCTAAGACTGATAAAGAGTGTTTAAGTGATTGAGTGCTTTATTGGCTGTCTGCCATTCTTTAGATGTCTTCTGTTAAATATCAATATTTCATCCATTTACCTCTATAAATGAAACTTCAACAGTATTCAGTTTTTCATTTTTATCTAGAGCTGAATTAACTCCATCCCATCAAATCAACTAGACTACAAGATGAGAGAACAGAATCTTTTCATGAAAGGTTGGAGAAGGACAGAAAGACTTGATTCCAAAATAATTCGAACAAACAGAGGTAAGTAGGTAAGTAGTAAGTGCTATTGGTAGATTAGGGCTTTAGTGTGACATTCCTGTCCTGCAGTTATTTACAATTAAAGAACATGGCATTTCTCTCTGATAGACTGTAATTAGCAGATAATGTGTTAGTTCTCCTTAGAGAGACCTTCTGGCTCCAAAGGCAGCAGGATTGAACTATAAATTGACTCTATTAATGTGCCTAAAGAAGAAGTATGTCCATGAAAGAGTTAATTATAGAGGTGTTGAAAAAGAAGCCATTTCTGGCAAATTCTGGTAACATTGAAGTTAATTAGTCTAGAAGAGTCTTCACTAAAAACAAGGGAACATGATGGTCTTTATTCTTATAGTGGATCAGAGTGTCTCAGTTTCCTTAGCAACACATAATCACTTCAAATTTGTTCTGAGTTTCAGAGAGGTTAAGCAAATCACCCTTAGTTAGCTATTTGTCCTTTAAGTCAGGATCTAGACATGAATCCAAATGACTATCAGCCAACTGCCACAAGAAGTTTATGTCTTTAGGCTACTGACTTTGGATACAGTTAAAATGTTGCAATATTTAAAAATGTTTATTTACTTTTGAGAGAGAGAGAGAGCACGTGTCAGGGAGGGGCAAAGAGAGGGGGACAGAGGATTCGAAGCAGGCTGTGTGCTGACAGCAGAGAGCCCTGACGTAGGGGCTCCAATTCACGAATCATGACATCATGACCTGAGCCAAAGTTGGATGCTCAACTGACTGATCCACCCAAGTGCCCCAGAATGTTATAATTTTTAAAGTCTGATAAATCACATAACTTGTTATAAGAAAATTTCAATGTATATATAAACAAAATTATATACCTATTAAAGATACCCAGGTAGCTCCAATCAAACTGGACCATTTTACTCCTTCCTATCTGAAGACCCAAATCTGCACTGGGTAACATTAAAAACAGACAGAACCTTTGAAAGCCAAATGAATATCTTTGGAAGCTTCAAGAAGGCATCAAATTAAACTGGGTAGAGTCTGGGTGGGGAGAATGGGACAGAGTGCTCCTCTCCTGACACCTTCTAACCCTATCCCTCTCAGATCTCTTTCTCCTCAGAGTTCATTCATTATAGCGGTTGCTCATTCACTCAGCAAACACTGAGGATTTACTGTGTTCCAGACACAGTAGTTCCCTCAATCTTTCTCCTGTCTTCTCGTTGCAGCCCACGTCTCTCTTAAAGCATTCTTAACCAACAGGAACTTGGTATCAATACCCAGCTTCTAACTCTTCCTCATATAGAACTACTTAATCACTTGGTCTTCCCATTCTATTCTTTTTTGGTTACCTGGAAGAGCACAACATAGGGCTCCTAAGAGCCCATCTAGGCAAAGAGGAATTCTCCTGGAAAAATTGGGAAGGTGGGAAAGCTATGGAAACTTAAAAGTTATGCCTCTTGCACATATTGTTTCCCTAATTATGCTCCACCAGATTTTCAGGCACACTCCCTGGCATCCTCAAACCTCTGCCTCAAGGGATGAACAGATGACCAGACAACTAAAATTGGCTATAACTGAACATAACAACAGGTTTACTCTGCATCTGGGAACTCTATGCAGTCTAATAGAGGAAGTAGGCTTAAAATTAATCATTTGAAATATATTGATTTTTATGAGCTTTTTGGGTCATAAGAGAGAATACTATTACATGTTTAACTTTCTATAGTTTTCATCAAATATTTTTTCATGAAATATTCTCATAAATGTTACTATTTAGTTTAAATTTAGTATGACTTTAGAAATTCTGTTTTTATTGGGAAAGTAAATGTTTACAAGAGTAAATGGATATTAAGTGTTTCATTTTTCACTTACTAAGCATCCCAAATTTTCACCTACCTACATCATATTAAATAATACTCTCCTTCAATTCTGTGCTCCTCTGAAGATATATTCTCATAGATTTTATCAAGTGGTATGATGTTTCATTATGAAAATTATCAGCAAAAATTTCCCTTTGATACTTTTTTGGTGCCTACAAGCAAAACGTTTCTGGAGTTAGATTTCTAGGACCATCTTACCTGTCAAACAGCTCTCCTCCTGTGACAAGTTCCAGGACCAGACTGATTTCTGTAGGGGTTTCAAATATCTCTTTAAGTTTTATCTGGAGAAAGATATTAAAAATAGATCAGAAATTCCTTATCTTCATCCTTCTAGGAAAGAGCTAACATTGTGACTAAAACAATACTCTCTATAATAGCAATATATTGGATCATTATCAATAAAGGTTCTGCATTCTGGTAACAGGCAGCCATTTGTCACTCTCTGGTTGTTTTTATCAGTTACTACTTACCAGTTTCTTTAAAAGTCCTTTTGAGTTTTTGTATTTTTTCTTTTTGACAATTCAAAGATACCTGCCTTAAAACCCTCCCGAAATTTTGCCAAAACATCAAAATTTCTGAACTGGTCCAGAATTTAAAAATGAAAGCAAACAAACAAAGCTTCTTGAACCATTTGAAAGCATCATGGTTGCTAAAGACACAAATGCCTCTTTCTCCTGGAAAGGAACTTGGAATTAGGGGTCTGAGGCAGAACAGGACCAGGTTAAAGTCTGTCCCTATGGAAAGGTACCTCTCAACACCTAAAATGTTGCTGGTGGATGTAGGGATCCTCAGAAAAGTAGTGGTGGTAGTGATTTGACTGACAATAGCAAGACTTTCATCACACTCAGATAACTCACCCAATTTTGGATATTTTCCTCTATATATCAGAGAATCTAGTGAGCAGGACTGATCTACATTTGAGGAAAATTCTACATTGACTTGTTGAAAGAAAAAGACAGATAATGTAAAAGTGGTGATTGTATGTGGCAAATTTTGTTAACTGCTTACCCAAAGCCCTTCTCCCTACTTTATTGCATAGATTTTGTATAGAGAAGCAAGGTGCCTCGCCTCAAATTATGGATCATGATTGATCTAAGCCACTTATGATAATTCTTCCCCAATTTTCCAGTTTCCATGAGAGAAGAGGGATAATCTTGTGGCCAGCTTTGGCCAATAAAATCTGAAGAGAATTCTGCTGCGGCTGGAAATTTTGGAAAAGCCTGTACTCTTCTCATCATACTCTGCTGGTAAAGCCTTTCCAATTCTTTCTTTCTTTTTATTTTCTTTTTAGAGACTATTTATTTTGAGAGAGAGAAATAGAGAGAGCAGGGGAGAGGCAGAGAGAGACCCAAGCAGACTCCATGCTGTCAGTGCAGAGACCTACGCAGGGCTCTATCTCATGAACTGTGAGATCATGACCTGAGCTAAAATCGAGAGTCGGATGCTTAACCAACTGAGCCACCCAGGCACGCCTCCATTTCTTTCTGTCTTGAGTATAGGCCTGTAGACCCGTAAAAACTGGAGCAGCTATTTAGGATGACGAAGGAACAGTGTGAGAGTAGAAGACGTGTGGTCCTGAATACCATCACTGAGGAGCTGAACCAATGCTAGCAACTGCTTGCCTTCTGATTATAACATAAGAAAATACTTGTTTAGACTACCATATTCAAGTCTTCTGTTATTTATAGCTGACTGCATTGCTAACCCATATATTAAATTTTAAGTACTTTGCTTTGAGCCTAACTAAGCATTGCAGGTCATCCTCCTGGACACCATAACTTTTTCAAGAAATGAGTACAATATTTTTTCTTTAAGCAGTTGGCTCAGTTCAAGTTATGGCCTGGAAAATGATTTTGTTCTTTTCACTTCGTTGGCTCAAAAAAGCTTTCTGCCAGTGCCTTTGGATATAGCCTAGAGCAGAGCTTATGAGGACATTTTATTTTCCCCATTCAAGTACATCATTTATTTGAATCTTCACATTGTTTCTGAAGTAGATCCTCTCTCAAAGGAGACTGAAATGACTTTGGAAAGCAATGCATTTTCTTCACAGGCTTTTTCAGCAATGGCATATTAATAAGACAGGCACACAAAAGGAAAAAGCCAATGTTTTTTAGAGTGAAACAAAACTCTTCAATTTTTAGTTATCCTTTCATGCATGAAAACAAAGATGGCATATATTGCTGATCTGTCCATTTTGAGACTCTTTCGAGGGGTATTATTTTTAAGATTTATTCAGCTGCTGAATTAAAACATGTGATCAGATGAGGACAAGGGCTAGGCCACGGTGGCTGCCTACTGGTGGTGTAACAATTCCCTCTCATTAATAGCATGGACAGCAAAGAAGAAAAACCCTATTCTATAACTTTTAAGATTTTTTGAAACAGAAGATTAAAAACCACTTACAATGTTTGGATGTGAGAGGCGAAGAAGAACTCCTATCTCAGTTCTTACGATTTTTTTGTCCACCTAGAAGGCAAAATGAAAGAGAGAAACTGAAAGAAACTCCCACCTTAGAAATGTCTTAACTGTGGCAGAGAATCAGAAACAGCAAAAGCCACCTGGGTGAATCAGGAAATGGCAGAGGCTCATTCCTGGGCTTGTTTGTGTCTCTTTCCTTCCTCCCACCTCCACCTTTTTTTTTTTTTTTTTTCAGTTGTATGTCTTTCTTCTCTGCTTCAGACACAAAGTAGAACTAGTTACAAATGTGAATCACAACTTGTCAGACCTCTTGCATGGCCCTATTTAAAGCATCAGTACTCTCACCACTAAGGCACAAGTTCATCTCAACCTATGTCTCCTCTTCCTCTTCTTTTCTTTTATGAACCCTTGTCCCAACCCCACTGGAGCGGTCAATTACTTCATCTGCCTTTCACACACAGGTGGGCATATAACCCAGCCAAACCAATCAAAGTACTCTTCCCTGGCCACCACAATTGGGTCACAAATACCCACCAGACCCAAGTCATCCCAGTCAGGGTCCTCCCCAGAGTTTTTGCTCAAATAATCAAGAAAGAGGTATTCTCTTTTCCTGTGAAATTGTGAGAGCCAAAGAGAATAGTCTGCAACTACCAGGGACCATTTTTGATACTCTATTTGTATGAAATGAAAGATCTTTAAAAAAGAAAGGCATTTCTAGAACAGGCAGATGACATGACAGATCTCTTCCAAAGAGTTCTTGCCACATGCTCTATTTTAGTTTCTGCAGATGGCTTATGAAGAAAAATTGGATAGATATTATTATTATTATTATTTATTATTTTTTTCCAGCTCTGAGGTATAGTTGATATCCAAAAAAAACCCAAAAAAACCCCCTCAAAAACCACATATAATTAATGTATACAATTTGGTGAGTTTGTACATATCTCTATACTTTTACTATCATCACTGCAAGGTAAAGAACATAACCTCTAAAAGTTTCCTGTGTCCTTTTGTGGTGTGTGTGTGTGTGTGTGTGCGCGCGCGCGCGTGCGCGCACGCGTGTGTGTGCACGCTTGTGGTAAGAACACTTAACATGAGATCTACCCTCTTAACAAATATTTAAATGCACAAGACCTTATTGTTAACTGTAGGCATTATGTTGTGCAACAGAATTCTTGAACGTATGTACTCATCTTGGATAACTACAGTTTTGTACTCATTGAACAACTCCCCATCTCCACCCCTCCACTGGTAACAATTCCATTATCTACTTCTATGAGTTGGCCTATTTTAGATGCCTCATATAAGAGGCAGGCAGTGGATATGGATTATTTTTATCATAATCTTCTCTTCAGGTTAAAACGGGTTTCCTCACTATTACAAAATAAATATAATTTTCATTATTGCATAATGCTTTAAAAAGTTTTAAGAACTTGAGTGTTTCTTATTTAAGACTGTTAGTGTTCAAGATTAATGTAACACTGTGTGTCACTGTACTTCAATAATAAAATTTTTTTTAAAAAGAGTAAAAAATGACTGATAGTATTCAATTTATTCTTCTCACTACACATTTAGAGTTTATGTAACATAAAGTTTCCTTGTTTTCACATATTTCTAATCAATATAAAGTAAGTCAGTGGGATCCTTTAATTTTTTTCACATGATATATTTATATTGAATATATGCTTTCTAATAAAATATGTATTTTCAGCAAATTTATTTTTTACCATGTTATGTCCAATATGTTACATATTGGGATGATTTTTAAATTTTTTAAATTATGTTTTAAGACTTTGACAATTAATTCACCTGAACCTTAGAAATGCGCAGAACACACCAGATTGTTTGGGCTGGCAATCTTCTGATATAGTTATTTGTTTTGAATTCAGAATTAATTTCTCTTTAAAAATAATTTTAAATGATAATTATTTTTCCAGTGTACTCCAGATGGGTGGTTCTCAAAGGTGATGAGAGGACCCTTCAGGGTCCTTGAGATTGTTTTAGGGCATATGTGAAACTCTCCCTTTTCCAGTTGCATATCTGAGTAAGGCTAGATTTTTATCTATACTTGAAACAAAACCACAAATTGAATGCAGAAGCAAATGAGAATCAGTCTTCTAATAAGCAAGATAGTAAAGAGATTTTCAAAATAATGCTACTTTTCTTATAAGTATTTTTTTTAATTTTGGAAAATACAGTTATTTTCATAAAAAATACTATTTATGATAAAATGTAATAGGTTTATTATTGTTATGTTTTTAATTAATACTTTAAAAATTCTGTTCTAATCTCTAATATAGTAAATATCTACAGCTATTTGGAATCTCAGTAATTTGAAGAGTACAAAGGGTTCTTAATGCCCAAAAGCTTGAGAACTACTATTCCAGAAAATTTAACATCATACATTTGAAAATAGAAAGTTGACAGAAAACAATAAAAATTTAGTAATAATTTAAATGAAAGAAAAATGTGAACACAGTCTTTCTCTTCCCTTGAATGCTGGAGCCTAGATCAGATGAGGTGCAGGTCATGACTTTAGTGGACACTGAGAAGGGAGCAGCAGATAAGAATCATAGAAAAGGGAACTTAGAGAAAAGTGGAGCATTGAAAACCAATCCAGAGAGTAAACTGAGTGGCAAAACCTTGACTACAAGTCAAAGTGATGCCAACCAAAGAAAGCAATAGGAGGTAGAGCTGAAAGGTAGAAGGTGACTAAAGAGAAATGGACAGATAAATGACTGAGAAGACAGAACAAGACAAGACTGAGGTTAGAAAGTCTTTCCCAGAAAGATCTGCTGACGGTCATTTGCTATCTTTTTGAAATGAAGTCTCAGAGTTCAGTACTGCTTTGGAGAGTGGTTTCTGCACAGGTGTCACATCTTGAAGATCACACAGGTGTGCATCTTGACTGCCATTATCTCTCACATCTTTCCAATATTTCTCTTGTTCCAGAAGTCAGTATTTCCTTCCTGCTTCTTACATCCCCCTCCAAACTCCTGGAAAGATCAGGAGGGGGACTGAGCCCTGGCCCTGCCACTCTGAATGAGTGATGTTTTTCTAGAAAATAATGGTCAAGCACACCATAAACGTCAATGGGTAGCTATCTGAACAATCATTACTGCAACCTGAAATTAGCTTCCAAGTGCTATTATAATTAGCATATTCAGAAGCATCAACAGATGGCTTTAACAAAGCAACATTACAGTATTGAATCCCACAAAGTTACCTTCAGTAATTACAAAATACCTTGAAGAAAGATAGTTTTTTGTCACTAACAATTCACAATTATAAAATATATAATGTATATTACTAAAATTCTAAGTTAGGAGATGTAGTTTAGCCCAGGTTCCTCAGCAAACAAATATGAGGCAAGGATCAACACACTGGTGTTTTATTTGTATATGTGCTGCCGAAGCGAGCACAACTGGTGTTTTATTTGGAAGGTGCAGTTAGAGTGGGAGAAAATGGAAGTATGGCAAGGTAAGAGGGACACAGTGCAGTCAGTCAGCACACTGACTACTGTGTCACAATGAGCTATAAAGAAATAGCAGGTCATATGGGCTGTTGCAGCCAACTGGCACACAGGAGCTTTACCTAACCATCATGACTTGAAGAAGTTCATAAAAGAAGGGAGCCCAAGCAACTTCCCAGGAATCTCCTTATCCTGTTTCCCACTGGTGAAATCTCACCCTATGATGTTAACTTTTCCATACTTTTAGGTTGCATATCCAGTCTCCTTGGCAGTTGTGATGCTATACTCCTCCTCCTGAGGTGTCATGTCTCATTCAAATCCGGAAGTGGCTGGAAGGGCCAGAAGTTTCAGGTGTGTGTATGGCTGGCCTAACTGAATGAAGTGGCTAGTGAGCAACCCAGTTTTCTCTGGCCTGGAAGACTGGTAGACAGAAGGAATCTGAAGAAGCCCATAGGGATTCCTCCAGTCACAATGCATTCTTGAGTTTTTATCTGTCACAAGGTAAACCAGATTGACAACATGAGATTATAGTCCTGCCTCTCTAATGTACTAAATTTTACTATTAATCATTAAGAGCTCTGTCTTCCACTTACATTGTTTCACTGTTCTAGTTGCCAATTTGAATGGCTTGGGCACATGGGGTTTTTCTTAAAACCTATTTTAGCGCCTCTATTTAAATTGCCCTAACTATTAAAAAAAAATATTTCCTTTTATCCTCATAAAGTCACCTTTGAAACATCCAATTTTAATGGCTTTTAAAATACTTTCAATATAAAACATATTTTTTTAAGATTAGCCATAAGAAAAATATTAATAAAACAATTTAATGAAAGTGGTTATACAGATGCGTACAGTTTTAAAACTTCATGGAACTCAAGATGCCTTAATATTTAAAGAAATCCCAATTTTGCTCTCTGCCTCCATGGGGGGAGAAAAAGAAATGACGAAATGTATAATTCTAGAATAATATCAAAGAAAAGGGTTCTACTGTCAGATTAGAGTTGATTAAACATAGACCCTTCATTGTCATATATAGCAAATACACTCCTGTGCTAGGGCTGAGAAAGTTGTGGAAAAGAAGGGAGAAAGAATTGAAAAATATGTGAAGAAATAATGAGGGCTTAGAGAAAGAAAAGGAAACCAGTTTCTGCACTGTAGCAATGATGGATGGAGACAAGTTGGTAAAGGAATTGGGAAGGAGAGGATTTCTAACACCAGATCTATGGTGTCCTTGACCTGCATGGCCATCTCAGATTTGGCCTAGATCTGGGCCCTGGAATTTTAAATACTCTTGGTGAGCTGAGATGGCCTCTATAAGTAGAGACCATTGCTCTACTTCTGGGACTCAGTCAAGTTCAGCGCATTTCCACATCAAATGTTCAGCCTCATCTCATGTTCTTTGCAGGGATTGAGACCCTAATTTTGTTTGTCTCTCTATTCTTTCTTTGGCTTTTTGGGCTCATTTGTGGTTTGCACAGTGACCAAAGAAGAGGATGTGAAGTACAGAACTGTGCTCTTCAAATACTTTGTGGAAAAAGGCAAAATACAAATTATTAGTGGATAAATAAGCAGCCAAGTGTCTTTAAATTTTCACAGCAATTCTCTTCTACATAGCTTCTGCTTAATTTAGCATCCTGTTTTCTGACATATCAACAAGTACATGTCAGCACTAACATGCTTGATGAAAAGACTTGACAGCTGGCACTTTGTTAAATTCAAGAATGACAGTTTTAGCCTACAAGGATTTAAATGCTAAGAATTGCTGTTTGAACATGCAAAAATCAAATGTGCGACACAGATAAAAATACTGAGGCTGGTATCTCCAACAACTATGGAATTTTAACCAAATATGATTATTCTCTCTATAATTTTGACCTAATAGAAACCTGTACATATCATGATACCTCATTTTTTTCATAGTCTTCTCAAGTGGTGTCTTGTTTTTGTCCCAATAGGAAATATATCACAGACCTGGAAGGGTAGGTGTCCTTTTTGTTCTTCATTGCTATGTCTAAACCATTTCTCCTCCCTTGTCCCCCTAAAACCTCAACTGTTTTAAAATGTTTGCCATCAGCCAACACAACCTGCAACCCCTTTTTGTTTAGTCATCTTCCTATCTCTTTGTTATTCATCCTATACTGAAGATTTTAGTAGGTTTCAACCTTTATGTCAACCACTGATCCTGTCAACACTCTTAACAACTTCAAATTTCATGTGAATGATCCCATCAACATCCTTGCCTCTAGTTTCTTTGCTATTTCCCCAAATTCCAAAAATCTCTTCCTCTACTTCCACTTAGTAACCCATTCCCATGGTCATATTCCAGGCTTAATCATTACTATCAATTGTATCCCTTCAAAAATATGGATTTCAAATAGCTTACTCTCTGCTTTCTACCTCCTATCTTTTAGTTCTTACTTAAGATTCCATGGTCCATTAGGATAAGCACGGATGTGCGTATTCCCTCAACTCCTTTGTTCTTATCTTCCTCTATTGGGATTTGCCAAGTAAAACCCTTAAATTGGTCAAACTTTACTCTTCTTTCACTCCATGTCTGTGAGTGAACTGAAGTGTCCGGAATAAAATGTACAACCATCCTAACTGCTCCCATTTTTAATTTATGACCCCAAGTCTCAAGGGACCCTCAGCTCCTCATTCCACAACAGAATACTTTACACTTTGTCTCCTCTAATATCCAATACACTCTCCCTCTACTCTCCTCTCACGGCCTTGCTTCTAATCCACTAAGAAGGTATAAACAGTACAAAGAGAACACAATCTTCTCATCATTTAATCTATCAATCTATATACATCTGTATCCAATTAACTTCATCCATTAATTTCACACATACATATTTTTAATGTTTGTTTATTTTTGTGAGAGAGTGACAGAGTACAAGTGGGGAAGGGCAGAGAGAGAGGGAGATACAGAATCTGAAGCAGGGAGTGAGCTGTCAGTGCAGAGCCCAACATGGGGCTCAAACCCCATGAACTGTGAGATCATGATCTGAGACTAAGTTAGATGCTTAATTTACTGAGCCACCTAAGGTGCCCCTATTCCATAAATATTTTTTAGCACCCACTACATGCAGATGCTATTCTGGGCATGAGGATACAGCAGTGAACAAAATAGATAAACTTCCTAGGAATTTTACGTCCTAAGAAGCTTATGTTCTACTGGAGACTAAATAAATAAATAAATGAACAAACAAACAAATAAATGGTCCAGAGTTGATAAATACTAAGGAAGAAAAAAAAAAGGCAAAGGACATAGGGTGGTGAAGGGTGCTGTTTGAGATGGACAGTCTGGAAAGGTCTCTCTGATAAAGTGACATGGGACATAACCACTTGTATTTGAGGGTGGAGTGTTCCACACAAAGAAACAGCCAAACACTAAGGCCCTCAGCTAAGAGTAACAACAAGGAGGCCAGTTTAGCCAAAGCAAAATGAGAGAGGAGGAAAGATGATGATGGAGGTTCCTCATGACCAGAGCCACATAAATAGAGAGAGGCATGTTGACAAAGGTAAGAACTTTATATTTTAGTACAAGAGAGGTCAGACACAATTGGAAGGTTTTGAGAAAGGAAGGACATGATCTTAGTTAATATTGTAAAGGATATTCTGAATCTTGTAGGAACGTGAATGATGCAAAGTGTAAAAGAGGGAGACTCAATACCAAGTTAGGGCCGTTGTTTTAATGAGAGATTATGGAGATTTGGGCCCAGGTGGTAGTGATGATAGAAGTATGAACCAGATGGATATTTTTAAGGAAGAGAAAAAAGTATCTGCAGATGAACTAGCTATGAAATGTAAGAGAACAAAAAGTGTAAAAGTTTACCACAAGTTTTTCAGCTTGAGAAATGGGAAGCATAAAATTGCTATTACCTGGAGGGGGGCAGAGGGGCTAAGACTAGAGGAGCAGGTTCAGAAAGATGCTAATAACATTTTGGCCCTATCCCTTATACTGAGCCCACCTAAGAGCTGTCCCCTTTTATTCTGGCTCACTAATCATCTAATTGATCTCTGAAGAAGCCAAGATCATTTCCACTTCTAGGCCTTTCCACTTTGTCAGTACAAAGATAGTTTTCTGTCTCCTCCCAGATCTTTCAGTATGAGTTTGGACCCAGTGGAGAGAAGAAAGGGAGGGGAATCTATGCTGTGGAGGTGACGGTTCAGAGATGGAGGCAATGACAAGCATTGGACATGATGGGGTGGAACAGGAAGGACATTAATTATAGAGGAAACAGTATTCTAGTTTACATTTAACACTGACTAGCATAAAACCAACCTTGTTCTGATCATTATGGGAAGACAAACTCTAATAAAGTATGTCAATCAAATAAGCTTGGTTTCGAAAACTGTGAAACTCACTTTTTGATAGTTCTGTTAATAGTCACCTCCTACTCCTTCCAGATTCTTAAGTCACTGAGATGGCAAAATGGAGAAAAGTAGTGCTTTCCAGTGGAGGAGGAGCCCAAGGATGGGAAGAGAGTTTAGGCAAGTCAAGAATGGCTCTGTAAAGCTCAAACCTGAAAGAAAGACACTTGTATTTTAGAACCTGAAATTTCTGTAGTCAGGTAGATTCAGATCAGGGCAGCTCCTTCAAGCAAGGTACCTCTGCTCCCTCCCTCCTACATTCTAAAAGCTAAGTCTTTCTGCTCACAGAAATCCTTTCACAAGAAACAGCCTTTTATTTTACAGTGAATGAAACAGGCTTAAAATATTCCTGGGAGAGATGACAAGCTGAACAAAGTTTATACAAAAGATTTGGCTCATTCTAGACTCTCACTAGAAACAGATTTGGCTTAACAGAGAGAAAAGAGCGGAGAGAACACGGTATATAAAGTGGAAAGGACTTTATATCTTTCACCAGGCTCTTTCCTCATTCTTTCATCTCTGTATTTCTCCCTGAGATTAAGAATATATGGAGGTAACCCTGATTTAACACAATACCTCTTATCCTTAAAAAGATCTCACCCCTCAGTTCCTTACCGGTCTTCCTGGTGTCAATGCATTTCTCTGCTCCCCTCCACAGAAAAACTCTCCAAAGTTGTCTCTGCTTTCTTTCTCCACTTCTTCCATCTACCCCCTGTATTTGTCAGTGAAACCCAGTCTGACTTCATTCCAAGAACTCTTCCAAATTGCTCTTATAGAAAAAATCAGTGGCCTTCTTGGAGGAGAACTTGGAGCCAAACTACTCATCTTATCCTGTCAGCAGCACTTGATATATTTGATCACTCCATTCCTCAAATAAAATGTATTATTCCATGTCACCATTCTGCTCTGACTTTTCTTCTACTTTAAAGGCTGCACAAGCATCGAAATACTTCCTAACTAATCTCTCTGTTTGGATTCTTACTCTTTACAATTATTTCCTCTGCAGGCAAGCCAGAGTAATGTCTTTAAAATGTAAATCAGATCATGTCACTCTCCAAATTAAATGCCTTTGTTCACATGCGTTATGCTTAGAATAAATGCAAACTCTTTACCATGGACCATAAAACTCTGGACGACTCAGCCTCACCATTTTGATCTGATGTCATTTTTCGCTCTACACAGCCCATTCATCTACTTCATCCAAAGACTTTGCACTTGTTACTTCCTCTTCCACTAGACCTTCTGAGTCAGAGAGTAACTGAGGCCTTTCCTGGCCTCTCCATCAAAAGTGACGTCACATGCATACATACACCATGAATCATATCACTCTAATCTCTTTATAACATTTACAAACATCTATGTTATCATTTAATAACTAATTCATTATTTTATTATTTCACCAGAACACAAGCTCTGTGACAGCAAGGATTTTATTTATTTTCTACACATTCACATCTCCAGCATTATTTACCAATGCCTGATATACAATAATTTGTTGAATGAATGAATGAATGATGAAGCTGGTGTTTGAATACAAAAGATTGGTGGCTCAAAGAAAAGATTCCTGGTTTGACAGCTTTGGTTAGTTGAGATTAGAACTGGTTAGTCTGTTCTCCTGCCATTCGAATTTACATAACATTTTTTGTCATGTTATTGAAACCAATGGAGTGGAGAACAACTATCTTACTGGCAGAGAGAAGGACCCATATCTAAGGCCTGCATGGATAGTAGCTTGTGGTTTCCAAACTGTGAGCCACAAAGGATTACTATCATATTACAGCACACCTTGCCTTTTTTGTGTGATCAGTGCTTTGAATCAAACACAACCTGAAAAAAGATTACAAGAAGATGAAGTGATAAAAATAAGGAAATGCTAACAGTGAAAGCTGGAGATCTTTGGTAAGCAGAAGATGACAGGGATGTATCTGTGAATTCTTAGTTTTGTCTCTGTGCCTGCCACGGGAGAGTTCAAGAGGAAAGCTTTGCTAGGTCCCTATCCTCCCATATTCCCAAATGAGGGCGCGTCAACACCAGCACAGTCAGATCCCTGCAAAAAAGAAGTTGTTATCCTGTGATAAGAAAGGAATTCAATGGCAACCTCCCAAATTTTATTTTCAGGAACATGTTGCCAGGGCTGGAAGAAAATAAAGAGATAGTAGAAAATTTTAGGTAAGTATCACAGCCATATTTAAAAAATACATATTTATTTTTGAGAGAGAGAGTGAGAGAGAGAGTGCAAGTGAGCACAAGGGAGAGGCGGAGAGAGAGAGAATCCCAAACAGGTCCTGCATTGCCAGTGCGGAGACCAACATACTTGAAATCACTCAGTGATTGAAATCACTAAAGCTGTAATCATGACCTGAGCCAAAATCACAGGGCTTGAAATCACTAACGGTGAAATCATGATCTGAGCTAAGTCAAGAGGCAGAGGCTTAACCGACTGAGCCACCCAGGCACTTCTCATACCCATGTTTTGTTTTGTTTTTTTAATGTGAAAAAGAAAACGTAAGGGTGAGGAACATATGCACCGTTGTAACACAACTACCATTAGTATTCTTGGTTCACTTTCTTTCAACTTTTTAAGCTCTGAATATTTCTTTACATTCTTCAAATCTGGAGATAGAGTTTTGTTTCTTAAAATTTTTATGAAAAATATCATAAAATGTTACGGCCACCTGGCATTCACAAGCAGAATGTAAAACAGTTTTCTAATGGCCCCGTGTCATCAATGGCTATATTTACGATTAGATACTTATGATTTCTTAAAATTTGCTACTCATATAAATCCTTCTGTAATGAACATCCATAGTTGTACTTTACTTCAAAATGTAACTTGAATTCTGGTTCTGCAATTTAGAGTCCTTGATAAAATAATTTATCATTTCTTCATAGATAACATGGAGATAATAATTGCTATGCCACAGTATCACTGTTGTAAGGAGTAAATAAAAATATATGTGAAATCTCCCAGCTCATGGTAGATGTTCAGTATGTTTATTGAAATGATCTTATAAAAGTAAATATCTCCTAGTCTTCTATTTTCATTTTTCTATATTTTTCCATAAATATTACTGCAACTGAAACAAACTAAATTTAGAAATGTTGGGATTTATGAAAGTGCCATCCTAGAAAGGAAATAATGTCTAATAAACTTGAAATATGGTATTGTTCCTCTTTTTCTTCTGAAAGTGAAAGATAATTTCATCAAAGTCCTAAACTCTATCCAATATAATCTTCTTATTTGAGTGTAATCAAGGAGGGGAACTGGTATCTGTTTGCATTTACATTTAAATGCCTTCCTTCGCTGTTTTTGAAGATTGGGATAAGAGCTATACTTCTTTGGTTAAGCTCCACGGAGGTTTTAATACCAATTTCTCATGCTTATTAATCATCATTGACCACCAAGGTCACACGTGAGTTACTCCAGACCTGGGTAACAGCAATGCCCTACAGATATCAAAGTTCCTATAGAAATTAACAAACTGCATCATTCCCTTTTAGTGCTGAGATAGGGAAAGTGAAGGAATGCATAAAAACCTGCTTTTTGCTCTTTTTCCTGTGTGTATTTTTGCTAGGACCTGCACCTCTACTTTGCAAATGCCTCAATACAAGTGGTGTATGTCCTCTGTGTAAGGAGCAAGGAGTTAATGATTTCACTAGAATAGAGAACACCTACAGAAGGACCAGGTGGGAATGACCAGATGCAGCTATCATATGTATATTCCAGACCACAAGCACTGGACATCTCGAGGCCCCAACCCCCTGGATCCAAGGAATAACACCTGGGCCCTCCTCTTTGTGGTGGTTCCTGGATTCCTGAGAGTAGACAGGTATGCCAGATCACAATCCTCAATAAAAAAAAATCCCCAGACCCAAAACAAAGATGAGACTCCTTTTTTTCCTTTCTGAGTCTTCCAGACACTAAACTTGCACTTTCCCTATACCCTCAATAAACTCTGCTTTCACCTCTTGCTGGCTCACATTTGATTTCTATCCTGCGCACAGCAAGGGATCCTCTTGGCTGGTCCTGGGGACCTCTCTGGGTCCTCAGCCCCAGCCTACCAGCATTAGTGACTTTAAATGATTTTTATGTGGTCAAGGCAGTACTTTTCAAAATACTTTTAAAAGTACCAAAAAGAGATGGAAACACAAAATTTAATTTTGATTTTATATTTCTTTCAGTTGGACAGTAGTGATTCAGGTACACAATTCCCAAACCACGTGAAGTGAAAGGCAGAATACTGTATACTCTAGAGGCCCTGAGATATCCATTTAATCCTAAAACAAAGTTATCATCTGCTGGCTATAAAACTAATTAGATATTCAAGAAGCTTATGACTTTGTAATCTCTCAAATAATGAAAACAAAAAGTACTCTTATAAACATTAGTATTTTAAATCTCATCAAATGGGGTTGAATTCCTTATGAGGGTATGCTTTGAATAGGGGAATACCTGGACATTATTAGAAGGTTTAGCTCATTAACTGTTCTTTCTAAGATAATTAAAGCTTTCAAACATGCTAGTTAATAATGTTCAAGGATGGAAGCATAAAGAGAGGAGGCCAGATGGTGGAGAAGTAGGGAGCTCCATGTATTTCACTCGCCCTCATCTCTCAAACGGAGAAGGCCTGAAGCCATAGGAGCCCTTATAGAATCCAGGAGTTTGGGAGGAAAAGGAGACAGAGCTTGTTGAGAAAACAATCTTATAGCATGAGTGTGAACTGGGGAAGATAAAAACGGGCTGGGACTGGAGACACAGAGGGAGGGGAGGGAGCCCCTTTGCTGGGAGCCAAGGTGAGTTGAAGGGAAAAGAAAGAGCGGTTGAAACTGCTCAAGGAACTGTCCTTGTCCCTGGAGAAGAAAAAAATCTTGGCTTGGGACACAGAGGGATTCGGTTTCCAGCTGTGAAGCTAACCTTGAGCAGGATGCACTGGTACCAGGAGACGCTGGGAGAAACTGCTCCTCTGCTCCCCAGCTTGACCTGGAAGGGAAGCAGCATGCTTGAAGCCGCTCTGCCACTCTTCTGACTCAGCTCCATTCCCAGTGGGGAGGTGGCCTGCTTGGAACTGCTCGGAGGGACTTGGCCTTTGGGTTTATATTTTGGGAGGTATCAAAGGGGCATGCAGACTAAGATCTGGAAAGGAGGCGTGGCTTGGGACATAAAGCACAGCCCACCTTGGCTACTCCCGTGGCACAGGGAGATCAGACCCAAAAGAGTGAGTTGGAACGCTTGGTTCAAGAGGGGACTGGGGTGCCGCCATTTTTCTCCCCACAACCACCAAGGCGGGACCCCAGAGAGCAGCAGTCAGGTGGCAGTGGAGGCTAAGACCTGCCTACACCAAACCACACCCATCCCTGCTAGAGACCTGCTTTTTTTTTTTTTTTTAACCAGAGCCGGGGGCAAGACCAACATGGATGCACTACTGTGATTAATTCTAGATCAATTCTTTTTATTCAGATACATTTTCCCTTGTCTCATTCATATCCCTCCTCTCTGTTGGACTGGGCACTCTGGTCATTGGTTTACTTAAACAGTTACATTTAATCCATTCTCTAGATGTACATTCTACACCTCCACTGCTACCTTTCTATCTCTCTCTCTGGAGTAATCAGACTATATAGTTTCTCTGAATAACATTATCTTCGTTTCTTTCTCCTTGCCTCTTACCAAATTCTCCTCCTTCTCTTTCTGAATTAAGCCTCTTAGTCTCTCTGCCTGCCAATTTCACTTCCTCCCCGCCCTGTCATTTCTCTCTTGGTATATGCTCTTCCATCAGTACTGCATACACCTGGCTCTTTATTTATAGCTGGGAATTCTGGTTTTATGCTTTTAGACAGTCCTTTGTCTTTTGGGTTTTTTCTTCTTTTTTTCCCCTTTCTTTTCTTTTCTTTTTCCCTTTTGGTTTGCATGTTTGTTGGATTTATCTGTGTGTTTGTGTGCCTTCGTTCCCTGTGTATTTGTTTGTCTGTTTCCTTTTCCAGGGCTCCCTCAAGATACAAGCAAAAGTACACATGGTGGAGAGTCCCAAAAACCACTACGAGTAGGAAAATAAACTAACCAAAGTCTCAACAAGACAGACCAAGAGACACCATTCAAAGAACACTTCCTGACTGGATAGGCCTTGGACAGTCAAAGAGCCTTCTTTAATACAGCATTATTCACAGGTGAAGAGTGCATAAGCTTTTAAAACTAACAAGAGACAGAAAGCTAGCCAAGATGACGAAACAGAAGAACTCTTCACTAAAGAAATTCCAGGAAGAAATGACAGCTAAAGAACTTCTCAAAACAGATATAAGCAACATAACTGAGTAAGAATTTAGAACAACAGTCATAAAATTAATCACTGGGCTTGAAAAAGGCATGGCAGACATCAGAGAAACTACTGCTACAAAGACTATGGAGCTTAAAAATAGTTGTGATGAATTTAAAAATGCTATAAATGAGATGCATAATAAAATGCAGGCGTCCAATGCACGGACTGAAGAGGGAGAGAGGAAAATAAGTGAATTAGAAGACACAATTATAGAAAAAGAGGAAGCCAAGAAAAAGAGAGATAAACTGATCCAGGAACATGAAAGGAGAGTTCGAGAGCTGAGTGATACAATCAAAAGGAACAATATCTGTATCATAGGAATTCCAGAAGAAGTAGAAAGAGGGAAAGGCGCTGAAGGAGTCCTTGAACAAATAGCTGAGAAGTTCCCCAATCTGGGGAAGGAAACAGACATTGAAATCCAAGAGACACAGAGAACACCCCTCAGATGTAACTTGAATCGATTGTCTGCACGACATATCATAGTCAAACTGGCAATATGTAAGGACAAAGAGAGAATTCTGAAAGCAGCTAGGGATAAAAGGGCCCTAACATACAAAGGGAAACCTATCAGAGCGGTGACAGACCTATCTACTGAAACTTGGCAGGCCAGAAAGGAATGGCAGGAAATCTTCAATGTGATGAACAGAAAAATATGCAGCCAAGAATCTTCTATCCAGAAAGCCTGTCATTCAGAATAGAAGTAGAGATAAAAGTCTTCCCAAATAAACAAAAATTGAAAGAATTCATCACCACTAAACCAGCACTATAAGAAATCCTGAGGGGGACTCCATGAGGGAAATGTTGCAAGGAACACAAGGTACCTGAGACACCCCCACAAGCATGAATCCTACAAAGAACAAATGACTCTAAACCCATATTTTTAAATAATAACACCGAATGTAAATGGACTAAATGCTCCAATCAAAAGACACAGGGTAGCAGAATGGATAAAAAAACAAAATCCATCTATTTTCTGTCTACAAGAAACTCATTTTAGACCTGAGGACACCTCTAGATTGAAAGTAAGAAGATGGAGAAATATATATCATGTTACTGGAAGTCAAAAGAAAGCTGGAGTAGCTATATTTATATCGGACAAACTGGACTTTAAAGTAAAGGCAGTAACAAGGGATGAAGAAGGGCATTATATAATAATTACAGGGTCTATCCATCAGGAAGAGCTAACAATTATAAACATCTACACACCAAATATGGAAGCACCCAAATACATAAAACAATTAGCCACAAACAGAAACAATCTTATGGATAAGAATGTGCTAACAGCAGGGGACTTTAATACTCCGCTTACAGCAATGGATAGATTGACTAGACAGAGAATCACTAAAGAAATAATGGACTTGAAGGATACACTGAACCAGATGGATTTGACAGATATATTTAGAACTCTGCATCCTGAGGCCATGGAATTCACTTTCTTCTCAAGTGTGCATGGCACATTCTCCAAGATAGATCACATACTGGGACATAAAGCAGCCCTCAATAAATATAAAAGAATTGATATCATACCATACACACTTTCAGATCACAATGCTATGAAACTTGAAATCGATCACAGGAAGAAGTCTGGAAAACCTCCAAAACCATTTAGGAGGTTAAAGAACACCCTACTAAAGAACGAATGCACAATCAGGCAATTAGAGAAGAAATTTAAAAATATATGGAAACAAATGAAAATGAAAATATAGCAATCCAAACTCTATTGGATGCAGCAAAGGCAGTCGTAAGAGGAAAGTACATTGCATTCCAGGCCTATTTCAAGAAACTACAAAAAGTGCAAGTACTNGCCATCTATGAGAAGCCCTCAGCTAATATCATCCTCGATGGGGAAAAACTGAGAGATTTCTCCCTGAGATCAGGGAGATCTCACGACAGGAATGTCCACTCTCACCACTGTTGTTTCACATAGTGCTGGAAGTCCTAGCATCAGCCATCAGACAACAAAAGGAAATCAAAGGCATCGGAATTGGCAAAGAAGAAGTCAAACTTCCACTCTTTGCAAACAACCTGATACTCTACATAGAAAACCTGACAAACTCCTCCAGAAGCCGACTAGAACTGATCCATAAATTCAGCAAAGTTGCAGGGTACAAAATCAATGTACAGAAATCAGTTGCATTTTTATACACCAATAATGAAGCAACAGAAAGAGAAATCAAGAAACTGATCCCATTCACAATTGCACAAA